>NC_133658.1:308777832-309088110 GCF_037893015.1 Macrotis lagotis
CATCAAAAGCCCTCATTTATGCTTGTGTCTTTTATAAAAATGGGAGATCCTGGAGAATAGGAATTACCTTGTTTTTCTACTTATATCTACAACCATTAATATGGTACTTTGCAAATTTAAGTGTTCAGTAAATGTTTTTTGTTCATTCATTTATTTTTTCAATCAAATTCTGTCAGTTCTTTTTTAAATATCTCTTATCCCTTGTTCCTTTCTATCCTTGTTGGTGCCACCTACATGTCTAAATGATTAAAAGAGTCACTTAAGCATCTTCTTTGCCTTCATTCTCCACTTTTTCTAAACCCTTCTGCACAAGTTGACAAATAAGTTTTCCTAAAACACCACTTTCATTGCATTATCTTGATACTCAAAAACTTAATCATAGAATCAGAATTGAAATAGACCTTTCTAATCATTAGATTTGGTGTGGAAAGGAACCTTAGAGATCACTGACTCTAGCATCTTGCTTTGACAAATGAGGAAAGAAGAGTTCTGGAAAGGTTATAAAACTTGCCACCTAGGCAAATGGCAGAGTCAGGATGCAAATCAAAGCTTATGACCTTTTCATTGTTTCACACTCCCTTCAAATTTTATAGATGAGAAAAATGAGGCCAAGAGGTGCTCAGGATCATACAATTAGTAGGTAAGAGATATGCAATTTGGCTCTCCATTGGGAGCATTGTTCACCAAAAAAAATGATCCTGGATAAGCAGCCCAAGAAGTTTCCTCAAATTGACTTTTTGAAAGAAAAATTCAGTTGAAGGAGGGAAATCATATCCCTGTACAGAAAACCTTATGGGGAGGGGTTGATTCCCTGAGGCAAAGCCCTATTTACAGCTCTGCATATCTTTATTTTCCTGCCCAAAGTTTATTCATTTATTCAGTAATTATTTGGAGATATAAAATTGAATTCAAAAAATTTATATTTGGAAGAAATGCTAGTGCACTATCATCTAGTCCTGGAGTGATTTACCAGTCACAGTATGGAAAGATAGTTCACTTCCATAACTGTAATAGTTATTGTGGGACTACAAATTAACCTATTGCCTATCCTCAAGGGATTATATTCTATATACCACAGTGTCGACTCATTTTGAACCTGCAGTTACTAAAACTCCGAGATCTTTTTATGTGAATGTCTATTTAACTATACTTTCTTCATCTTGTGCTTCTGTGTTTGATCCTTTCCCAATACTACTTGACTACCAACTTTATTTGGTTGCCACCTCACATTCATTTTCATTGAAGTGGAATGATGAGATGGAAACTCATTTACTTAAACTTTGTTACTGGGAGTCTATTCCAAGAGTATTGACATCAGTAAGTGACCAATACTCCATGTTCTGTGCTCATCTGAATTCTCCATAGGTTCTGATGATGATGGATGGCAGGTTAAGAGATAGCCAAGGTTGAATCAAGAGGAAGATGCCAGCTATTCTATGTTCTTGGGATCTTGGCAACCAGGAAAAATCATCCTTGGTACTAAGCTATTCTTTCAGTATTGCCAATACTATGTAGTCCTAGGATAGTTAGTGGTAAGGTAGGTAGATTTCCTACCTTTTCTCACCTGGGATAATATATAGATTTTGCATAGAGGAGGGTCAGCATTTACTAGTATACACAACTATTTTTTGATTGAAAGGAGGTCACTGGAGTGGTCCTATAGAAAGAGGTCTAGATTTAAAGTCAAAATAATTCTTCTCTGTATTACTTGTGTGACTTGGGGCAAGTTACTTTCAGAGACTCAAATTTCCTCCTATGTAAAATGAGGCTCTTGTACCTGGAGAGTTTTAGGTCCTTTCCTACTCTAGATCTTAGGATGACCATGGCCATCCAAGATATGGGGTACAAAACTTCCCTAGCAGATACTAGCATATCATGTCTCATTTTGCTAAATTCCAAACTGAAACCAATTGTGACTTTATTGATGGATCCCAAATAGAGCCCAAGATCACAGAACTTAAGAGTTGGAAAAGATTACTCTAGTGTGTGCACCTGACCAAGAATATCCATCATGACATTTCTGATAAGTTGTATAGTGGGCAGTACCTATGTGATCTGGGGGCAGTAACTAGGAAGAACTCTTCCTTCTTTTTCATTTTGGGTGAGACAGTCAGGAAGAGTCACATAGGATGTACAGGAGTGGAGGGCTTGTGATTTTCATTGAAGATCTTATAACAATATCTTCCTCCCTTCTTCCAAACATCCCTCTTACTGTCCAGGACAACAGTATCTTTCCAGGAACACAATGATCTACTGGAAGACCTTCAATAGTGACAAACCAACTACTTTCCTAAAATATCTCATTCCACTTTGGGCAGTTCCTGAGAACCTCAGTGATGGTAGATTCCTCTAAGACCATTTTGTATAACCCATGCCTAGCAAAACCAAGTCAAAACAGAACAAAATGCTTACAGAATCATGAAGCCTTTGTTTAAAGCCAACCTTCCTATCCTTAGACCCTCATACATGCTTGGAGAAACAGTCTAGACCAGAAGGAAACTATTTTCCAAATCAGTAAAATCCTGGGGGGGGGGGAACCCCAACAACTGGGCATACCAAGATAGTCTTGGAACTGAATCTGAGTCAATTATTTTAATTGGTCGCATTCTTTGAAGGGGAGGAGCTCAATCCAAGATATTTCTGGACCTTTAATGGCTGAACAGGCTGTTGGAAAGATCAGATTTCATGTTCCTTCCTAGGTTTTTGTGGAACTTTTCACCCTTATTCATGCTCTAGATTCCCATCAGAGTTTTTCAGAGGTGACATTCTCCAATGAATGTGGTAACTTTGGGGAGTTTTACATATGATGTGAAAGTCAATTTCTCTTTGAAGCCAAGTGGATGCCCAGGCAACCCCATTCCTTCCCCTCCTTTGATGCAGGTCCTTTTGGTCTGAGTCCCAGAGGGCAACGAACTGCCTGGTTGGGGGGGGGGGGATGGACCAACCTTTATCTGAAGCAAATGAATACTTCTGTGAGAGTAGGGTCCCTACAAACAGGGATGCTGTGTGCATTGACTCTGCAACTTGATTATTAATGTTTTTGCTTCTGCGCATGCATCTTAATTTGTGCCTCCTTCTCCTCTTCCTCCCTAGCTTGCCCCTTGTGAGGAAGAAGAGAAGGCAGCAGCTGGGGGGTGTCTCTTCTGTCCTCTCTCATAGTCCAGGGCTGCCCAGGTTGGTTAGAACCATGAGAACTGCCTCCTTTCCAGAGACCTCTCCCCTCTGTGTAGTCTGGAGGGGCCTCTACTTAGGGTGTCTTTGCTTCCTCTGCCAGCCCAGACCAGAGGAAACTGTCTACTATTGCCCCCAGGGAGGATCTAGGCTTCTTGGCAGGAAGCAGCTTGCATGATGGCTGATGGCTTCTACTGTCAACATCTGCATGGGTGCAGAGAGAGAAAGGTTGCCAGCCATGCCAGGAAACTTGCTTAATGGGAGGGTCTGGGGAAGCTGGCAAGAGAGGCCTAACTTGGACTAGAGGAGATCCTTTCCCACTTTGACATTCTGCAGTGCCTACAGGGTCTAGGATCTTTGTTTTCCATTGGGGTGTGGGGCAAACCTTCCAGTACTGGGTCTGTTGTCAATAGAGAACTACTCTCAGAGAAGACATGCATTTATTGAATTTCTCAAGTCAAATCAGTTAATTTCTTTGGACCTTAGTTTTCATATCTTTGAAATGAGAAAGTTTACTACCTCACCTCAAAGAATGATTAGAAGAAGGCACTTTATACCTTAAATCAGTGATCTCCAAAGTGAGGGCTGTGATCTGATCCTAATGACTAATCAGAGGATGCAATTATGAGCTCCCATCCCACCCTTTAATAAGTTAATTATGAGGTTCACTTCCAATACAACCATACTTATCCACACCTATCCTTGACCTCCACTATTTCCCTAATCTTCTGTTTTTCCACCAGGAATCAGCCCCTCAAAGCAGTTCTAACTGAACTGCTATTGAGCAGTCACAGCAAAGGTATCATTGAGAAAATTCTCCCTCTGCTCCCAGATTATCATCCCCTGACCTGGGTCACCTCAGGTGAAACAGGTATCCCTGGGGGATACCTCTGAACTCTGGGGCAGTAGCCATCAAGAGTCATCTCTCCTTTTCATATTGATTGGAACAGAATAAGACGCAGGGTCTGAGCAGGCATGGATAAATTGCAATATGCATTGAAAATCTTATTATATGCTCTCTCTGGGACCTTCTCTTTCCAGGTCCACCTCCTTCTCAAACTTTGCTGTTTTTGTTCCAAGTAACCTCCATCCTCTAATCATCCAGGCTGTCACTGGGGTGCAACTTTGGTAACACCTTCAATTATATACTTTCATTCACTCCATATATGTATTCAGTTGACAAATATTGTTATTTTTAAATTCAGTTTTATGTATTCCACCCTCCTTTCATACAACTACAACCCAACTTCAACCCTTCATCATCTGATAACAGGATTATTGCAAAAGTTTTCTTATTTTTCTCCTAATTTCCCCATATTCCAAAATATGGCCATGGTATTTTACTTAAAGCTCAGGTCTGACCATGTTGCCCCTTCCCCTAATCAACAACCTTCTAGTATTTCTAGAATCAAATATTATTTCATATTTTTTAGCTTTTTTAATGTAACTAGGCTTTCATTCAAATCTGGGGCATTGTTTGTGCTATTGAAGGAGAAATTTTGGATTAAGAGAACAATGTGATGTGGCTAAAGGATGAGTTTGTTTGAAAAAACACAAATTCTTCTTGGGAGGAAAACTTGTGGATATACTTTGGAAAATGTATACATGTAGGGGATGTCCCTGATTTCCACTTTGCCTTCATAGAAATTTCAGAGGCTTTCTCTGAGTTGAGATTAGGTCCTCTCTTTTGGTTGAACTGAGATCTTATGTTGTTATTCAGTCATTTCAGTTGTGACTGACTCTTCATGACCCCATTTGGGGTTTTCTTGGCAAAGATTCTAGAGTGGTTTGTTATTTCCTTCTCCAGTTTATCTTACAGATGAGGAAACTGAAGCAAATAAATATAAATGTCTTGGCCAGAGTCACATAGTAAGTGTCGGAAGCCAGATTTGAACTCTGGAAGATGAGTCTTCTTGAATCCAGGTCTGACATTTTAATGTACGTTGCCACCCAACTGCCTATGATCTCATCTTACTTCCATCTGAAGAGCTTATTCACTTTTGTGTATTTTCTGATATATTGCTATCTGTAGTATCACTCTGATTTCTCTTTTGCTGTTTCTTAGATAAGGGGGTTTATTTGATATTCTAGCTACTTACAGGACAACTGGTGGCAGATCTTGGTCATTGGGAGGTAGAGATGGGAGTACCTATCCTAAGAATAGTTGGCTTGTGCCTGGAAATCTGGAGGAGGTAATGGGAATGAATCTGTCCTATGGATCTTTTATAGAAGAGGTGAGGTGTGGAGGTATGTTGTATAGGGATTATATGATGTATGGGTTGGATTGGAAGGCTGCCAGGGTCTCCTCAACTGAGATGGACTCTTGGACATTGTCTAATGTTCCAACTTCCCAGAGTTCTATCTAGTATAGAGGATGGGACAAAACAATAACCCAGATGTGGAGTCAAACCATTTTGATTTTTTTTTGCAAGGCAATGGGGTTAAGTGGCCTGCCCAGGGCCACACAGCTAGGTAATTATTAAGTGTCTGAGGCCAGAGTTGAACTCAGGTACTCCTGACTCCAGGGCTGGTGCTCTATCCACTTCACCATCTAGCTGCCCCCAAACCACTTTGATTTGAATTCCTGGTACTGATCCTAAAAGTGTAACCTTTCCTTCTCTGGGTTTTCTTTTCTTGAAATAAGAGGATTGGCCTAGGTGTTCCCTAAGATGATCTTACATTTCTAAATTTTATGACTAGAGGTTGAGACCATGGGATCCCTCCTTGTGAAGTCTGTCTTCCCTTGTATATTGCTGAGGACCTCTGCCCCTGAATTTAACTACGCAACCTAAAAGAGAGAGAAAAATGACTAATTTCCTCAAGGGGAAACCATGTCTGGATGAATGTTCCATTCAGAACATCCTTAGCACCTCTTTCCCAACCCCAGTGGCCCCACAAATGCAATCAGCAGCATTGCGAGCACTAGCCTTTTCTCCATATAAGCAGTGTATGGTCTTTCTTCTCAAGGTCCCACAGGTTGTTTGGAGTTTGTTAATATTTATCCATATCTTTTGCTTTTATTTTTCCAATAGAGCCCTTTCCCTCCCCCCTCCCAAAGACAATTCATTCCTTATAACAAAGAATAAAAAACCCAGTTCATCAAAATTAACACATTGTAAAAAAACCCACAACAAAAGGTAGCATTCCTCATTCCTGGTTCTCCATCTCTGTAGAGCAAGGATGGAGATGTTATCCCTCCTCACTTCTGCCTATTAGATACCCTGATTTCCTTCAAGACCCAGCTCAAGTACCACCTTCTACAAGAAATCTTTCCCGATTCCCTTGTTTCTAATGCCCTCTCCTCTCACCGAATTGCCTTCTATTCATTTTGTACATCTTCTACATAAACTTGTAGATACATATATTGTCTCCAGTAGAATGTAAAACATAAGTTCTTTGAGGGTAGGCACCAGTTACCTTTTCTATCTATATTCCCAGTGACTAGTATAATGTCTGACTCATAGAAAGTACTGAATAAATAAATGTATGTTGATTGATTCTCAAATCTCAGCTTTGGGTCTGCTCCATAGCTTTCAGAATGTCTACAGAGTTGGAATTGGCTAGTACCCCATGGACTGGATTTTGTCATTACTCACCCAAAATGGGAGTTTGGTATGTGCAATTTATTCAACCTACTGATTTTATTTAATCTATAATTTTGGAAATCAATGACATTCCTGCCTTACATAGGAAGAAAGAATAGGTGGGACCTGCAAGTGTGTGTGTGTGTGTGTGTGTGTGTGTGTGTGTGTGTGTGTGTGTGTGTGTGATGGGTAAGAACAATGTCAACACGTGTAAAGAAAACTCATGAGATCTAGAAAGTATGATGAATTTTCTGCTGTAACTGAGCCCCACCTGGTGGTAGATTTGAGGAACTGATTTATTATATGGAAGAAAACTGAGGAAAAAGGAAAAATTGTTTCTCTTGCTGATGTCCTGTTTAGAATGGAGAGCCAGAGGTAGGATGAGAACTCAGAGAATCTTAGTCAAAGATAAAAAATGATTAAGAAAAGATGGTTTTCCCCTCTACTTAAGTCTGTTTCAATTCCATTTCTGGAAACAGACTTCTATTGGTGCTATAATTCCAGTTCCTCAGTTTTATAGATTAGAAAACTGAAGGTCAGGAAGGTCATTGACTTCTCCATGATTTCCATAAGCAGCAGAGCTTATATCTGAACCCATATCTATCGAACCCTAATCCAGTACTAGTGCCACTAAACAAAGCCACTTGGGAAGAGTCCTGAACTTTCAATGAGGACTACTTGGGTTTGAATCCCAGTACATTTATTCATTTATTCAATATACATTTATTAAGTGCCTTGGGAATACATTACACTGTACCAGGTGATGGACATCCAAAGTCAAAATTAAAAATCCTGCCCTCAAGAATTTTATAAATTCTGCTACTTAACAGATTATTCCTTTCTTTGTAGAATGTAAAACATCCTAACATCACAGTGTCTAGTACCTATTGGTTACTTAATTGATGTTTCTTGACTTGATTTTACTTGAAAATTTGGTGTGAGTCAATTTACTTATTTGGGTATCAGATTCATCATCTATTTATATTAGAGGATTGGACTTCATGACTTCTGAGTTTCCTTCTGGCTTAAAATCAATGAGCCTGAGAATTTGATTTGATTCAAATTCACCGACAGTGTTTGAGTGCCCTGGACTTGTGAGATTCTGTACTCCTTGCTGGAGATAGCATGGATTGATAAGACTAAGGCCCTCTCAGGGTATTTGTACAGTATTAGGAGTAGGTTCAGGTATGAAATGTAAACAAACACAGTGTAAATAAATGTAAACATAATGGGGAGTGTAATAGAGATAAATGTGAGTTCAAAGTCTCCCAAGAAATTTGAGGAGGCAGAGATCATTCAAAGCCTTTAAATTCAAAAGGATCAGGAGGAAGTGTAATTAGAGCATTATGGACCCCTATCTTCCTCCCAGTCTTGGTCTCTGAAGTCCTATTTGCCAGTGAGCTGAATTGGATTTTGGAAAATTAGCTCTGGTATGGTGCCAATTTCTTTTCCTTTTGTTCTTCCCAGGGCTTGGGGGTTGAAGGGTAGAAATTGTGGAAGCTTGGTTGTCTTTTCTTAAACCTGATTTCTCTCAGAACTTTCCTCTTCTAGAGGGGTTGGAAGGCAATTGGAGTAGAGGATAAGATCATTCTCAAGGCCTCTGGCTACTTGTCCTGAACAATATATTCATTGCTCTGTTAAAGGCTCCTACATGGGTTTTTGTGGCATCACTATTCTCTGGAACTAAGACTTCCCAATCTCCTTACCCCTACTCTAGTGGACTCCTTGGTGGGTTATATAAGAAGGATGATTATGGAGTATAAATCCAGCAAGAACAACTTGGTGTTCCTAGTGAGGCAAGAGGTGAGAATTTCAGCTATGTGTTACCATTGGTAAAACAAAATGAATGACTTGAACTGGAAAGAATGATTTTTGGAATCAGGGAGTCTAGGGTTAAACCTTACTATTTGCCCTTATTATTGTGATTCTGGGAAAGTCTTTTACTTCCCTGGTTTCCTTCTTTGGAAAATGAGGGACTTTGATCTAAAATATCTTGCAATTACTGTGTTTTTTTTTTTGGTAAGCTCAAGGCTCTCCATATACTCATCCATGTACTTGATGCTTCTCTCTCTCTCTCTCTCTATCTATCTATCTCTTTAGGTTTTTGCAAGGCAGTGGGGTTAAGTGGCTTGCCCAAGGCCACACAGCTAGGTAATTATTAAGTGTCTGAGGATGACTTGTTGCTTCTCTTTGTAGAATATAAACTCCTTTGGGGCATAAGATTGTTTGCATTTTCATCTCATCCCTGCACCAGTAGTTTCTGGCCTGGGACATAAAGGTATCTAATATTTGTTGAATAGCTAAATGAAAGTCTCTTCTAGCTCTAATCTGTCCTATGTTTTTATATAAAGTCCCATGTAATTCTACATTCTATAAACATAAAATAAGACATTGTTATTTATTAGGAGTATGTTATATACAGGAGGTAGAAAGCAATGTTACTTTTTTTTTAGTTTTTTTTTTTTTGCAAGGCAATGGGGTTAAGTGGCTTGCCCAAGACCACACAGCTAGGTAATTATTAAGTGTCTGAGGCTGGATTTGAACTCAGGTACTCCTGACTCCGGGACCAGTGCTCTAGCCACTGCGCCACCTAAGCCACCCCCCCCATGTTACTTTTCATTGGGAAGATCTCTTGTATTTAGTCATATGTGGGAGGAAGAAACAGGGAAAGGGGGAGGGGGAGAAAGAAAGAGGAGTGATGGTGGTGAACCTCATGTTGATAATTGAATTTTTAAAATGTACTTGGAGAGAAACTAAAGAAAAAGCATCAAGATGAGAGGATCAATGCAGAATGGACTATATGAAGAAAAGTTAACGGAGTTTTAGTCATTGAGTCTGAACATGAGAAGATGAAGGGAGGGATGATATAGGTCCCTATTGTTAGGATTAGAATTTTACTTTGTACACCACCATTAACTTTTCAAGGCCCTTTAACCCTCATGAACTCATCTGATGCCTCTCAAACTCCCCACTCCTACCCCCCAAAATAATTTTGAGGAAGATGCTAACCCATTCTCTTCCATAGAATATAGGGTAAGAGGAAATGGTCTTAAATTGCAATAAGAAAGAATTAGGGTAGACATGAAGAGGAACTTTCTGTGGGTGAAAAAGCTTAAACACTAGAAAAGAAACATCCCTATGTATGTACAAAGAAGGCAGAGCAAAGATAGTTTTAACTGGACCAGGAAATCCAAGAATCTGAATTTACCCTTCTATAGTATTGTTTTTCTTTGTAAAAGGAGAAGCGTTTCCATGCAGGACAAGAGGTTTTCTAGATGTCATTTTAAATTATATGTTGCTTATTTCTCTGAAGACAAAATGATGATGATGAGGAGGACAATGACTACTACTACTACTACTACTACTACTTACTATTATTTACTACTACTTACTAATACTACATTACTCCTCTTCCTCCTCCTCCTCCTACTAAATAACTGAGTATGTTAGATCCAAGACCCTTCCATCTCCAGCATATAGTTCAATGGATGGTGATTTAAAAGATTTTTCTTTTCAACCTTTCCATCGTTTGAGGATGCCTTTTGTTCTGAAAGGAAAATAAAACGTGGTCCTAGAATTTTTTGAGGAATAAAGGACCAAGTCTGACTCCTACCTTCTGTATTATAGGAGTTACATGAGAGGATCATAGGTGAAAAGTTGTTCAGTACAGTGGGGAGTGTACTAGACTCTAACGGTATCAGAAGATGTGGAGTTTGTGTAATTTTCTGTTGTGCAACCTTGAGAAACTAATTTTTTTTTCCTGGACTTCAGTTGTAAAATGAAGAATTTTTATTCAGATAATCTCTTAAAGCTCCTTCTAACTAAGATGTTTTGTGCTTTATGAAAGCTAATAATTGTTGATTTTCCTTTAATAAAACTATACAATGGCCAATAATAGGCCATTGTGTTTGAAAGTGATAGAACTGATATTCATCTACCGGACTCTCCAATATATTGATTATTCTAAGTTTGAAGGTCCAAGTTAATCAAAGAATAGAGCCCCACCCCAAAGAACCCAGAACCCCAAATGACTCTAAGACAAGGGTTTTAGAGACAGAATTGAATAGTTTCACCACCTGGCAATTTAAGTAGATGTCTGATGCAAACTAGAAATTGTTGGGCATAGGAGGGCAAGGCTGAGTAGGATGTGAAAGGAAACAGTCCTTTGGGGCCTTCCTATAGCTCTTATTTTGTATTTTTACAACCCAGATAGTTTTGGAATCCACACTGGAAAACTTGCATATCAGGATGGATTATTTTGGCCTAGAAGAAAAATGAGTTTCTATTGTCTGAGGACCAGCATGGCTAGTTTTTCAGAGGGTCTCATAGTAAGATGGCAGTGGATGAGTTCCTTTTTTTTGTCACAGCAATTTACAAAGACCACCATTTCCAAAGCAATGAGAGATTGAGGTCTTAATTAGGAGAAAGAGATTTATAGCTTTGAAATTATAGATTCTTGAAAGCATTGAAGACAACCAATCCTTTCTCTGTTTTTCACATAGTTTTTAATAAACCTATACCAATGCTTTGGTAGCCTGGAGAGACAGGATCTTGAGAATCACAGGTCAGATCCTGATATTCACAGGAAGAGTTCTAGGTAGGGACAAATTGAGCCATTGACTTATGATTAAGAAGTCTGTTTGAAGCTAATCTAAGTGAGTGTGGAGCTTCTATCATTAGTTGTGGGTAACAATTTGGGAATGTTAAGCAATCTTCCAGATTGGTCTTCTTCTGAGAAATAACACAGAGCATTATAATGTGTAAATATCACAATCTACTTCTGGTTTGATGATTGTTTCCTCTGTTTGTTAAGTTGGGATATAAAGTCTGCCCAAAAATTAGTGGCTAGGGGTGTAGTTGCCTGAGGGGCAATGTTACCTTCTCTCAAGTGAACCCAAGTTAGCCAAAGAGAAAGGATGACTTAGAGGGCTATGTTAGGTTTTCGGTTGAATATCCTGTTAGCAGTCAATTCAGATTCATTCATGTGAGGATGAATGTCTATTTCCATTCCAGATTCTTTACACAGGTTGAGTAAAGTCTGGATGTTGTTCTTAGAAAGCCGCAGATACCTGTTGGGGAAATTAAAAAAAAAAGATTTTTGGTTGAAAGTATGAAGGTGAAAATATCTAAGCATCCTTTTACTTTATTGGAAATATATCAAACAAATTTTGTTACCCTTGGAAAGTATGGACTTTGATGCTGAGAAATCTAGAAATTTCTCTCAAAATGAATGTTATCCATCTCTTTTTGTGGTGACTAGAAATTGGAAATTGAGGGAATGTCTATCCATTGGGAATGGCTGAACAAGTTCAGTATAGGTTGTAATGGAATATTATTGTGCTATAAGAAATGATGAGCAGGATGATTTCAGAAAAAAGTTGGAAAGACACAAACTAATACAGAATAAGGTGAGGAGAACCAGGAGAATATTAGTAATATTGTATGATAAACAACTGTGAAAGACTCAGCTATTCCTAGCAATATAGTAATCCAAGATAATTCCAAAAGATTCATGATGAAAAATTGCTATCCACAGCCAGAGAAAGAACTGATAACATCTGATTACAGACCAAAGCATATTATTTTTCTCTTTTCTTTCTTTTCTCCCTCCCTCCCTCCCTCCCTTCCTTCCTTCCACAAAATGACTAATAGGAAATATAAAACCCCCAACAAATGTTAAAAATTATTTTACAGGTAATTAGGGAAAAATAAAATATTAAAAAAATAATGAATGCTACCTTAGGTATTAGTGCTAAAAGAACACTTTAAATCAAAGCAGCGTAGATATGAAATGGCAGAAGGTCAGGGATAGAATGTAGCCTCTGCTCAGTACTGTTGGATGACCTATAAATCCAGGAGCTTTTTAGGGGTGAATTAATTAAATATTTGACCAAAAATATCAGACGAATGAGGTTATAAATATCCAAATGGCCCTTGGCAGAAAAAAGATTCCCAACCCCTGACATAGATGATCTTCCATCACTATTCATCCCCTCCTGCTGGGGCTTCCAACTCATGATGATGAGATGATGATGAGGAGGAGGAGGAGGAGGAGGATGAGGATGATGATGATGTTTGTCCTTCATTCTCAAAGAAGACCATTACATCAGGGAAGTGATGCCTTGACAAGCACATGAATTGGATTTGAGTGAAGTCACCAGCCTCACTTTCTCCTTCAGAGCTATCTGGCTCCAGTGGCCAGATATGAATCAGGACAACTGGAGATGGCCCTGAATGTGAGGCAATCAGGATTAAGTAACTTACCCAAGGTCACATAGCTTATGTCTGAGCTATTATTCTCCTGACTCCAGGCCAGTGACTCTATAATGAAGAGCTATCATACTTCCCCAAGTAAATGAGTTTCCTCCATTGATAGGGATAAGTTTTCATTAACAACGACAGAAGAGGAAACATACATTAGATGAAGAAATTTCATGCCATTTTTCTCAGAGAGGATACGCTTTTTCATTCACTCCATCTCCTATAATTTTCCAGCTAACTCTCCACCATATCCAACCTTTCCAGAAAGGTATGATCTTTAACTGCAAACCACATAGTCTTTGCCTGCTCCTATAATTCCATCTAGTCCAATATCCTTCATTTTTCAGAGGAAGAATCTGAGGCCCCAGGAGCAAAAGTGACTTACCCAAAGTTACATAAAGTCTTTCCCATGGCATCAAGGCCTTTGCTGATTTAAGTGACCATAAAACACTTCGAATAATGTGATATATGGTTGAGCAGAATAAAAGAGAGATAACTGGGGGAAAATCCCTGATCATGAACCATTGAAGTGACTCTCTAGCTGACTCCTAAGAGTGAAACTGGATGACATTTATTTACTAACTCAACAAATATTTATTGTCAGATTAGTCTTGTGTTAGGTTACAGAATAGAATTAGAAGAAAATGGAAGACATGGCCCCTGACCCTCCAGAAGTTTATAGTCAGTTGAATTGAGGAGAAGGTATACTCAATGGTGAGTATGGCTTATGAAGGCAGTCATTTAAGGGGGTTAATGCAACCTCCAAAGAGAACCCCAAAATTTGGGAAGTAGTTTAGAAATATCATTCTCTGAAAGGAGAGGAAGCATGTGGCACCATGGGAAAAAAGTGAACAGAAAATGCAGAAGAAACCTGATATTGAAACCTGCCTCTGACACATTATGGCTATGTGGCTTTATTACACCTCTGAGCCTTTATTTCTGTATCTTTAAACCAGAGATGACAATAATACCTTTCCTTCACAGGGTTAATTTGATAATCAACTGAGGTAATGTATGTAAAATGCTTTGTAAACCTCAAAATGTCTTTAAATGTCAGTTTTTATTCTTCATTGAAACTAAAGAGAGGCACCAAACTCCAATAAAGACTGGAAGAAATGGTTACTCCTCTTGGCCAGATACCCAGTTCACCAAATAATTTTTTGATAACTAGTTCAATTCAAACCAAAAAGTACTTATGAAGGGCCTGCTATATGTCAGATTCTGGGTGAGGCATTAAAGATACAAAGAACACAGTGCTTACCCTCAAGGAGTTATCTGTAAAAGACACGTGAGTCCATTATAAATATAAATTCAGAATCATAAGTACCAGAAAAGAATGTCCTGGATAGCAGGCACAAAACACACCATAATAAATTGGCTTTCTAGCTTTTAAATTAATCTCTGGCAAATCTGGTTATTGTGATTTGATTTTGTCTACCCTGATCAGCCCTGGGTGAATTCAGTAAAGTGAAGCTCTTTGACTAATGAAAAGCCTATGGGTAGGGGCTCATCTTGTATATACAGTTGACCTCCTTCTGAAACCACACAAACATATTCTAACTGCAATAGTGATAGAGGCAAAGAAAGTAGATTTGACTTGGACATTGATCGACTGGGTGGGACTTGATAGACAAAATGGAGGGGGAAGAGCCCTACTTTAGATATGGGAAGTGATCAAGGAAGACTAGTACCACTTTTCACCTTTGCTGTCCTCTTGAGCCATCTATCATCTAACTATCTCCAAGAAATTGTATGACATGCACAGTGACCACACCCCTGTAAAACCATTTCAGTAGATGGACTAAACCAGGTTAAGGGTAAGTGAGGAGTCTAAAACCCATCGATGATTTGGTGGGGTGTCTACCTCAAGTTTTCCATTGGTAGAATGGGTGACTGAGAATAATTTGTTTTGACAGTTCTTAGGGACTGTTGTGTGTGGGAGCACTGTAAATTATCTTCACCTGGTGTCCTTGAGCACCAGAGCCTTGTGTTACTAAGTACCATGGGAGTGGGAGTGGATTAAGGGACTGGGAAGGATATTTAAGCACTGGTATTTGGTTCAATGGAGACCTTTGTGTATAGGGAGAACTTGTCATCCTTATCTTCCTTGTCTACTGCCCCTTCAATGCTCACCTGGGGAAGAATGAGGGAGTCCAGAAAGGGACTCAACAGACAGTCATGAAGGCAGTTGAAGCAGGTGCTGTGGAGCACTTAAGAGCTGAGTTAGACATTGAAGATGACAAGGTCATCCACTGCATCTAGAGCTATCACCAGTTGTCTTGACTCTATCTTGCCACTGGACAATGGTGTTATTGGAAGAGAGAGTGAAACTGATATCTTCATGCAACTCTGCTTCACTTAAATCCAGTTTACACACATATCAAAAGACATTACCCATACCACTTTACCATTCCTGTCTCAAAGTCTGGGGGGCAACAGGCAAGTGACAAAGCAGCAGGTGTGCATACACTGGGAGCTGTAGTCCAACCCTGCACACAGATGACCTAGGCTATCAGGCCATCTCCTCAATAGAAGCAGCAGTGGCATTTGACAGTTCCCTGGGTATTTGAGCAATTCTTTAAAGGATCACACCTCACCTCTTAGGATGAGGAAGGGGCTAGAAGAGGTGCTCTAAAAATTGTTTACTTACCCACCCTGGCCTGATTTCTGCAGCAGACAAGGTTTCCATCCTGCAGTTGAAATGTAAAAAAATATAGAAAATTTCTTCAAAGAAGATTCCATTCACCATTGGTGCATGAAATGTGTGCACACTCATAGACAATAAAAGATCTGATAAGCCTGAAAGATGAACAGCTCTTATTCAAGAGAACACAGTAGGTATCATATCCAAATAACAGTCCTGAGTGAAGCAAGGCTGGTGAATGAAGGCCACAGCACTGAAGTCCGAGTTGGATACAATTCTAGAATTGCTGAAGTGAAGAGGAGTTCTGTGAATCGAGGGTATGTTTTGACATCAAAAATAATCTAATTAACAAGAAAGAATGCATACCAAAAGTAGTGAACAACAGACTCATAACAATGAGATTGTCCCTTGAAGGAAAATGTCACATCACCATCATCAGGGCCTATCCCACCATAATGAACTCTTATGAAGTCAAAGAAAAATTTTATGAAGACCTGGAGACCTTATCATCAAGACCAAAAGAGGATAAGCTTAAAACTTTGGGTGATGTTAATCCTAGAGTAGGCTCAGATTACCAGACATGGCAGGAAAGTCCTTGAGAGGAATGAAATTGGAAACAGCAATAGCAACGGTCACCTACTATTGAAGACTTTTGCATCTCATGACCTTCTCATCACAAACTTCTGTTTACCTATATGCAATAAAACTTCCTGGATCCACCCTTGGCATCTAGGCAAACATTGGCATCTAATGGACTATGTGATTGTAGGGAGAAGAGGCAGACAGGATGTGAGAATGGCAAAAGCAGTGTGTGGTGCAGAGTGTTGAACTGATCACAGACTTATTCTTTCCAAGCTAAATATTCACATTCAACTAAAGCATCGACCCCAAGGCAAAGTGCCTGCCAGAAGAATTGATGTCAAGAGAATAGGTCTCTCTGAGCAGGAACAGTTTGTTGCTAATTTGGAGAGAAAGTTGAACCAATACACAGTTGGCAACAGTGGAGCAGAAACGGAGTGGGCAGCTTTCAGAGAACTGGTATACAGCACTGCATTTGCTCATCTGGGTCAGAACACTACAAACATCAATATTAGGTCTGATGAGATTGATAGGTAAATATAGAAACTGATAAATGAAAAATGAGAATTCTACAGGGTTTACCAACAAGGTAGCTCATCCATTTCTAAGAAGTCAGTATTTAATTCCATCAAAAATAAAGCACAAGTGAAGCTTAGAGAGATGTAGGACTCTTGCCTTAGTAAGAAGGTAGATGAAATTCAGTTTTATGCAGATAATAATAATAATCCAAAATGTCTTTATGATGCTCTGAAGGTTATTTAAAGGTCAAAGACATATGGTGCATCTCAACTACTCAGTGCTGATGTAGCCACATTGATTAGTGATGGGGACAAGATCCTAAAGATAGGGACTGAACACTTCCATTATGGTCTTAATAGACAGTCATCAATCAATGCAGAAGCCACTGATCATTTACCTCAAGTTGACGTCAATATGGCTCTAGTTGAAGCTCCAACTGAACAAGAGGTTTAGAATACCATCAGGCTCCTTTCATGTGGCAAAACACCTGGTACTAATTCTATTCTAGCTGAGATTTATAAGGTGGAGGATCCAATGCTCAGAGAAAAGCTGAACTTTTCCAGGTTATATAGCATGAAGAGATTATCCCCTAGAAATTCAAGTATGCCTCCATTATCCATCTCTAAAAAGGTAAAGGGAATAGATTATTCTATGACAATCACAGTGGGGTTTCTCTTTTATTTATTGCTGGTAAGATTCTTACCATAATCTTCCTCATTAGGATGATCATTCACCTAGAAGATGGTCACCTCCCTGAGAGCCAATGTGGCTTTAGAAAGGGTAAAGGAACAATCAATATGGTGTTTGTTGCCCAGGAAAAATGTCAAGAGCAGAACAGAGGTCTGTATATGACATTTGTAGATCTGATATGACTGTCAAGTCATGAGGGCTTATGAAAAATGATGTCAAAATTTGGTGGTCCTGAGAAGTTCATCAGTATTATACATCAATTTCATGATGGCATGCATGCCAAGGTTCTGAATGGTGGATGATTACCTTCTGATTTTCTTGTCACCATGGAGTGAAACAAGGATGTGTCCTTGCTCCCATGCTTTTTTTATTTTTTTATTTTTTATTTTTTGGTTTTTTTTAGTTTTTATTTTTTATTATTTTTTTTGCTTTAAAAATTTTTTTTGTTTTTTTTTGCTCCCATGCTTTTTAGCATGATGTTTTCAGCCATGCTATCAAATTCATTCACTGAGGATGAACACAGCATCAAGATCATTTACTGTAAATTCATCAACTTGAAAAGGCTTCAAACCAGGAACTAAGTGGAATGTTGGTACATGATCTGTTTGCACATGATTGTGCACTCAATGCAGCTCTGAAGCTGAGATGCCACAAAGTATGCATCATTTTTCTGCTGCTTATGTTAATTTTGGTCTAACAGCTAACACCAAGAAAATGCAGGTGCTCCATCAATCAGCACCACATCATCCATATATGGAACCATTGATTACAACAAATAGAGAAGTTTTGAGCACTGTGGACAAGTTCACTTACCTTGGCAGTGTCCTTTCCAGGGAGGTACACATTGACAATGAGGTTGACACACACATTATCAGAGCTAGCTCAGTATTTGAGAGGTTCCAAAAAGAAAGTGTGGGAGATAAGAGCTATCAGACTGATGACCAAACTGAAGATCTACAGAGCCGTTGTGTTGACCTCATTGTTGTATGCTTGTTAAACCTGGACAGTCTACCAGCACCATGAGAGGATACTGAATCTCTTGCATTTAAATTGTCTTAGGAAGATTCTGAAGATCATCTGACAGGAGACACTGAGGTCTTTTCTTGAGCTAAAACTGCCTAACTTTCCAACATTACTACAGAGAGTGCAAATATGATGGGCTGGACACATTGTTAGAATGCCAGACATACACTATTTTATGGAGAACTCACACAGGGCAAGTGCTCACATTTGAATTAGAAGAAGTGATACTGGGATACCCTAAAGGTCTCTCTTAAGAAGTTTGGAATTAATTGTGCAGTGTGAGAGCATTGGCACTGTACCATCCACCTCAGAGAAGATGCTATGCTCTATGAACAAGGTGGAATTGAAGCAGATAAAAGGAAACATGAGATGAGTATGTTTAGAGAACCTACCCGAGGTATTCGATGGTCATTTTATGCCCAACCTGTAGTAGAGCATTCCAAGCTTGTATTGGTCCGATCAGTCACAGTTGGACACAGTGTATTTGTCTCTAACATAATATCATTTTGTTCTTTTTTGATAATGAATGACAAGAACTAAACAATCTAGGGTGTTGTGAAAACATGACTGAATTAAAAAAGCAAGAGTTTATGTTGCTAAGCTGTTATATCTATCCTGTAAAAGAGACCAAAGAAGGAATTTATATTCAATCTCTATAAGAGTCAATTCCATTCTCATAATACCAAAGGTTTAGAGGTCAGTTGCCTTCAGTGCCTTGAGAACAGCAATATTTTATTGTGGAAGGAACACAGGATTTGAAGCTGAAGGACTGGCACTCAAATAAAAGCTTTGGTGAGCCTTGTTTTTCCATATACACAATGAATGGGGCTAGATTACAAAAATACCTCATATTTGTGTATACTTTAAGGTAAGCAAAGTGCTTGACTTTTATTATTTTGTTTGATTTTCACAACAACCCTGTGAAGTTGGTACAATTATTTTTATCCTTCTTATTCAGATGAGAAATCTGAGACCCAAGGAGTTCAAGTGACTTGCCTTTGGTCACACATGACCTGAAAATATCTGAGGTAATGTTTGAACTCAGGTCTTTCTGACTCCAGGACTGAGATTCTGTCTACTAGACCACTTAAAACCCTAGACTATATATGCATGAATTAGATGGATCAGATGATGCCTAATCTAGCTAAAGTCTGCAATAATTAAATCCCAGAAGCAAATAGCACCTAGTTCATTTCTCTAAGTGAGAAACAGTAATAGAAATATGAGAACATTGTGCTTATTATGGAAACTAGAGCTTTAAGGCTATTTGGCCAGAAACTGGTAAAAGTTAGTTAAAGTCTAGCAAAACTCATCAATAATATCTAGAGTCAGGTAATAATTCATTGAGTCTAGACATATATCATATGTTCTATATCACAAATGTCCCTTAGTTTTTCTTTAGGATATCTGTTTTCTGTGATTTGGTAAATTATGGAAGCTGTCAGTTTCTCCACTTGAAGTTGGGCTAAGTAGGAGTACAGTATCTGCCTTTCAATGGTCACAATATTCCTTGTATATAGTAGGTCACTAAAGAATGTTTGTTCAGTTGAAATGGAAATCACTCTAAAAATGATGTTTTTAAGACTAGGTCCACTTTCAGTGAATCATTCAAGTCAAAGTAAGGAGGGATCGACTTGCCTACCTTTTAAAAGAATCAGTCCATGATTTTATCAGTCACAGAAACTTGGAATCCATAGGGACTTTAGCAGTAATCTCACCTAACCTTCTACCTGAAGTTTAAATCCTCTCTTCAGTCCCTGACAAGAGCAGCTAGCCTCTTTTTTTGAAGAGGGTCAGTGTCGGAGAACTCACTTTTTCTTGAGGCAGTCCAGTTCTAATTGTGAAGAGGCAGTTCCTTACACTGAAGTAATACAATTCTCCCTGATTTGTCCACCAACTTCACAGAGTTCTATTCTTTAGGGGCAAGCAAGCAAAATCAATCTGTCAGTCTATTTGTTGGGCCATTCTTAAGAGTTTTTGCTTGTCTTTTTCTTTGTTTTTGTTTTTGGTGATTTGCAAGGAATTGACCTAGGTCAATTGCCCTTTAGGAATTCAGCTGACCACTGAAGCCATTTTATCAGGGCCTTGGCTTTGAGTGTCCACACTTGTTTCCTTGACAAACCCTGTTCCTTACCCCCATTTTCCTTACCTACAGCTCAAGACTTCATGGGGCTTCAACATCGGAGTGGTTATTTCTGGCTTTATACTTGGTGTCCTTTCAACTAAACTCTTTCTCTTCCGCTCATACCCCTGGAAGGTAACCGAGGGTTCTGCCAACTTTGTATTCAATCCCTTACGGGAAGAAGAATAGACATCCTGCATAAACAGGTTGGGAGTAGTATCTATACTGTTCCTATGTGGTATGCCTATCCGTGGGGTTGCTGATATTACAACTTCTGGCTCTTCTGTGTCTGAAGAGGAAGAAAAAAGTAAAAATCTTATTAATACTTATTTCTGGATTTAACTCTAAAGGTTTATGAGGGAATTTTCCTTAACATGGGAAGCGACTTGCTTAAGGTTGCACAGTAAGTGTCAGAGTTAGAGCTTAAATTTAGATTTCTTGTTCTTTTTCTACTCAACCACACAAAACATAAAAATTTTTAGAATTCATTAGGGAGTTAGGGTGGGGATGAAGGAAAGAAGGGTGGTAGGAGGCAGAGACCTCAATAGAATTCTAATGAGAGAAAATCCTTTGATAATTGATTTTTCAATTCAGATGACCTTGAATATTCATTCTTCTTTTACTGAGTCTCATGTATAAAATGTAGGGAACGGGACTAGAGTTTCAATAGTCCCATCCAACTCTGAACCTCTGATTCTATGAGCTCTAGCCTTCATTTCTCCTCTAAGAATTCCAACCTGATGTAGTAAGTATTCTTTGCGAAAATACTGAACTCAGGTCAGTCTTAGAAGCAGGGTATTATGATGGAAAGAATATTTAAGCCTGAATCAAGAGACACATATTCAAGTTGCAGCTGCTAGCTTTAGTTGGGTATTCTTGGGCAAATGACATTGGCCCCATGTTCCTCAGATTTTACCTAAGTAAATTGAGAGCATTGGACTAAGATCCTCCTAGTTCTCACGGTCTATGAATTATGTGAGCAGATTTGCATTTTTTAAAGGTGTTTTCATTTTTCAGTTATAAAAGTAAAATTTAAAGAAAAACCTGGTCTTCTTGCCAAAAAAGTAGCAGAGGAATAGTTTTGAAGCCTTCAGGGGAGTGACCACCCTAAGCTAGAAATCAGGTCCAATCCAGTCACCCCCAAAACATTTATTAGATACATACAGTATGTAATACAGAGTGCTCAGTTCTCTGGACACAAAGAACAATGTGGGGCCAATTCTGAATATCTTAGATGAGAATCATTGATTTGTTGTTATTGTTAGAACTGTTAGAAGTGAAAATCTCACAGACCAGGCAAAGTCCTAAACTTAGAGACAGAAAACCTGGTCCTGTATCCTGGCCCTACCATTTATTGTTCATATGACTTTGGGAAAATCATTTAGTAACTGTGAGTCTCATTGTCTTCATTTGTAAAATGAGGGAATTAAATTAAAAGGACCTTTAAGGTACCTTTTAGCCACAAATCTATGGTGATAAATTAGTCCAAACCCCTTCTTTAACTGAAAAGGAAACTGAGTTTCAGAGAAGACATGAGACTCACCCAAAGAGAAATAAGGAGTTAGTGTTAGGGTTGAGACTAGGGCTCAATTCTTATGACCCTGGCCTTTGATTTTTGTTTATGTATTTTGTCACCTTCCATGATGACAGCAAAAAGAATAATTAGTGATTGAGATTATGAGTAATCTGAGAGAAGAAAAGTGAAGTATGCCAATAGGAAACTGGAAGATGTGCCTTCATTTCAAGTCAAATGAGAAAATTGGGTAGCATAGTACGATAGTAAGAACTTTGGCTCCAGAAGCAGAGAATGAAGGTTCAAATCCCATCTTTGATGTTCTTGGGTAAGCCAATTTAACTTCCCTGTAAAATGATGGGGGTGAGAACTAGATGGCTCTGAGATCCTAGATGATTTTTTAGGTCCTTTCTTAAGTTCCTAGGGTTGGAAAAAATAAAGATGGAGTAGCCAAGGCTCTGACCTAAAAACAATAATAGAGAGGTCTGTTGTTCCTAAGGCAAGTTTCCAAGACATATCTTAGAACCTCTAACTCTTTCTTTTGAATTCAAGTAATCACCTGGTCTAAATAAATTACATCTTTGGGTTTCAAAATAATTGACAGGTGTGTTTTCCAAACCAGTCAGGAATATTTGAATGATCATGAAAAAAATAGGAGAGGTTCCATGAGATTAAAGAAATTTTAAATGTCCCAGATTAGCCTGCACACAAGTTAGCAAACTTTACTTTTTTTCCTGAGAAAATTTCCAAGGGGATAATTTAAAGGCATGGTTGGTGAACATCTATAAAGGGAATCAGGGATTACAAGGAGCCAGAATGGTTTCATCAAGTCCAGAATCCTTTTCTGATGAGATGGCTCTATTAATAGAATGCTGTGGATATAGTTTGTCAAGATATTAGCAAAGTTTTTGATAAAATCTGTCATGCAACCTTGTTGAGAAGATGGAAAAATATGTATTGGACAATAATGTGATCAGATGGATTGGGAATGGATTGATTGGCTAGCCTCCACAAATAGTTATCAATGGTTCAATGTCAACATCATTAGAGGTCTCCAGTTCTTTGTACTTGACCTGGTGCTGTTTAATATTTTCATCATCAAATTAGATAAAAAACACAAATGTATAACTAACAGTAAATGCCAGAGTCCAGATCCAAAAGAATTTTGATAAGCTAAAGCATTGGGCTGAATCTAATAAGATGAAATTCAATGAGATAAACCCGAAGTCTTGCACTTGAGAACAAAACTTCCTAAGTGTAAGAGAGAGGGCTCATGGAAAGATTACATTCTTAAAGAGACTTTGGGGTTTTTATAGACTGCAAGTTCAATATAAGTCAGCAATTAATGTGGCTAGCGCCATTTTAATAATTTGGCTATGAGGGGCAGAGCTTCGAGGAATAGGAAGTGATGTTAGCTGTTTTTACTTTGCCCTCCTCAGATCTCTGGAGTTATATGCTCAGTTCCTAGTGCTGTAGTTTTAGACTGAATTTAAGAAGCTGGAGTATGTCCAGAGAATAACCCTCAATCTATGAAAAAATGAGGACCAATTGAAGGAACTGAGGAACTTAGCCTGGAAAAGAGAAGACTTAGGAGGAGGCGATCTCCAGGCATTTTAAGGCTTTCATGTGGAGAAGGGATTAGATTTGTTCTGTCTGTGAGCACTGCCAGAAACAGTGGTTGGAAGTTGCAAAACAGTAAACTTAATTTTGATATCAGGAAAATCTTCCTAACCATTATACTTGTCCCTGTGCACCTGGAGAGCTGGTGGGATTCCCTTCCTTGATGCTTCTCAGGAAGAGGTTAGATGATCCTTTGAGTATACATTAGTTAAACTGGGGATTCCTTTGCTGTATGACTTTAACTCCATGGATACCTTCTGACCCTGATATTCTGTGACTTAGTCCAGGAGTCTATCATTTTATGTAGGGGAACCTGACAGGGTGTGACTTATCCAAAGTCATATAAAAAGTGAACCAAGCAAGAACTGAAACATACCTCTTCTGACTCTCCTTTCTATTATATCATATCACCTTCCTCCTTGGATCTACAGGGAGACTTTTGAGGGCCTTGTGGTTCTTCTAATTCCCTACTCAAATCTAGAAATCTATTCTCTGATCGTTTCTTCATTGATAATAGGAACTCAAAACTCAGTGCCCCAAAGAATTTATCCAAACATGTCTTTTTCTTCCTGGTTCAGATTCTTTTCTGATAACTTGAATTATTTTGTTTCCAGAAAGTAACTTCTTTATATTTACTATAGAAAGAGCTGACTTTGCTTATTGCCTGAACAATTGGGGTGGGGGCAGGGAGGAGGAAGGTCAAAGGATAGGAGGAAAGCATCTGACCTGAGCTTTGTCAGTGTCCCCCAGAACCCATAGAGTCCATGATTTCTAAAGGAAGAGAAAAGGCTCCCCACTCCAGAGCCCATGTGGTTCCCTGCATATAAAGATGGAGGCAGCTGGAAGGGCTGAGAACTGCTATATAGGTCAAATCAGAGGAGCCCTGTGAGCTCTCAGGAGGAACGTGTCTGCTTTACTCCCTCCACTGTTTTCACAAACTTCTGTTCCCCCTTCCTGGTAGCTGTGGGAGGCGGCCACTGCACCTGCCTTCTTGCCTCCAGCCTGCTTCCCTAATGCCCAAGGGCTCCTGCCTTGTGGGTCCCTTTGGCCCTCATTCCAGTCTCCCTACTCAGCCTGCCTCTGGCCCCAGGCTGTCAGCTCCTTATCCAATGCCTTCTGAGGTGGCAGAATTCCCTTCCTTCATTTATATTGTCACCTTGCAGGTATTTATAGATTGCAGTGTGGTCCCCTCCCCCCTTATCCTTCCCCCCCTTGAGTCTTCTCTTTTTAAAAATGTTATACGCCCCAGTCTTTTCTCTAAGAATACAGAGACTTAAATTGAGAGATGAGATGGGATACAGAGACTAAGAAAATGATACAGCTTACAATCTGTCTTTTCTTACCGATACTGGCAAAAGGTCAGTCAAGGGAGACTGTTTTACGTTTTTTTCTGTTTTTATTTATTTATTTATTTTTGTTTTGTTTTTTCCCTGTAATAGGCCTTGGGACTCTCCTGGCCTCATTCTTTTTTGGATGACCTAAGTTTCAAGAGAAAAATATGCCAGGGTACCCTTACTCTTTTTAGGATTTAGAATTATAGACTCAGAAAAGACTTAGGAATAACGAAAATAATAGAATATGGGGCTAGAAGGGGAAATTAGAGACTTTCTATTCTAACTCTTTCATTTTACAGATGAACTGAGACTGAGGGAGGTGAAGTGATTTGCATTCATAGTAAATTTCATAGCTAAGGTTTGAACTCATGTCTTCTGATTATAAATCCATGAGAAGTGAGCAAAATCAAAGACTAAATTAGAGATAAGGGTCAGGAGGACAGATAATCCAAGTCTTCTTGTTGCAGGAGTTTGGTGTTTTCCTGTGAAGAATAACTACTTGACCAAGGAATGCAGGTGAAAAAAAAAGAAAATAGAGATTTATTGAGAAGTAGTTACAACACAAGGAAAGTGATAGAGAAGTTAAAACAAGATTAAAGAAAACCACATGGATTGCTAATTTAATCCTGACAGTCCAGCTGCAGGATCAAGCAGAAGTCTGAAAGAAAAAAAAAAAAAAAAAAAGGGCAGAGACTTGGGCAGAATCTCCTTAAATCCCTCCCTCAGCATCCATGGGAAGAGGTGGTAGCTTGCGAGTTTGCCTTTTGGGGAGGGGTTGAGGGTCTCTGATTCTGGCCTGGGTAGTCTCAAAATGACGTTTTGACACCTGGGTAATCTAGCTTGCCTTATGAGAATGTAACCAAGATCATACTGGAGGTCAAGATGGAATGTTTTAACAGAGTGATAGAGGAAGAGTGAAGATTTTTTAAAAAAAGATTTACAAAATTTGTTTCCAATTAATTTCAATATTCCCTATGCCCATGCACTAAATCAATTCTTTTTTATGGGGTCAGGAAACCTAGGTTCCAATCCTGACTCCATCAATTTTTACCTATGAGCTTTCAAAATGGTGTTTAGGAGGGATATTCAAAATCAAGCAATAGATAGCAAAGGAAGAAAATGGACTGTTTTGACCTAGGCAAAATTTTTTACAAGTAAAATTATTTCATCTAAAATGAGAACAATAGTGAGACTTCCTCTCAAAAGTCTGATATTCAAGATACATAGGGATTTGACAAAAGTATGTAAGACTAAGCAATCATACTCTAATGTTGTCCATGTATATGAACTTATCTTTTAAAAGAAGAAATGCAAACTGACAACCATCATATGAAAAATTCACTGCCAATAATAATAAGGGAACATAGAAATTAAAACATATTTAGAGTTCCACTTTATACCAGGATATTGGCAAAGATAATGCAAGAGAGAAATAGTCAATGATGAAGAGACAGTAGATGAAAGGCACATTAATACATATTGATAGAGTTGTGAATTGGTTAAACTTCCAAAAGAAATAATTTAGAATAATTAGAGTAAAATCACAAAACCATTCACATGATCCAGCAATTCCACACTGGGACATACACCCAAAGTAGTTAGAAATGGTGATATACATATATATATATATATATATATAATATACATATATACATAATATAATATATATAATATACATAATAATAAATATACAAATATACATACACCCAAATATATCAAAATATCAGTAGCAGTACTTTTCATAATAGTTTAAAATAAAAACGAAGCAGATGGATATAAATTGTGGAAAGGCTGAAGAAGATTTATGGATGTGAAATGCTACATATGCTATCAGAGTTGGTCACTGCATTGGTAGTTTTGATCAAGTTTTTGTTTGTTACAAGAGAAGACTTATAAATGCATAGCTGTTGAAGAGCCAGTGTGGTTTGGATATATAATCAGGAAAAAAAAAACTAAGAACAAAAGGTATCAATATAAATTTTTAAAATTAAACAAATGAATTGGATTGAGTGATTCCTATTCTGATCTATAGTAGTTACCTCACAGGATAGCTGTGAAATTTACCTGAGATAAATCACATAATAAAAGTCTGCAAGTTAGTGCTATATGTCTGTCACCTATAATCATCATGATGTAAGGAACATGGGGTGTTTGGCATCCACAGAATGTAAGGGGAAATTGTTAGTTTACATTACAAAGACTGGAGCCTAAGTGCAGTTGTTGAGCTTAAGACAAAAGAACTGACCCTGACCAATCACTGAACTGAGTGAGGTCCCCTCACCCAATAACAAGTCTCCTTATCCAGGGGGAGGTCAAAAACTAGCTTCAACTAGTTAGGGGTTGTGTCTTTGTCCTTTGCACCTGCTCAATGAAGTTCATACATATTACTGTATACTCCTCTATGCTCAATTAGTATAATGACCAGGGTGGGGAAAAACATTATTAGAGAATGGTATGGAGTGAGGGTTATTAGATTGTAAACCTGATCAATGATTGGCATGAAGGGGAGGAACAAGCCTTTCAAACTGCATATAAGAATGTACATTGTCATAATTCACTATCTTTTCTTATTAGGAGAGATGACCCTTCTTTGCAGAGAAGTTAATAAAAGCTATTTTAAACACGCTGGACTAAGTATTTATAATTACGAGCCATTGAGAACAATCATCAACTACCTGGTGCAATTCAGATTTGAATTTCTATAATTCTCTGAAAACATTGCTTCTCCAATATTTCAAGAGGAAGTGTTTTACCACTTTCTCCTCAGATACTAGAGGAAAAGGGGAAGAGCACAGTGGGAAAGGAGTGGGTTGCTGAAGACTAACTTGACCACCTTCACCACTTGACCAAGAATGTTCTCTGTTTTTTTGATATGTCAATTAAGCCTTTGCTTTTCCAGAGCAAGGAGATCCATAAATAGAGGCATGATTCAGGGAAGCTGTTGATACCCTCTAAGAAACAGGAGGAGCTTCCCTCCAAGATTGGAACAAAAAAGCAAGAACTTTCTTCTTACCTCCCATTAACTTCTTGTTTGTGTCCTTCATGTTGTTGAGGTAGTTGCTGTAGATCTTGGGAATATCAGATTCTTTGATTTCTGGAACATCATCTGGGGGTATTTTCAAGCTTTTCAGGGCATTCTTCAGTAAGAACTTAGTACAAGAGAAAAATGGAAGCATAATTTTGGTCTGCAGGTAGGGTGGACAAGAGACCCAGTTGTCATATTTTGTCTCTGTTAAAGGATGACCTTCAGTTCATAACTCCAAAGCTATGATCTTAAGAAACTGAATTATTAGAAATTTCAGGTGATATCAAAGGGTTCAGAATAAGGGATGTCTTGGAAGGAAGGTCATCTTTAGTCCTCTCCATTTTTACAAGCCAGAGAACTGGAACCTTTTCTCTCTTAGAAACAATTATTTGTGACCCCTTTCCCAGCCTGAATCTTGTTGGAGCCATATAATAAACATCCAAGGTATGTATGGAAAAAAGCAATCACCCTCATTTAATAAATGTTAGGTCTTTGCCTTCTCTTGTGAAATCTATTCATGGAAAAATTGAGTCAACTGATAGTGCTGCCAATCCCAGGTAGGAGGAGGGGGTTGAATGTGGATTAGTGGTAAGTGACCGAGAGACAGGAGGTGTTGGGTTTGAGTAACTGTTGTGGCTCTTATTAGATGAACAGTTTTGAATGAATCATTCTATCTTCCCAGACCTTAACATTCATCTGTGGAATGGTGATTATAATAAACTCTTAAAAGAGGTGCTGTGAAATAAGAGACAATAAATGGGGAAATGCTTTGAGAAATGAACTGTGGCATGATAAACTGGTGTGAGGGGTTATATTAGGAATGGAATTTTACCTTTTTCCTAGTACTCTTGGGGAAGAGGAAGTGAGGAGCTGGGGGGATGAGAAAGAGACTGGACAGAGGAGTTATGATTTCAGAAAGAAAAGTACAAAAGAAATTGGACACATGGACAAAGTGAAATAGATGCTTCTCCTAAATATACACTGTTAACAAATCAAATAACCTGAGGTAGACACTGAGAGCCAGTGAATAGTCAAGATGGGCATTTGATCTGCTTTCTGAGGTGGGCACCGAGAAGAGAGAGCTGTTGTCCTGACAGTGGCTTTCTTTTCTTTTCTTTTTTTAAAAAATATTTATTTGTTTTTCCAGCTACATGTAATGATAGTTTTCCCTAATCATTTTTTGCAAAGTTTTGAGTTTTACATTTTTCTCTTATCCTTCCTTCCTCCCCCGCCCCCAGAAAGACAGATATAGGCTCTACATTTATAACCATGCTAAACAAAGATCCATATTGATCATATTGTGAGAGAAAATCAAATCCACATAGAAGGAAAAAATGACATAATACACAAGAAAATTTTTTAAAAAATTGAAGATAATAAGTTTTCTTTTGGTTTACTTTCTCTGGGTAGTGCCTAAGACTTGGGAAGCAGAAAGAATTGATTTACCGGGACAGAGGGAAGGTTATCCAATTGGCGGTCTCTGGGGGGTTTCAGTAACAATTTTTTAAGTTTTTTTTCTTCTTGATTTATTTTATGTTCTTGAAGGTGCTTCCGATTTTCCAGTGACTGTTTGATCTTAAGCAACTAGAGGAAAGAGAGAACATTGAAGAGATAAGTCAAAAGGTTTAAAAGCAGTGTAGATTTTAACTGAAATAGGTAAGACCAATTTAATTCAATCCAATAAGCATTTTTTAAGCGTTTCTTATGTGTAAGACACATAATAAAAAGAGAAAAATCATACAGCCCCTGCTCTCAAAGAATTTGCATTTTACTGGAGCCATCGCAACATAAAAACTGATTGGTAC
Organism: Macrotis lagotis; assembly: GCF_037893015.1. NCBI lineage: Eukaryota > Metazoa > Chordata > Mammalia > Peramelemorphia > Peramelidae > Macrotis > Macrotis lagotis. The sequence goes on from NC_133658.1 coordinate 308,807,723, forward strand.
TACTATGATTTGATGGAAAGAGTGCTGATGTAGAGGACCAGGCTTTGAATCCCAGTTTTTCTATCTTTATTATCTTGTAACCAATCTGGGCCTCAGACTTCTCATCTGTCAAATGGAGGGTTTGGACTAGATGATCTTTGAGATACCTTATAGCTCTAAATCTATGAACCTGATTAATTTTGGTAGCAAATGTGTGATTTCATTAGGATAGGGAACTCAGAGTGGAAACTTCTACCAGTTTCCATGTCCCTACAGGATAGGAGTGATCATCCTCATTTAACAAAGGAGACAATGGCACTTTGTCTTCCCTGGTGAAATTTGCCCACATAAGAACTGAGACGTCTGAGAGTATAGCCTGTGTATTCCCCTCAGGAAGGAGTAGGGGGAGATAGGAAGAGCATAAACTGAATGACAGGCGATAATATTGATGTTTAACTAAGTGCTTGCTTAGAGGGATGGGCTGCAGGATTGTTCAGGGGTCGTACTGTTCCTGCTGCAGCTGCTTCTTCCACCCCTTCCCACAAACAGATCAGGTGGGTCCTGGGCAGTGAACTGCACAGTTGGAGGGGTAGAACATAATTCAAGTTTTCCTAGCATTTTTTCCAACACCTGTATTTGAGAATCTGATCTGTGATGAGAAAGGTTGACATATTTCTTGACCTGAGGAAGTAACAGGGTATCTGTAGTTTAAACAATTCTCTTTTCATGGCCAGAAATGCCAAGGAAAGTTAACAAGAGGTTCCTCTAAGGTGTAAACCATTTGCCTATTTTTTATTCACTGTGGGATTACTTCCAAAGTAGTTGCCTTCCTTCATTGCCCTAGAACAATGAGGCTATTAATCTTGCCATTTATCTTTAAAATTTTTCAAAGGTTTTTTTTATTTAAGGCAATGGGGTTAAGTGACTTGCCCAAGGTCACACAGCTAGGCAATTATTAAGTGTCTGAGGCTGGATTTGAACTCAGGTACTCCTGACTCCAGGACTGGTACTCTATCCACTGCGCCACCTAGCTGCCCCCTCTTTAAATTTTTTTTTTATGAAATTTAATTATTATTTTTCCTTAAAACAAATTCTACAAAGTGGTATCCCAAAATTTACTAAGATACTTCAGTAGGGGGTGAGTTCCTGAAATTACTCAAAGTCTCAAGAGTACTACCCAGCAGTCTTAAAAGGATTAATTTCCAAACTCCTTAATCTACCATTTTTTTTAGCATTTCCACAAACTTTATCTGACTATTTCTGTAATTTCAACATAGCCAAAGCTGAAATGATAGGGGAAAATGTTTTGCATAATTTTCTTTCTTTTCTTATAAACTGATCTCCCAAGGAAAGCCTAAAGTGGGAATTATTCTTGGGACATTTCCTTCAAATAGGAAAGTTCACTAAGCTTTCCCAGAATTCTAAATTCTTTGGCTACAACCCTTAAAAGTTTTTCTGACTGACTGTATTTTAATTCTTTCAAGGAAACAGAATCTAATTCACAACACAAAGACAACACATTTTACAAAAACACAAACACAGACAAAACAAGACAGGTACAGACGCAAACAATCCTAACACAGCATGAAATTACAATTCTAATTTTAAATGTTGAGTTGATGCACACAGTAATGAGGTGTATATACTATTGCATATTTTTTAGTAGTAAAGCAACAGGGGCATGCAGAGAGGCCAGTTAACAAGAGGTGTGCAGTTAAGAAAGGATATCTTTACTAGTGTGATCTAAGATGAACTAATCAAGGGAGGAGCTCTGGAGTTTTCCTCACAAAGACATGAGCCTGGGATTGAAGCAAGGAGAGGGCAGTGGACTCAATAGATGAGGGGCATTATATTATGGAGAAATCTCCTGTGGCTCCTTGTTTGCTCCCACTAGTACCAGAAAGTCCAGTTGGACCAGGTCTAACCAATTTCATTTCTGAAACCAATTAATGTCAACCAAACGGAATCAGCCTCTAATCTGTGGGTGACCAGAGTCAAACAAAGCTGGCTAGAGACAGGAGAGTTAGGAATCAAACAAAAGGTTAATTTAAAAGTGAGGAAAATGGTCTACAAAAAAGGAAACCTGCTGAGTCCCATCCCTGTTTTAATGTGGGAAGATCTCAATACTTATACCAATGGCTGTCCAGTGAGTTGTAGCCCTGAAAATAGGTGTAATAACAATAATGTGGCAAGTTTGATTCATATCAGGACTTCATGACTAGAAACAATTCTGGGATTTTTCTGTGGCTGAGACCATCTAGAAAGTGCTTAAGAAAGGAAAAAGGGTGAAGAAAAATTATCCAGAAGTACAAAGATACTTCATCTTCTCTTCAACATGGGGCATGTAATGAGGCCACATTGCTCAGTGACATGAGGACTGAATAAGAGTGGAGGGACTTGAATTTAATCTTGGCCCTACCACAAATTCATTTTGTGATTTCCATCGTCATTTGCTTCTTTGGGTCTTGCTTCTGCCAGCTATAAAATTAGGGGGTGGACTATATGTGTTTTATAAGGCCCTTTTTACAGGATTCTATGAACTGGCAAGTTCATTCTCCATAGAAGGAGATTAATTCCACAGGTATATGACTTTTCATGGAAAATGGACCCTGTGTTTAAATACATCCCATTCATACCTGAGTGAATCAGATTGTATTCTAAATGTAAAGAAAAATAGTAGGGATTCCAGTCTCCTAACTCTTGGAATGTCAATCCTCAAAGAGGTTTGCCCTCTACCTGCCCCATTTGCATACTTGGTTGTTCTCTTTCTTGTGGGCAACAGCCAAGGATTTCCCTTGCTTCTGATCCAGTCTATCTGTTGCAAATATTGGTTCTGTCTGCCTCCGTTCCCTGTTTGCCTTCAGTCCTGTCCTCAGCTTTGTAGGTTCCCAGGGCAGTGCTTTAAAATCTGCCATCTTAGTGACCTCTGTTGGTTTTCCATGATAGATATTTTTTCTTTTTTCTTCTTTTCTGACCAAGGTGAAATGTTCTGTTTTTGCTTAGTGCTTGTGTTTGTGAGGCAAGAAAGAAACCCATGGTGCCAAACTTGACATTTTGATGAAGCATCCCACAGTTCCTGTTGCCTCCTGTGTGGGGTCATCATGACTGGACAGAGACCAACATGAAAGGGAATTGTGAGGTCACTTGTGGGATAGCTCCCTGATAGAGGGGAAGCTGACATTACCTCAAACTCGCAGGACTTGTCTTATGGGAAAGGTCATCCTCAGTCCTGGTAGTGAGGATGAATGATCCTTTTTGAATGAACCCATTCTATGAGGGGCATTCTCTTTCCCCAAGAAATGGAGTAAGAGTAAAGATGGGCAAGTAGAGGCAACATGGGGGGGGCTATAAAAATATTTCCAAAAAAATATTAGGGTTTGTGCTCTAGAATTCTCTTCCCCCAATTCCAAAATGATGTTATACTTAGAATAGCTATACAGCAATTTGCAAATAAAAGATTTGTGGTCTGAAAGCTCCTTATGAGTCAGGGGAACAGTAACATCATCAATGAAAAAGTTTAATGCAAAGTTAGGTGTATTAAGGAAAGAAGGATGTTGTCTATACAGTTGCTCTGATTTCTGTTCAACCCTGGCCCCAATCAAGGGTCCCAATGGCACTTGCCTCCAAGATTCTTATAATTCAAGCCCCCAGTTGCTCTAATCCCTGCACCAAGAACTGAAAACAAACCAGACTAAAGCCACAAGCCCATTTCTCAGGAGCACCTAGTCTTGGGGAATGGGATAGGTGGTCTTTCGCCCCACTCAACATGGTGTTCTTGTTGTGGGAGAACAAGTCAAACATGTTCTTCCAATAGTGATATTTTCCAAACACATATTTTCTGTCTTCATAGAACTCAAGAAAACGTGAACCATTATTATCTGTTATAGTCATCAGAAAGAGAAAGATAGCTGGAAGGGACCTCAGGGGTCATCTTGTACTATTCCTTCCATTTAAAGATGAGTAAACTGAGACCAAGAGAGGTGGAATTGCCCAAAGTCACATAGGTAGTAAAGTTCAGAGTGCCTTTCAGATCCCTCATATTCCTCTGACTATAGGAACTTTGCTATCTCTTTGTATTGTATCACATATCGTTCAACCAGATATTTTTTATCATATACCAGATATTGTGCTGGGGAAAGTAGGTCTGGTTATGGAATCAGGAAAATTCATCTTCATGATTTCAAATTCAACCTCAGACACTCACTATGAGACTCTGGCCAAGTTACTTATCCCTGTTTGTCTCAATTTCCTCATCTATAAAATGAGTTGGAGAAGAAAACAACAAACCATTCCAATATCTTTACCAAGAAAATTTCAAAGGAGGTCATGAAAAGTTGGACATGACTGAACAATAATAAGATATTGTGTTATCCAGTGGTAAAACAGGGTACCTTGGGAGAGAGGGATTCTCTGCCATTAGAGCTCTCAAGAAGAGGCTATATGACCATTAGTCAGGATGTGTTGGGAGGGATTGATGCTCAGGTATAGTTGGATTAGATGAACTGTAAACTGGACCCTGCCAATTTTTGAGATATAGTTTAAACCTTTAGCAGTGAATACCTTGTTTGGCAAGGAAGGTTTCATAGTCTTTCTGCCAATAAAACCCAGCTTTTAAATCCTAAGGAGACCAGTCCTTTTCATCTGAATATTTTAAAATCAAATGTAAACAATCAGAACAGCTTTCAAACAAAGGTATACAGTGGATTACTTAAGGCTATTAACTCTTTGCATTGTATTAATTTCTCAGATCATTTCTCCTAGGGCCATCTTGTTCACTTGCAATAATGGAATGAGAGGAACATAATACAGGCCTTTTCTGAGCAAGGAAAATGGAACCAGGAAACTGCTCTGAGAAGGAGAAAACTGGCAGGAGGTTGTGTTGGTAGAAGTAGGTGGGGTGTCTGAGCTTCCTGAGGATACTTGATTCTGAGTAAAGGATGCTTGGAGCTGGCTGAGATGGAAGAGATAGAAGAACAATTTTGTCAAGGGTTATACCTGTTCTTCTTCCTCCTGATATCCATGGATCCTCTTTGCTTCCAGTTCAGTTTATTTTTTTCAACTGAAAAGATTTATTAAGCTGCAACTATGTTTAAGACATTGCAATGGATATCAAGGAAGGGATAACAAGGAGGAAAATATCCCTCATTTCATCCTTTCTTGTCTCCCAGATAGTGTAGCAGAAAGAATAATGGATTTGGAATCTGAGAACCTGGTTTAGATCCTGACTCTGTCACTACCAATGGGAACTTGGGCAAGATTCTTAATTCCCCTGGGTCTTTGTTTGCTCTACTGCAAAATGATTGGATTAGATAATTAACTTCCTCCTTCCCTCCTTCCTTCCTTTCCCTCCTTCCTCTTTTCCCTCCCTCCTTCCTTCCTTCCCTTCTTCCCTTCCTTCCTTCCTTCCTTCCTTCCTTCCTTCCTTCCTTCCTTCCTTCCTTCCTTCCTTCCTTTGTTTCTTTTTCTTTTTTGGAGGCAGAGTTAAATTGCCCATAGGTAAATTGTCCCATAGGTAAATCCCACTGGGATATGGACCCCAATCATTTGATTCTAATTTCCTTTCCACTAGGCAATTTATGGATATAATGTTAACTAATAGAGGCATTTATACAGGTAGCATTTTAAGGTTACCAAATACTTTGCATACATGATCTCAGGGAGAGGCTGAGGATAGATACACAATATCTCACAACCTTATGGAGCAGAGATTACTACCATTTTCTAGATGAGAAAACTGAGACACAGAGAGGTGAAGTGTCATAAACTCCCATAAGAATTCCCAGCTCTTCTGACTCTGACCAGTGCTCATTTCAGTTTGCCACATAGCTCCAAAAAAGGGACCAAAGACTGCTCTTGAGAAATGCTATACTCTTTAAGACTTTGACCTTGTTGTCAAGTGATTGCACATGAAATGGCAAGTTCAAGGAAGTAGGTGGGTACTCTTCCTCCCTCTTTTTTGTTCTTTTCCCAAATGTTCCTCATTCTGTGGAATAGGAAAACTGATGCCAAGTTCACAGCTGCATTAAATTAAAACTAGATCTCTGCAACAGCAGGAAAGTCACCAACCTACAAATAGTTCTCTAATGGCCTGACTAGAGAATGAATGAGAGGGAAAGTTCAGTTCTGCCCTGCTAGGCTAAGACTCAGATGAGCTGGTGGAAAAACACCAGAGCTGACCTGGAATTCTCTTGGGTTTAGGTGGTGTCCTGGGATATCCACAATAAAGGTGCAGAATGAAGAAATTAGCTAAGGTTCAAATTTAATATACCTGAAGTTAACATGCAGATAGATAAGGTAGGGAGCAGTACAGAAGATACAAGCTGAATATAATGGAATTTATCATTGATTATAAAAAGAATTGGACCTTAGAGATCATCTACTGCCACCCTCTAATTTTCAGATGAGGAGCCTGGCCTTAAATGACTTCCCAAAGTTATTCAAGTAGTAAATAGTAAAAACAGCAGATATGCAACTCATAGCTCATGACTCCAGATTCAGGGAGATGGCCACTACTTTGAAGACTGTAATAATGGAGAATTAAACCATTTTGTTCCGAAGGTACTTGGCTTTCCTAGAGTTAGGTACACAAAGAGTTGCCTTATTCCTTCTGGTGATTCTTATCACCCTGCCAAGAACCAGATTCTAACCTTAATCCAATATAGTTTGTCTTTCGATTTGAAGAAGACCACAACATCAGGAGGTGGTGCTATGACAATTTGGATTTGAGTGAGGTGGGGCTTGTGCTAAGTCATCAGCCTCACTTTCTCCTCCAGAGCCATCTGGATTCAGTGGCCAGATATGAATCAGAAGGACTGGAGATGGGGGTGGCTAGGTGGCACAGTGGATAGAGCACTGGCCCTGGAGTCAGGAGTACCTGGGTTCAAATCTGGCCTCAGACACTTAATAATTACCTAGCTGTGTGGCCTTGGGCAAGCCACTTAAACCCATTTGCCTTGAAAAAACATAAAAAAAGGACTGGAGATGGCCTTGAGTTAAGTGACGTACCCAAGGCCACCCAGCTAGTGTCTAAGGGTAGAATTCAAACTCCCATTCTCCTGACTTCAAGGCCAGTGCTCTGTCCACTTTGCCACCTAGCTGCCCTTTTTGGTGGTGTCTAACCCTTTGAGCCAACTGAGCCCTTGGTGACTGCCTTTCAGAGAATTCAGTTCAACTCAGGTACCTCATGGGATCCATGTGTAGGTTGGCTCAGAGAAGCCCATGAGGGATCCCAGAAGGCCAGCTGCATCAGTGGGACACTTTGGAGGGCTATGGATCTGGGGTGGAGCAGAGATTGGGGGGGTGGGGTAGTGGAGTGTGGTGTCTATGTGTGTGAAGAACCACAGCTTAGGGAATACTCCTTTAAATTTGGAGAAGCTAAGGTCCTTCATTGGTCCTTTTCATACCAATCAATGAACAAATCAACAGTCAATGCAGCAGTTATTCTGCATTTTCTGTGCTGAGAAGTAGGGTTACAAAGAAAGAAAAAAAATTCTGTCCTCAATTATGTCCTAAAGAGGAGGGAATGTTTATATAAAATGGCATAGTTAAGATAACAGAGTAAATAAAAAATGACAGCTCCAGCAGCCAGGCTAGTGAAGGTTTCTGCAAAAGGTGGCTTTTGAGGCAAACCTTGAAGAAATTCTAAGGAATTCTAAGAGATGGACCCAAGGAGGGATTACATTCCAGGCTTGGGGAACAGTCAGTGCAAAAAGATGGTAGTGTCATATTCAAGAAGAATATGACAAGAAGGTAGGCCAGTGTAGATGGAACTGTACAGTGTATAAAGGTCATGGAGAAGTGTGGACAAATTCTGGAAAGATAAAAAAGGGACCAGGTGGCGTCAAAGGTTTTAAATGTCTCCCAAAGGGCTTTATATTAGGTCATAGAGGTGGTAGATAGGTACTGGAGTTACCGAATAGCTGGGTGTGTCATGGTCATATTTATGCTATGTTATACATATGAAATCATGTAGAACAGTTCTAAACTAACAAGAAAATACAAGAAGAATACAGTGAAAAAAGCATGCTTCAATCTGTAATTCAGAATTCAACAGTTCTCTCTTTAAAAGTACATAGCAATTTTCATCATAAGTCCTTTGGAAGTGTCTTGATCATTGTCTTGATCAAAGTTGCAAAGTTTCAAGGTTGATCATTGTTGCAATACTGCTCCTACTGTGTGCAATGTTCTCCTGGTTGTGCTCCTTTCACTTTGTATCAGTTCACATTCCTATGCTTCTGTATAACCCCTTTGGCAGTTCCATAAAATATAGTTTGGAATGAGAGGCACTAGAGGTTGGGAGGTCACTTAGAAAACTGTTGCAATAGTCACACAACTAATGAGGGCTTCAACTAAGGCGGTCACTCAGTGAATGTAGAGAAGGCGCATTATGGGAGATATGAAGGTAGAAATGAAATTTGGTGATGGGCATATATATGTGGAGTTAGTGAAGGTGAAGAATTGAAGACAACACCAAGTTGTGACTTGGAAGATGATGGTACTCTTGATAGTAAAAGGGAAGAGGGGTGGGTTTTGGTAAAAGACATTGAGTTTGAGATGCCTTTGGGGACATCAGGTTCTAACTGTCTAATAGTCATTTGATTATGTGGAATTTAAGTTCAGGAGAGTGATTAGGGTCAGATAAATAAATCTGAGAATTGTATGCATAGAGATGATAATTGAACCCAAGGGATCTTATGAGATCTCCAAGTAGTATAGTATAGAGATATAAAAGGAACAGGGTTTAGGACAGAGCCTGGGAGACACCTACAGTTAATTGATGTGACATGGATAAAGCTCCAGGAAATGAGATTGAGAAGTACTCAGACAGATGGGAGGAGAATCAAAGGAGTGTTACAAAAACACCAAAAAGTATCCAGAAGGAGAGAGGGTGATCAACAGGCTTAAATGATGTGCAAGGATTAATAAAACTGGGTTTGCAATTAAGAGATCATTGAGAGTTTCTGTTAATGAGATTGGAAATTAGATTAAGTAGGATATAGACAACAATGAGAAGAGAAAATAGACTTTGAGTATAGATGGCTTATTCAAGGAGTTTAACTGAGAAAGGAAAGTGAGGTACTTATATAGGAGGGCAATTAGCAGACATGTCTGGATCGAGTGATAATTTTTTAAAAATGGGAGGAAAAAATGGGAGATACATGGCAACAGTGAAGAAGTTAGTAGAGACTGAGTGGGGAGACAATGAGTAGGGTTAATGGTAGGGAAATCTGCTGAAGGAGATGGGAGAGGATGGGGGAAAGGGTATAGTAAAGAGAAGGGCCACCTCTTCAACAGAGACTGCAGTAGGGGATAAATTCAGAGGACTGTGAAATACAAAAGAAGAGGGAGATCATGGCACATGGTCTTTTTTTTTTTTAATGAAGTATGAGGCCCAGTCCTCAGCTCAGAGGTAGGGGATTTGTGGTGGGCTTGAGTATTGAAGAGAAAGTTTTGAGTGGGATAAGAGAATCTTTTAGGAAAGAGAAGGATTATTTTGTTGTAGTGAGAGCCTGGAACCTGGTTGAGATTAGATAATGTAAATTTGTAATGAACCAAATCAGCATGGTTCCATGACTTCCTCCACTTCCTTCAACAGTATTTTTAAGTAGGAACAAGGTGAGCAAGATGGTGGGAGCAATCCAGGGTTGGGATAGGTAGACATGATAAGATATGATAAAAATATGGAGATATATGAGGGCAAATATAGACCTTTCACCAAAAGGTCAAGACTAGAAGAGCCAGTGCACTGCAGTTGATGATCTGAGAAATAATAGAGGGGTGGAGGGATTGGAAGTCACATTGAGGATGAAGAACAGGGAGGGCCTAGAGAGCAGTGACTTTAGCAATTCAGCACAGAATAGGATAAATGTGAAGACGTGTCTCAGAAATGCAAAGCTAAGGAATTCTCTTTCAGACTCCAGAGTACAGGTTCCAAGAGCTGGTCAAGGTCAGACAAAGCGGTTCCTTTAATAACAGCAATCTCTAAAATCTGTAATCTTTCACCTTTTGAATGGAGAATTTCTAGCTGCTTTCAAAGTACATTTAAGGTCCTAGTTCCTACATGAATCTTTTCCTGATTCTTTCTTCTTTTCCTCTTAAAAATATTATGTATTACTTTGCATATTTCTTTGCATTTACTTACTTGAAACAATCTTCATGGTAGAATGTAATCTGCATGAGGATAGGCACTGCTTCATTTTTTCTCTCTCCTTTCTTTTATTTGACCTTATAGATTGTAAAGATTAAGGGTCAGAGGACACTGAGTTTGAATTTCATTTTTGTTACTTATTACCTATGTGACCTTGGAAAAGTTACTTAGCTTTCTGGTCCTCAGTTTCTTCATCTGTAAAATAAAGAAGATGCATGAAATAGTATCTAAGATCAATAACAGTTATTGTATGATTTCTGTCAACCAAAATGTCTGTTTCTTTTACACACAGTAGCTGCTAATTAAGTGTTTACTGAACTTATCCTCAAAACCCCAACATTACTGTGAGTTATATAGGGCTGGTCTTATCTCTTATTTGACAGATAATGAAATAGTCATAAAGAAATGACATGTCATAGAATTAGTGACAGAGCAGAGATGAAAACTTAAGACTCTTAATGCCTTTTCCTTCTTGACTGGAGGAAAGAAGTTCAAATCCTGAGACCCAAAGGAATGCTATGGATGACATAAAGACTAAAACTCACCTGGATTGGCCTGTGCTGGGCCAGGTAATGGAATGTGGGCGAAATCTGCAGAGATTTCTTCTCCCTCCATGCAGCTCCTGGAAGGATGGTGGTTAGGAGTTTTTATTTTGTCCTACTTTCTGGTATTTTAATACCCAATATCATTGTAATTCACAGGGGTCATTTAAAATATATATTATCTTATTAGAGTGAACTGGCTTCCCTCTTGCTGGACCAAGTTCCATCGAAAACCTATTAAGTCCCTGAAGTCACAGCGTGGAGCCCAAGTCAGTGGAGCTGCTGACAGATCCTCCAAGCACTGTATCTGCCCTAGTTTTTGAGGACACACCAAGCAAATGTCTCAATTAAGTCACTGAATGAATGTGGCAGAGAATGTTCCACAATTTACATATTCAGAAACTTACTGCCTCTTTTTGGAGGGAACATTCCTTCCAAATCTTGGAGACAGGGAGGATACTAAAGTCCTTGGAGGGGTTCTGGGAAGATGGGCACCAAAGGCTGGCTGTGTTTAGACAGAGGAGGGTCAGGGTTGAACATTGGATATTTTGAAGGTAGGTGTGTGTGTGTGTGTGTGTGTGTGTGTGTGTGTGTGTGTGTGTGTGTGACATTGAAAGAACATTGTTCTGGGCCTCAGTTTCCTCATCCATAAAATGAGGTCAGAATAGTTGATTTCTAAGGTCCCTTCTAGTTATGATATTTTTGTACATGGCTCAGTGGAAAGAGGACTAGATTGGGAGGATATGGATTCACATTCTGGCTCTCTTACTTATAGGTCACTACATGACCTTGGGCAAGACAAGATTTCTGGATTTTAGTTTCCTTATCTCTAAAATGAGGGGGTGTGTTAATATTGATAACCTGTAAAATTTGATTTTAAGTCAGGAAGCCAGGCTTAAATTTGACAAGATGCCTGAGCCTGGGCAATCATTTCATCTGTGAGCCTCTGTTTCTTCATTTGTTAAAGAAGTTATTCCGCTTGCCCTATCTTTCTCATAGAAGAGTATTGCTAATATAATGAGAAAATGGATTTGAAAATGCACCACAAAAAGGAATCTTAGTTCATAGGAACTGCTAGAATATGAGAGTGTGTTTGGTCTTGGCTGATGCCCAAGACATATCTGTGTGGCTTAATGATGAGTAGTAACTGCTGGTCCCTTCCTGCAGTGCCCCCTCCAAGCCTCAGAGATCACTAAACCAGGACAGTAAGGGCTTTGAAAAAGGAACTCAGGTTAAACTTTGTTGCAGATCAGCTTCTCTTCTGTCTCCCACTCACAAATGGGACTTCAAGGGGAGATAGAGAAACTTTACCACCTTGGTGTGGTTGGACCATCAAGTATTGCTTGCCACATCTGCCCAGACAGATCAAAGTAGAACTTAGTTACTTTTGCCAGACCCCCCCGAGTAGGCACAGGCCTTATAGGAAATAGAGTCTAAGGACATTAAGGCTCTTGACCTCAAATGCAGGGTAACTCGATTAAATGGAAAGGTTTAGGACTGACCATAATGAGCTAGTCCCAAATCATACCTCCAGGGGGCCGTCTGGCACATCCCAGCCCCTGAGCTCCAACTTCCTTTCCAGCCTAATTATTATAATTGTAATTTAAATAGGAATAAAACCCTAGATCTCAAGGGGCTGGAGGAGGGAGAGTGTGGATTTGCAGGAAAGAGGACACGGCACTCCGAGAACGATAATTAGAGACGATTTAATTTCCCTCTGTCCAGAAGGAGATTGTCCTAGTAGCATCTCCATTCTTAAAAAGCTGGAGAAAGAAGCTGGCATTTCTCTCTAGGAAAAGGCCTCCCTGGTGGGGGACTGGGTAAAAGAAAAAGGTGACTCCAGCCTTAAATGTACTCTTTAAAATGGTCAGAGTTCTCTGGTCCCATTGAAGGTGAGGATATTGACATTTACAGAATTATAGGGGTCCAATGTGTTTGTGTGTGTTATTTGTTTTGGAGGTGAAGAGAGACAGGTGAACAATATCTGTATATCTATATATAGTCTATCTAGATACCATTTATATTTATAGAGATATCCATATCCCATGTCATCTAAATTTAGGATAAGGGGATGAAAGATTTAGAAATGGTGTCCCAAAAGTCATAGTGCAGTTTAAAGCTTTAATCGCTTAAATATTTTGAGCTTAATTAGCTGTAAGAGCTCAAAACTGTGCTGTGACTTTTTTGGGTCACCCTGCATAGTTGTTATATATCTTGCAAGGTGGTATCTTATTCTGGCCGCAACGGACTGTGATATGATGGAGAGAGCTGTTATGTGACCTCAGGTTTGCTCCTCCCTCTCACTCCCTGCCCATGAATTAATGCATTATATTAATATATGGACAACTATCAATATATAAGGCAAGAATAAATAGATTATAGAAACATGTAATATTTCTCTATAGAATATAATAGCTTTAGGATCAGAAATAATCATGGTTTAGTGGAAATAACCTTAGATTAGGAGTCTAAAATTCCTACAATCTAATTTTAACTTCACTACTTACTTTCCGTAAGACCCTCAAGAAATTGTTTATCCTCTTTGAGTCTCAGGTTTCTTATTTTTAAAATGAGAGATTTGTTTTAGATCATGCCTAAGTGGTAAATACCATGACTTGTTCACCAAATTTTACATTTAATGACCAGCTGTTATGTATTAATTCTGTGGTCTTGGGTAAGTAATTTAATGTTTTAGAATTTTGCTTTCCTAATCTGTAAAATAGAGGTAATAATATCCACCCTTCTCACAATACAGGACTTCTTCAAGGAACAAATGACATAACCTTTGTAAAAAACGTATGTAAACTACTGTTGGCGGTGTAATGGAGACATTCTTCTTGAGTCCTACTAGCTCAGATAGAGTCCTATCTATTAACTCAGATGGTGCTTCCCTTGGTAGCCCTTTACCCTTCATAGTTAAAGTATGATAATGATAGAGTTCTGGTGCCTGAGAAATAGCCCACTTTTCTACAGGTTTGCCACAAATCTGTCCCAAGACATGGGTCCTTTTGAAGGAGAGCTGCCCCTAAAAGCCTAGGCAGGGAAGTAGAAGAGAAGAGCTGCTTTTCCATGGTCCAGTCTGAGCAGGCTCAGGAGTCCCTCTTCCTGTCTTTGGGGTACCATCTTTTCTTCTAGTCCCCACCATTCTCTTACTTCCTTCCACCCAGACTGCCAATGACTTTTCTTAGTAAGATGGTGAGCTCCCTGAGAGGAGGAGAGACTTTTTAATTTTCAACTTTATATCCCCAGAACCTGGCACAGTACATAATGATGAATAAATAAATGCAAATTTGGCTGATGGATTTTGTATCTTGGATGTGCATTTATTTGTATGTTATCTCCTTCCATAAGAAAGTAAGCTCCCTGAGGACACTTTTTACCTTTTCACTTTTACCTCTGTATCCTCAGAGCTTAGTCTAGTGCCTACCATAGAGTAGTTACTTAAAAAATGTTTGTTGACTGACTTCCTTATTTAAATATGATATTTATATAAATTAATGTAAGCATATTGTTTTTCATTGTGCACCATTGGGACTTCCTTAGGCTATGAAGGATAATGACTCACATTTCTATAGCTCTGTGAAAAAAAGAGTTGTGTGCAATGTATCATCATGGAAAAATACACTTGATTTGGAGCCAGAAGACCTGGGTTTGAATCTTGACTGTTAGCCATCTGCTGTTATAACTTTGGACAAGTAGTAGTTGTTTTTTGACAAATCATTTCCTGTTGGATCCTGGATTCCTCGAGTTTTGGTGAGATCAGTCAGATGGTACCCAAGGAAATTGGTCAGACTTGATCTTACTATGGAGGGAAGCAGCACTAGAAAATATCAGGAATGAGGAGCAAATTTTTAAACACTCAAACCCAGGACTTTAGCCCTAAATATTGAATGAGAGGTTGGTTCCCTGGAGGAAGTTTTATAACTAAGGAAAATGAGGCCCAGGAAGGTTTAAGTCATTTGGTCAAGATCATATGCTTAATAAGAATTAGAGATAGAATCTGAACCCAAGTTCTCTGACTTCAGATTCTTTTATACCATGACTACCTCATTCCATATGAATTTGAAATCACTGTGGACACAGAAACCACCCTCCCTCAACCCTTTCAGCTTCTCTGTCTCTCTCTTCCTGCATCTTTGTCTGTTCTCTCTCTCTCTCTCTCTCTCTCTCTCTCTCTCTCTCTCTCTCTCTCTCTCTCTCTCTCTCTCTCCCCCCTGTCTCTCTGTTTTTTCTCTGTTTCTCTTCCTGTCTCTTTGTCTCTATGTGTCTGTCTGGTTTTTTTCCATTATCTCTCTTCCTGTCTGTTTTTTCTGTTTCTCTTCCATCTCTTTGTCTCTGTGTCCTTTTTCTGTCTTCCTCTCTTTCTCTGTTTCTTTCTTCCCATCTCTCTGTTTTTTCTGTCTCTCTTCCTGTCTCTTTTTTCTCTTCCTGTCCCTTTGTCTGTCTCTATGTGTCAGAGGTCTATTTTTTTGTACTGTCTTGCTTTCCATCTGTTTCTGTTTTTTCTCTGTTTCTCTACCTGTCTTTGTTTCTCTTTATGTGTCTGTTTTTTCTCTCTTCCTGTCTGTCTCTATCTTTTCTCTGTCTCTCTTCCTCTCATTGTCTCTGTCTTTGTGTCTCTATATGTTTTTTTAACTGTCTCGCTTCCTGTTTCTCTTCCTGTCTGTCTCTATCTCTGTATTTTTTCTGTTTTTCTATAGTTTCTCTCTCATCCTGTCTTTTTTGTCTCTATGTGTCTTTTTTCTCTGTCTGTCTGTTTTCTCTCTCTTTCTCTGTCTCCCTATTTTTTCCTGCCATTCTCTTTATCTATGTATCTGTTTTTTGCTGTCTCTCTCTTCCCATCTCTTTGTCTCTGTGTCTCTGTCTCTCTGTGTTTCTCTATTTTTTCCTGTCATTCTCTCTTTGTCTCTGTCTCCATGTGTCTGCTTTTCTCTGTCTCTCTCAGACCTGTAGCCTGGTCAGACAGGACTTGTTAAGTCTGCAGACGTCTGACCTGCCCACCCAGCCAGGCCTTGCAGGCCGACTCTGAGCAGGCCAGTGATGGCTGTTGCCTCCCTCTCAGACAGAACTCCCCCCTGACATGTGGGCAGCTCTTGGGCATGGGGGGCTGGGATAGATGCTCTCTGATGGTGGCAGCAGCAGCAATAACAGCAGCCGCAGCACGAGCCAAAAGTACCAATTGTGTTACTGAAGTGTTCCATCACCACAGACTGGGGGGAAGCGTGATCAAATGTGATTCGCAGAACAGCTGCCCGAGATGGGCTGGCAGTTAATTAAAAGCACCATGTACTTAATGATTAACTAATCACAGCATGATGGCATTCAACAGTGATGCAAGAAACTTCTCTGCTGGATTCAACCGAGAAACTCACAATGTCTGCCTTCAGGCGGCCTGGAGCAGTTTGTTTCAGTAACACCAGCAGAGACAACAGGAGTGGTTTGCCTAGTGCATTCCCAACTGCCTGGGTTAGTTAAAACTCAAAGAAGGAGAAGCAGAATATGAGTTTAGGAAACTGGAATGCTCAGCTCTAGCAGGGCTGGCAGAAGAGGTGAAATCATGGTGGGGTAGGGACAGGGGTGGAAGACTGGAGCTCTTGGTGTAGAGCAGAAGAAGTAGATTCCAAGTTATAGACCTTGGTGGCTCTGCCTACACAACAATGAGCAAGCCAGTTAACCTCCCCAGACCTCAGTTTCCTCATATGTAAAATAAAGGATTAGACTGTATCATTTTAAAGTCTCTAGGAATTTAAAAGGTGTTGGAAGAAGAGGGGTGTTTTGCTGGGAGTGCTACATTTGGAATCATAGGACATGGGTTCAAATCCTGGCTAGATTCTCTACCTCCTATGCATTTTGGGTCAATTATTGACTCTTTTTGACCTTAGTTTTCTCATCTGAAAAATGAGAGAGTTGGGTCATTTTGCTCTTGAATGATCTTTTTTTCTTTCTGTTTTTTTTTTTCAGAAGATAGTCTTCACTATTCTCTCTAGAGTTTTCCTGTAATCTATCTTGTCATTCTTCATGTTTCCTTTACTTAGTCATTAATCATGTCTTGCTCAAGGGTTTATCCTGGGTCTTTTATCTTCAATCTCTATATAGGCTTTCTTGTTGATCTCATTGGCTACTTGGGTTCAGTTGTTTATGCTGTTAATCTGCTGACTCTTTATGACCCCCATTTGGAGTTTTCTTGGCAGAGATATTGGAGTATTTCGCTATTTCCTTCTCCAGATTTTTTTACAAATGAGAAAACTCAGGCAAACAGGGTTAAGAGACTTACCCAGGGTCACATGGCTAGGAAGTGTCTGAGGCCAGATTTGAACTCAGAAAGTTGTCTTCCTTACTCCAGGGCAGGTGCTTTATCTACTGAATCACCTAGCTCCCAAGTTCATTTGAATAGTGGGGATCAAATAAGAGAATTGTAGAGGTAGAATAGACAAGCCTTGACAATCAATTAGATGAGAAGGTATGGGAGAATGAGGACTCAAGGATGACTCTTAGTGGCAAACTTTAGTGCCTTTAAAGGGGGGGGCACTCTGGACAGAAAAGAAGGAAGCTAGAGAAAGGGGTCAGTTAAAAAAATGATGAGATCTGTTTTGAACATTTAAAAAAAAAGTTTTTATTTATTTAAGGAAATGGGGTTAGGTGACTTGCCCAAGGTCACACAGCTTGGCAATTATTAACTGTCTAAACAGGTCCTCCTGACTCCAGGGCCAGTGCTCTATCCATTGTACCACCTAGCTGCCTCTGCTTTAGACATTTTCAATTGGGGATATTTATGGAACATCCAGTTGGAAATGTCTAACAGGTAGGGAAAGTCACTTCAATTTCCTCATCCATAAAATGAACTGGAGGAGGAAAAGGAAAACCATTCCAGTATCTTTGCCAAGAATAGTGGACAGTGTTGGCATGCTATGGTTACCAGGGTCATGAAGAGTCAGACACAAGTCAACAACAACATTAACAACAATAGTCTACTCCATGTAATTGCCATTTTGATATTCCTAAATCCCATCTGATCTGAAACTATCACTGGTTTCTCCATATGGAGGTGGTGGGGGGAGTCCCTCTGGTCTCACAGCTCTCTGGCTGGGGAATAGCCTCTTTAATTCTCCTACAAATAAGAGATGAGAAGGTCAGGATCCATCCCTCTTAGTCAGTGAAGCAATCCACTGGGCTTGGGCTCTAGGCTTTCAGAGCAGGAAAAGAGACAGTCTCTGATTTGGATGCAGAAGGAGATTATTTTTTGTATTGCCCTTAGGGTCAATTTAGGGTCAATCTTTTTATTTTATTTTATTTTTTTTTTAGATTTTTCAAGGCAATGGGGTTAAGTGGCTTGCCCAAGGCCACACGGCTAGGTAATTATTAAGTGTCTGAGGTCAAATTTGAACCCAGGTACTCCTGACTCCTGACTCCTGACTTCACTGTGCCACCTAGCCGCCCCCAATTTAGGGTCAATCTTAATTAGTCCCATCAGTTGTTCTTACCTGAGGTCTGAACCCACTCCATTAGTGAGATATTTCATGGTAGACTCCTGTCTTTTAGTCTGTTTTGTTGAGGAACAAGAGGTCAGATCAGCTATTACCCCAAGTCCTAATAAACTGAAATTAATATCTCAATCAGATCTTTCCTTTTAACTTAAACTCATTTGTCCAGGACAAATGGAAGAAGCAGGTACATACATCTGGTGATATTTTTACCAGAAGGACCATCATTTTTGGGAAAGATAGATTTCCTCTATTGCTGATCTCCAAGTTTTCTGGTTTTATTTGTAGCTGAAGGTAAATCTATTCACCAAATCCAGAAACATGAAGACAAGGGAACCTTTGTCTAAACTTCACTGAGGTAAATTTACTTATTCATTCTACAACCTTAAAGAACCTTACCTTTTTAAGGGAAGTAATTCACTATCTTTTATTTCTATTACCAGAATTATCATTAAAAATAAAATCCAGACAATGACTGCACCTTCTCCCTCCTCCATCCCTGTGAAGTCCTCATCAAATGTCTTCAGGCTATTCTGGAAGCTTCTCTGGACCCTACCACTCAAGTTCCTTTGCATCCTTCTCCCTAGTCTCTCTCTGACTCAGAAAATCCACAGTAAATGATTGCTCACTCTGAATGCAGCAACAGTGATTCACGTTGCCTCCTGCTGTAATATCCACTTTACGATCTAGGAATACTCATACCTGACCATTATGACTACCTCACTTGATACTCAATAGCTCTATATAATATCAAATTGGTTGGGTCATTCTGGCTGCTTCAATTTGTCCAAAATGATTGGTCTTACAGTACTCATGTCAGACAAATTTTCAGATAAAGGTAATATAAGATGGAAGAAGAAGGTAGAAAGGAAGAGGAAGAAAAAAGGAAGGTATTACTATATAAAGTAGCAAAGGCTACTGGTGAAATTAGAGCATCCTGGTTCAAAAACCTCTCTTAAGGTTCAAATCCTCCCTTAAGCAATTATCTTCTCTTTTCTAGACCTCAGTCTCCTCTTCCGTAAAATGGGTAGATTAAACTTGATGATTTGTAAATTATTTTCCAAATCTGATAATCTGAGATTTTCTCTAAAGGGGAAGGAAGCCATTAAAGGGGTTGGTTCCACATGTGAGACATTAGAATTCTGTTATTTTTATTCTGAACTTAACAACCAAATAAGCTCCAAGTAAAATAAACATTTCCATAAACGTAGAACAGAAAAAGGATATTCGTGAAATATATATTATGTGGAACTTATTCTTTTCCCTTTAAGTGTATAATATATTCAACAAGTAACTTTATATTTTTTAATTTTATTTTTCCCCCAGTTACATGCAAAAACAAATTTCAACATCACTTTTAAAACCTTGAATTCTGAATTCTCTCCCTTCCTTCCACACCACTCCCCCCATTGAGAGAGGAAATTAATTGATAAAGATTAAAAATGTGTAGTCATGAAAAACATTAAGCACAATAGCCATGTTGTAAAAGTAAACCATAACCTATCCCTCCTCCAAAAAGAGAAATCTCAAGAAAAATAAAGTTAAAAAAGTATGCTTCAATCTATATTCAGACATCATCTGCTCAGTCTTCATATTTCTCTTGGGTCACAGCATTGCATTGAAAAAGGTAAGTCATTCACAGTTGATCCTAACACGAACATTGCTGTTACTTTGTATATGGTAGTACATTTCCTATTGCATCTTCTCATGTAAGTTTTTTACTGAGAGCATCCTGTTCATCATTTCTTTAACAGAATAGCATTTCATCTTTTGAAAACATTTTATTTAAGGCAGTGGGGTTAAGTGACTTGACCAAGGTCACACAGCTAGGTAATTATTAAAATGCCTGAGTCTGGATTTGAACTCAGGTCCTCCTGACTCTAGGGCTGGTGCTCTACCCACTATGCTACCTAGCCACTCCATAGCATTTCATCTTAACCACATATCACAAGTTTTTCATCCCAACTGATAGGCAGCCCCTCAATCTCCAATTCCTTGTGACCAGAAAAAGGTGCTATCTACAGATAGATTTTTTTCTTTCCTGTTGTTCAACTCTTCTGGACTATAGACCTGTAGTTGGCACTGCCATGTCAAAAGGGTAGACATGATTTTATAGTCCTATGGGCATAGTTCCAGACTGTTCTACAGAATCCACATGTAACTTTTTTTTAGGTTTTCGCAAGACAAATGGATTGGTTAAGTGGCTTGCCCAAGGCCACACAGCTAGGTAATTGTTAAGTGTCTGAGGTCACATTTGAACTCAGGTACTCCTGACTCCAGGGTTGGTGATCTATAGACTGCACCACTTAGCCATCCTCACATGTAACTTTCAAAGCTGCACTGCTTGTTTATGATTCTTTCTAGCTTTCTGGTTTCTTCTGGGTCTTAAAAATGTTTGACCTACTTTCTTTTCCATGAACTTCTCATCCATAGATCTGAAAGATATTTTCTTCCTTTATTTTTTTAATGTCCCCTTTTATGTCTTAAGTCATATATTTATTGAGAATACATCTTAGTATATGGTATGAGATGTTGATCTCTGCCTAATTTCTGCCAACCTGCTTTCCAGTTTTTCCAGCAATTTTTGTTGAATTTTTAACCCAGTAGTTTGGGTCTTTGGGTTAATTGAA
The DNA here is from genome assembly GCF_037893015.1 of Macrotis lagotis. NCBI lineage: Eukaryota > Metazoa > Chordata > Mammalia > Peramelemorphia > Peramelidae > Macrotis > Macrotis lagotis. Next base: position 308,828,502 of record NC_133658.1, read on the forward strand.
CACTATATTTCCATGTTCCTATGGGTAGTTCAGTGCTCCATTGAATAGAACTTGAGGCCTGGAGTCAGGAAGAACTGAGCTCAAATTCTACCTCAGACATTTACTAGCTATGTGACTCTGGGGAAGTGACTTAATCCTCTTTGTCTCAGTTTCCTTATCTGTAAAATGAACTGGAGAAGGAAATGGCAAACCACCCCAGTGATTTTTCCCAAGAAAACCCCAAATGGGGACATAAAATCGGACATGACTGAACAACAATATCAGTGTTACATATTTCTTTGATTCTGAATGCTATATACCAAAATTGTTCCGCTGTTTAACTTCTTAACTTTTAAACTAATACCAAATAGTTTTGATGATTGATACTTTGTAGTATAGTTTGATATCTAGAACTGCTAGATTTTCTACTTTCTCACTTTTTTGAATGGATATCTTTCACTTTAAACAAAATCACAGATATTTGTTATAGAATTATAGAGAAAGATACTGAGACCTAGAAAAGGAAAAAGTTTGACTTAAGGGAGGGTCTGAACCAGGATCCCTCTGACTTCAGCTTCAGTATTCCTATGATACTTCTTATGAGACTCTCATTATTTCACTAGAGATTTTTGATCTTTTATTCTACTGGGTGGGGTTTTATTACTATTTTTCTAGCCAATAAAATAATGTTCTTGGTAGTTTGGTAGTTTGGGTAGTTCTCAATAAGTAAATTAATTTAGAGAGTATTGTTATTTATTTTACATTGTAGAGGCTCAACTTTCCCATGAATAATTGTTTCTCCAATTAGATCTCTTGTTTCTGTAAGAATGTTTAAAATTTGTATACATATAGCCACTGAGTGTGTTTTGATAAACTCTCCAATATTTTACATATTCCATATTTTGTATGGAATTTTGATCTCTTCCTGTTAGGTTTTATGTTAATATAGGGAAATCATTTAGATGCATTTATTTTATATCCTATAACTTTGCTAAAGGCATTAATTATTTCAATTAATTTTATTGGCTTTTTTGAATTCTCTATTTAGACCCTCATATCATCTGCAAGTAGTAATAATTTTGTTCCTTCTACCTATGCTCTGTTTCTCAGTTTCTTCTTGTATTCCTACAAGTAGCATTTATAGAATATTACATAATAGAGGTGATAATGGATTTTAATATTAATGGAAAGATATTTATTCTTTATAATGCTAATTAATGTTTTTAAAGAGATACAACTTATTACATTTTAAGGAACAATCAAATTTATTCCTATGCTCTTTTAATGTTTTTAATGGAAACATTGGATTTTTTTCTAAAGCTTTTTCAACATCCATTGATATAATCACATGTTTTTTAAAAATCATTTTTAATCTAAGCAATTTACTATGTTTATAATTTTTCTTATATTAAATTAGGTTTATACTTCTGGTATTCAAAATAACAATTTAAAAAAGATGTTATTATATTCTATTATTTTTGGAACATCTTATCTTTCATTTAAAATTTTTGCATTGATGTTAATCAGGAATATTAATTATGTGGGTTGTTTTTTGACTTAGAAAATCATATACTAACATTTTCTGTATTTTATTGTTAACTATTTCCTAATTGCATTTTTATCTGGTATGGGCCATACTTGGGAGTGTTAAGGGCCATAATCATGTCTGACATCTCTTCTTCCTTCCAACCACTCATTTTTTTAAAGCTGTTAACCAAAACCCAGCAAAGTAAAATAACTTGTTTAAAGTCAAGAATTGGCAGAATTATGTATTTTGACCCTGGGGCCAGAGTTCATGTTATTATATAACAAATTTTGGGATTCTCAGTCCCCCAGTGGAAAAATCAAAGACTTAAAAAAAGTTTCTACATTTGAAGAGCAGAGAGGAAGAGAGGAGAAGAATGATGAAGCCGGGGAAAGCCTATTTCGACTGCATGGATCTTAGAGAAGTCTTCATGAAAAATGGGGCTAAGAAGAAAGGAAGGACTTTGGATAGAAAATGTCCTTTAGTGCCATTGTAAAGAAAAGAGTGCTATACTGGAAAAGATGATGGGCTAAGGGAATATGATATAGTCAAAAGGGTAGTAGATTAAGAATTAGGAGACAGATGTTTCCATAGATCCACATTTAGCTCTGTGATAGCCATAGCTAAAATGAACATAATGTTACTTATCTTAACTGCTATACACCTTAGGGTGATGAGCATGAACATAAAAAGAACTAGCAAGTATTTAACTGCATATTAAGTGCTTATCTTTGTTCTCAGTCCTTTGTACTATGAAAGAATTTCAAGATGACTGATCTTCTCCATGGAAGTTTATAGTTAAGTTGGGAAAACAGGACATGGGAAACAATCAGTAGTAGAGTATACCTAGATACTTGCCATTATATTTTGTCATAGGCAGGATATGAGAAATACTGTAAAATGATACAATATATTAAAACATTTATGACTCAATTGGTATAATTACTATATTATTTCTAGCAATTCAGATTTCAGTCCTTTTATAACCTAATGAATGATCCCCATGAGATGCCATGATCTACTCAAATTCATCACCTGCCATTGAACCCTCCAATGATAGGTTTTTCTGTAATTTTAGCTCAGCTGATATTTGAAATACTGACATACTCAAAGCCCATCTCCTTTGTTCCAGCCTGTCAAGTTCTACCTACCAAAGCCTGAATTTTCTTGGCACAGTCATAGACAACTTTAAGGACATTTCTGTGAAACAATGGAGTATTGGAGTAACTTTATAGTGATATGGCAATGTTAATACTAATTTATATTTTTAATTAAAATTTTTTCAGTCAATTAAAATTCACCATTTCTCCCTCTTGCCTATTTCCTCCCCATTCATTGAGAAAGAAAAACAAAACCATGTCAATATGTCTGAATATGTAATCTGAATTCTTCACCTCTCAAGATATCAGTAATATGTTTCATTCATTATGAGTCCTCTGAAATAATTGTAAGTCTCTGCATTGATCAGAGTTCCTAAATCTTTTAAATTGTTGCTGTTGCTAAATTGCTCTGCTCATTTCACTTTGTAAGTCTTTTCAGATATTTCTGAAACCATCCTCTTCATTATTTCTTATAGCATAATATTCTATCACATTCACATACATATCTTATTCAGGCACTACAAGGGATGAGTTAGTAGAGATATTGCCAAGTCATAGAGTATGCACATTTTAGTAACTCTAGGGGCATGGTTACAAATTGCTTTCCAGAATGGCTAGAATGGTTAGATCAGTTCATGGTTTCCACAAAAAGGGCATGAATATAACTATTTTTCCATAGTACTTCCAGCCTTGCATTTTCTTTTATGCCAGCCTTGCTTATCTGATTAGTGTAAGGTAAAACCTCAAAGTTGTTTAAATTTACATTTCTCTTAATTATTATTATAATTATTTGATAAATTTTTCATATTTTGTATTTCTTCCCCCGAAATGACTGTTTATATTCTTTTCTCTTTTTAAAAAATTATTTATTATCCCTAACACATCCACTGAGAAGGCAAACAATTTAATATTAATTATACATGTTTCTGGATTAGCGACATTTCAACAAAAGCAAGAAAAGTAAAGAAAAGTAATTTCAATTTGTACTCAGTTTATCAGTTCTCTCTTTGGAGGTAGAAAATGTCTTTTCATCAGAGGTTTTTTGGAATTGTCTTGGATCATTGTATTAATCAAGAGTAGCCAAGTCTTTCTCAGTTGATCATCATTACAACATAGCTGTTATTGTACACAATGATGTCTTGGTTCTTCTCACTTTGTATCAATTCGTATAGGTCTTGTCATGCTTTTCTGAATCCACTCCCTTTGTCATTTCTTATAGTAATATGCCAAAACTTGTACAGCCATTCCCCAATTGAAGAGTAATCACTTAATTTCCACTTCTTTGCCACCACAAAATATTACCATAAATATTTTTGGTATATTTGGTCCTTTTCTTTTTTCTTTGATCTCTTTGGGATACAGATATAGTGCTGATAATTGCTGGGTTAACAGCCACAGTTTCATAAGCCTTTGGCTATTGTTCACAATTGCTTTCCAGAATGACTAGATCAGTTTACTACTTGGCCAGCAGTTCATTAGTGTTTATATTTTCCCCTTATCCCCTCCAGCATTTGTAATTTCTGATGGATGTGAAGATGGTACCTCAGAGTTGTTTTTATTTACATTTCTCTAAACAGTGATGATTTAGAGCATTTTTTTCCTTATGATTATAGGTAGTTTTGATTTTTCTTTGAAAAAACAGCCTATTCACATCCGTTAATCATTTATCAATTGAGGAATGGTTCATTTTATAAATTTGACTTAGTTCTATACTCAATATATATATTTGATAAATTTGAAAATTTTTTATATTTTTGTTTATGGTCTGTTTTAGCAAAATGTAGTTTCCTTGCTTATCTCTTTTAATTGTCTATTTTTGGTTTTGCTTTGTCTGAGCTCATGATTATTACCTCTATCTCTTTACTTCAACTTAAGCACATTAGATTCTTTTCCAGTCCTTTATTTTAACTCTGTATGTGACTTTCTATTTCAAATGGGTCTTTTATAAAAACATATTATTGGATTATATTCTAATCTATTTCATTCTTTAATCTGTTTCTGTTTTATGGGTAAGCTCATCCTTTACACATTCACAATTATGATTACTGGTCTTCATTAGAAATATTTGAAAATCCTCTCATTAAATTTTTATTTCCCTCCTTGAAAAATTATACTCAGTTTTGCTGAGTAAGTTATGCTAGGTGATAATCCTAGCTCCTTTGCCCTTCTTTAATATGGAAAATACTAAATCTTGTGTGATCCTAATTATGGTTCCATAACATTTGAATTGTTTCTTTCTGACTGTTTGCAATATTTTCTTCTTGACTTGGGAGCTTTGGAATTTGGCTATAATATTCCTGGGAGTTTAATTTTGGGATCTCTTTTAGGATTTAGGTTCCTTATATATTTATTTTACCCTCTGGTTCTAAAGAATCAGGGCAGTTTTTCTTCATAATTTCTTGAATATGATATAAATAGGCTATTTTAATTTTTTTAGTTTTTTTTTTTTTGCAAAGCAATGGGATTAAGTGACTTGCCTAAAGTCACACAGCTAGTATCAAGTGTCTGAGTCCAGTTTGAACTCAAGTTCTCCTGATTCCAGGGCTAGTGCTCTATCTATATTGTATTACCTAGTTGCACAAATAGGCTCTTTTTAAAAATCATGACTTTCAGGCAATCAAATAATTCTTAAATGATCTCTCTTTGTTCTATTTTTAGGTCACTTTCTCTGAGGAGATATTTCTTCTATTTTTTTCATTCTTTTAACTTTGTTTTCTTGTTTTTGATGTCTCATGGAGTCCATAGCTTCTACCTGCCTAATTCAAATTTTTAAGGAGTTATTTTCTTCAGTGTGCTTTTGTACCTCCCCCCCCCCCCAATTTGGTGAATTCTACTTTTTAAGGAGTTCTTCTCTTCAGTGAATTTCTGTACCTTCTCTTCAAATTTAACTCATTCTACTTTTAAAGGAGTTTTTTTCTTCATTGAATTTTTATGCCTATTTTTACCATTAGGCCAATTCCATTTTAAGATGCTATTTTCTTCAGGTTATTTTGTGCCTTTTTTTTTTTACCAAGCTACTAACTCTCTTTTCATAATTTTATCATATCACTCATTTCCCCCCCTCCCTGTTTTCCTTCCACGGCTATTATCTATATAATATATATATATATATATATATATATATATATATATATATATATATATATATATATTTAGGATTTTGCAAGGCAAATGGGATTAAGTGGCTTGCCCAAGGCCACACAGCTAGGTAATTATTAAGTGTGTGAGGCCAGATTTGAACTCAGGTACTCCTAACTCCAGGTCCGGTGCTCTATCCACTAATCCACCTAGCCACCCCCTGTTTTTTTTTTTTTTTTTTTTAGGCACCACTATTATCTCTTAACTTGCAGGAATTCTTGTTGTCTTGGGTAGAATTAGCATTTTTCTTTATTTTTTAAAATAGCTGTTTAAACTGCATATGGGCAATAGTGTGACTGATCATTGCCAGCTGTAACCCAGCTGTGCCAGAAAGGGACATATGATAATCTCCTTCTGACCTGTTGGCTGACCCTCTATTGTTTCTGGCCTGAAAGTTGCTGAAATCCTGCTTCTGCTGCAGCCACCTCAGATCTCTGCCTTGGTGCTTCAGACTTCTACCTACCTCTTTTTTTTTTTAGGTTTTTGCAAGGCAAATGGGATTAAATGGCTTGCCCCAAGGCCACACAGCTAGGTAATTATTAAGTGTCTGAGGTCGGATTTGAACTCAGGTACTCCTGACTCCAGGGCTGGTGCTCTATTCACTGTGCCATCTAGCCACCCCTTCTACCTACTTTTTAAGTTTTCTTAAGCCAGAAAAAATGTCTCACTCCAACTTTTTGTTGGTTCTGCTACTCCAAAGTTTGAGATAAGGAATTAATTTTAAATAGTTCCCTATCTTAAAAATGAGACCTAGAAAATCTTGCTACAAAGATCCCTCCCTCCATTTCAAAATGATTGATTTTCACCATTTGTTAGAGACTCTATTTCTTGTGTCTTCAAAAATTCTCCTCCATCCATAGATCTGACAGTTAATTTCCCCCTTCTTGCTTCTCTAATTTTCTTTTGATATTATCTGAGTCATAGACCCTTTTTTGAGTTTATCTTGGTATATGTTGTGAGATGTTGGTCTATACCTAGTTTCTGCCAGAAAATTGTACTTTCCAGTTTCCCTAGTAATTTTTGTTGAATAGTGAGTTCTTATTCCAATGCTGGGATCTCTTGAGTTTATCAAACTTTAGTTTACCATATTAATATATTGTTTACTTAATCTGTTCCATTGAGTCACCTCTCTCCCTATCAGTACGAAATTATTTTGATACTTTTTTTTGTAGAATACTTTGAGATCTGGTATTGCTAGCACTGATTAAAATATATTGATTTAAATAGTTTTGTCATTTTGTACTATTGTGTCTTGGTCTACTCATGAACAATTATTATTTCTCCAATTTTTATATGTATGTAGAATTGCTTTATATTTGTATTTATATAGTTCCTGTGCATGTCTTGCCAAGCAGACTTTCAAATATTCTATATTTTGTGTGGTATTTTAAAATGGAATTTCTCTATCTTTTTGTGCAATATTTTGTGGTAATATAAGGAAATGATGATTTATCTGGGTTTGTTTATATCTTTTGAATTTGTTAAAGTTGTTAATTGTTTTGGTTAATTTTTTAGTTGAATCTTTAGGGTTTAAGTAAACTGCCATGCCACTTGTAAAGAATGATAATTTTAATAAGCCTATGCTTATTCCTTCAATTTCTTTTTCTGTCTTACTGCTCTAGGTGTCATTTCTAGCACTATGTATCCTTGTTTTACTCCTGATCTTACTGGAAAGGTCTCTATGCCCGTTAAAGATAATGCTGGTTTTTTGGTTTTAGCTAGCTACTATTTATTTTATTCAAACAAGATCTATTTATTCCTATAGTTTCTAGAGTTTTTTTTGAAGTAGGAATGGATGATATAATCTTGTCAAAGCTGATTTTTGTGATTCTTGTTATTAAGATGGTCAATTATGTTTATAGTTTTAAAGCTGCATTCCTAGTATAAACCCAACCCTGGTCTTAGTATATAATCTTTATGATATAATGTTTATGATATGATATGTCTCCTTGCCAATATTTCATTTAAAAATTTTTTTGGATTGATATTCATTAGGGAGATTAGGCTATAGCTTGCTTTCTCTGTTTTGACTCTGTGATTTAGGTTTATTTGTATTAGAAGAAATTTGGTAGGATTTCTTATTTTCCCATTTTCCCAAATAGCCTTTGTATTACTGGTAATTATTTTTCAAATGTTTGATAGAATTCATTTGTAAATCCATTTAGCTCTGGGAGTTTTTCTTTAGAACCTCACTTAAATCTTAGTCAACTTCCTTTTCTTACATTATATTTTCTGTGCTCCATTTCCTGTTCTTTTAATCTGGGCATTTTACATTTTTGCAAATATTAATGCATTTCATTTAATTATCAGTTTTATTGGGGATATAATTGGGTGAAATACTTTCTAATAAATTCTTCGACTTTTTGAGTTTTATTTGACCATTTTCCTTTTTTGATACTCACAATGTAGTTTTATACTTTTAAAAATTAAACTACGGAATGGTAGTTTTAAAAAAATACATCTTGGGGCAGCTAGGTGACACAGTAGATAGAGCACCGGCCCTGGAGTCAGGAGTACCTGAGTTCAAATCCGGCCTCAGACACTTAATAATTACCTAGCTGTGTGGCCTTGGGAAAGCCACTTAACCCCATTTCCTTGCAAAAACGAAAAAAAAAAAATTAAAAAATCTCCCAGTTTTATTTATTCATCCCATGTTTTTTGATTTAAACTTTGTTACTTTCCTTTGATTTTGAGGATCTGTTTTGTTATTTAAGTGGGGATTTTCAATTTGCCAGTTTTCTAGTATCTGTTTCATTGATCTGTTCTTTCTTTTTTTTATTGATGAATGCTTTGATATATACATTTCTCCTACTAAAGACTGTTTTAGCTGCATTTATCCAATTCTGATATGCTGATATGCAATTATCTTTAATGAAATTTTCTATTGTTCCTTTGCCCCACCCATTGTAAAGGATTGTCATTTAATTCAGTTGCATTGTACTCCATAAAACATGTTTTATCTTTTCTTTTTCTGCATTTGTTTATGAATCTTTAATATCCTAATATATGATTAGTTTTTGTAAAGGTGAGAAATATATATATATATATATATATATATACACACATATATATAATCATTTCCATTATCATTCAATAATTTTAAGAAGTATACCATACTTAAACATTTCCAAAATTATTTTAAAGTCCTTTCCTTACTTGTTTACATTTTATTTAGATTTATATAAGTCTGAGAGGAGTTAATTGAGGTCCACTACTATGGTAGTTTTATTATTATCTATGTCTCCACATAACTCATTTAATTTTGCTTTTAAATATTTAGGTGTTAAACCATTTGGTACAGAGATGTTTAGTAATGATTAATTCTTAACAATGAATCAGTATTGTCATAGTACATTTCAAAAAATGTAGTTTCTTTCTTTGTCTCTTTTAATTAATTTAATTTTGTTGTTGACTTGTCTGAGATCATGATTGCTACCCCTCCTTTTTTTACTTTACCTGAAACATAATAAACTTTACCATAAACATAAATCACCTATCCCTTTATATTTAATTTTATGTGAATCTTTGTTTCAAGTGTGTGATTTATATAAATAAGTTATAGGTTTCTGCTTTCTAATCAATTCTGTCCTGTCCATTCATTCTATAGGTGAATACATACCATTTACATGAACAGCCATTGATATTAATACTGCCTTTCCATCTATATTCCTTAGGCTCAAATAATTTTCAAATTTAATTTTAATCTATTTTTCAAAAGCATTTACTGAATATAATTGTATTGCATTATAATTAGGAAGAATGCATTTAATGTTTCTGCTTTTATACATTAATTTATGAGGGTTTTTTCCTCAATATATGGTAAATGGTAAAGGCATCTTGCCCAGTTTGGAAATATTTTTCTTTCTGTTCCCATTCAGGAATCACAAAATACATATCTGACTTTTCTAAAGTATTTTGATTCTTTATTTCATGTCTAATTCCTCCTCCTCTTCCTTCATCATCATCATCATCATCATCATTATCATCAACAACAACAAATGCAACAACAACTCTTCATCTTAGATCTTTTTCTCACAAACATTTTTTACTTTTGGTTTTAATGAAACCTGGCTTTCATTTTCCAGTGTTGATCAGTTCTTTTCTTTCAAAGCTATGGGCTAGGAAAAGGAACTCTGGTTCTCTATTATATAAGTTCTGGACCCTACCTCCTTTGCTACTTATAACATCAGAAGAGTGGCACTATTGACCCTTTCTGTTTTTTTCTCGGTGGCAGAGGGGTGAATCTTACCTAAGTATTACAATTTATTTTCAGCCTGTCTACCTTTCTCACACTGGGGGCTGGAAATAATTAGCCATACCTTGTTAACAACAACTAGTTCACTTTTAGTCTGGGGATAATATATTTGTCCTTAAGTCTATCTAGCCTCTTTTCTCTGCTGTTTTTATGGAGTTTATTTTAGAAGGAAAGTTATGAGTATAATGACAATAGCTTAGTACCATCCTACATGAAGAAAACTCCTAACATTTAAGTGGCATTATGATATGATGGACAGAACACTAACCCTTAAATCAGAGGACCTGGGTTCAAATCTCATAGCCTATGACAATTACCATCCAAATCACTCAATGCCACTGGCACTAATTTTCCTCATTTATAAAAAGAAGACATTGAGATAGATGGATACCAAGATCTCCTGCAGCTCTAGATCTAGGAGTCTGTGACCATTGCTCAGTAGCCTTCTTCCATAGACAGCACAGGATTATATCCTTTCCAGATTACTTTTGCCATTATCTTCTGACCTGGTTAGTACCTGACTCAGTCTTTCTGCCCACCTAACTGCCTGACTAGGTGACTTTAATATTCATGTTTTTACCCATCAAACACTCTGGCTTACCAATTTACCACTATCATTACTTTTCATTATTTCCCTCTTTTCCCTACCTGAGCTACCCAAAGGGATGGTCATGCCTTAGAATTCAATTCAATAAACATTTGATAGGTGGCTACTGTGTACAGGGGACTGTAGTAGATCTATTGACTGAAATTATTTTCATCTCCAGAATTTTTGATCTTTGTTTGTTTCCTTTAGAGGCAGCTAGGTGGCATAGCATAGAACATTGGGCCAGGAAGACCTGAGTTTGTCTGACTTCAGATGCTAATTAAGTGTTTGATCTGGGACAAGTCACTTAACCTCTGTCGGAAATTTCATTTGTAAGATGAGGATTAGAGCACCCACCTCCTTGCGTTATTGTGAGAATCAAGTGAGATAATATTTGTAAAGTACTTAGACCAGTCCATAGAACATATATTCATTGAATAAAATGTTTGTTCTTTTCCTTTTTCGAGACTTTCTGATCATAATTCCTTATTTTTTCCATCTTATATATGACCTCACACTTCTTTCAAATCTGTTCTTCATTCTCACTGTGACCTAAATATATTCCAAATCAAAATCCTTCTCTGTTATCCCTGTTCTAGTATTTATCACCAGTCTTGATCCTATGGTTAATAATTAATTGTCACTATTTCTTAACCCTTAAATCCCTTGCCCTACTAATCCTTAACCCCACATCACTCACATCAATTTTCCCTGCTTCTATTTTCAAATCACTAAATGTTGTTAAAGTTTTTCACAAAGTTTCTTTTTTTTGAAATAATTTCTTGATGCTCTTTACTTTTTTAATATATATATATATATGTAATATAAAACTATCATTTCCCAATTTACTCAACCATCAACAAAAAGAAGCCTTTTTGTAGTGAGTATTATCAAGTGAAACAAATCAATTACTTTGCCATGTCTTAAAATATATGTCTCCTTTTGCATTTATTATCTACCATCTCTCTGCTGAGGGGGCATACTTTACCATTAAGTCTTCTGAAGTCATATTTGGTCATTGATCAGAGTTCTGAAGTTTTTTCAGTGTTATATTTCTTCACATGATTGTAAAATCACAAAATTTTTTCATAGCTCACTTCAACTGGGCCTTATTACTATAGGACAAAAATTTTATTTCTGGAGAGGGTAAATCTGGTAAAGTCCTACAGCCATAATGAGATGCAGATACTCTGACTTTTTTGGTAAGTTGTACATTTTTCTGACTTTGAGTAGTCCCATGCCCATGTACCACTCATTAAAGATGTTAATTAATGCATGACCAGTTAAAGTACCTAGCCTACACCTTTGAACATTTCCTTTAAAAGGAGCAGAAATATACAGAGGAAGAAAACCATACCTGGGTTGGGGGGGAGGGGAAAAGAGAGGGAAGGAAAAAGAGGAAAGGCAGTGGGTGAAAAAACAGAGTCCAAGACAGACTAATTCTTTTCCCTGGGGTGTCCTTGGTTTTGCTTGTAGATGCAAGAATATCAGCTGACAATAGAGAAGAGTCAGTTTCGGAACAATGAACCACAATGACAGAAATTTTGGACCAATCCTTCTGGCCCCAGCAGAGGAGTTCCTGGAGTAGCTGAACTTCTATTCCAAGCATTAACTGAAGATAATTTTGTCTAGAGTCTAATTCAACTCTTTTGCTTCATTCATATGGTGACTTATACAGACTATGCTAGTTTAGGATAAAAGAGTTAACTCTGTGATGTCAGTGCTTCCCCTATCAATGTTAGGGATTGAGTTTCAACCTCAGATGAGTACTATTAGCCTGGGAATTTGTGTAGGGGTGTAGGGGGTGTTCAGGGAAGACTAGTACTTTGACCTGAGGCTGTCAAGTCCTTTTCAGGGTTTCTTTCAAACTTTGATGTCTACTTGAGCCGCCTAATTCTCACCTGTCTCCAAGATGTTGCTGCATGTACAGTGGCCACATCCTGGTAAACCGTTTTGACAGGTGGGCTAAACCAGGTTGAGGGTAACTGAGGGAGTCTCACTCATTAGTGAGTTGGGGGTTAGAGTCTATCCCAAGTATGTGAAGTCTTCCACTGGTGGAATGGAGGAGGAGAACACCTTGAAGGTTACTGAAACAGGTGCTGTGGAGCCCTTGGTTAGATATCAAAGATGCCAAGGTTGTCCACTGCATCTAGAGCCATCACCAGTTGTCTTGACTATTGTCTGGCCATGCTGGATCATGATGACTTTGGAAGGCAGATGACTTCATGCGGCTCTACCTCACTTAAATCCAATTTACCCACGTATCAAAAGACTATTTATGCCTGGCCTGTGGTGTGGAGTATTCTGGTCTGATAAACCAGAGTTGGACATACTGTAATTTGTCTCAAACATAGGGATGTCATTTTGGTCTTCTTGAAAACTAAGGGCAAGAACCAATAAACTTGGGAATTTGTGTGTGTTCACAGGAGTGGAGAGTTGGGTTTCTTGATATGTTAGCAGTTTTTGAGTGATGTGTGTGTGTGTGTGTGTGTGTGTATGTGTGTGTGTGTGTGTATTGGTGAAAGTAGGAGTACCAAGAAAAAGTACATTATAAATCTAATAAACTACAGATTTCTGGGAGGTAGGACTTAGTGGAGAGGGGCAGAAAACTGTCTTTAACATTTATGAACTTTGATTCTTTGTATTTTTTTCAAACAGTATAATTAAATTCTCTTTTATGCTTGATGTATCAGTCTGGATAGCTGAGGGTTCTTTTAAATGATTCTGTTAGCTAAGAGAATCCTACCCTCATCCCACCACTACAACTGAACCCTGTACATGATTATGTAGCATGGGTTACATAACTCTCTATTATATTCTCTGCAGTAGCTTGTCTGAACATTTTTGTTTTCTCATTTCCTCTTCTGTCTTTTAGCAGATGATCTTGCTTCCTACTTTCCTAAAAAGGTTGAGGCCAGTTATCATGAGTTCTCTCATCCATCCTGATCCAATCTTCAAAACTTTTCCATCTTTATTCTTTCTTCATTGGTTATTTTAGTTTCAAAGGATGGTATTCTTTCCTCTTATTAAAGCCAACCTTACTTCCTCTTATTACATGAAGTCAGACTACTTTTTCTATTTGCAAAATAAGAGAAATTGGATAATCCCTTCTAGATCTAAAATGTATGACTGAATAAATCCTAGAATGTAGGTGACTCAGTACTGAACTATCTTCTTGAATTCATATCTGGCCTCAGATACTTACTAACTGTATGACACTAGACAAATCACTTAACTCTGTTTGACTCAGTTCCCTCATTTATAAAATGAGTTGGAGAAGGAAAAGGCAAATCATTCCCCAGTATTTATGTCAGAAGAAAACAAAACAAAATAAAACCTCAAATAGGAGGTCACAGAGTTGGACATGACAGCAATAAAATGTATGTACCATGAGGGAAAGTCCCACTAACCATTTGTTAGAATGATAACCTGTGAACCTGTAGAACAGGGGTGCAGGGACAGCATTGGTCTGGTGTTGCCAAGACAGGGACTCAAAATTTAATAAAACTAGGAGTTTTTAAGGGTGTATGTGAATTAAATGTTTGACTAAATATAGTTCACAAATGGTGTTATAAATATTAAAATGGCCCTAGGATGAATAAAGGTTACCCACACCTGCTAAAGAGAAAGGACTTAAATGTATAACAGCAACCCCCAATTTTTACTTGAATTCATTCAGTTAGGTGAGGGGAAGATGATGGGAAAGGATATGGTTGAACTGTACCTCCCTTAGCACCTAGAATAGTATTCTGCAAATTGGTGGATGCTACAGATATTTTTTGAAATTTTGAATTGAATCATGGCCTTGGGATGAATACTTTGCCTCCTCCTCTATATAATAAGGGGGTTTAAGTTCCTTTTCAGTTCTAAAATTCTGTTTCTGAGAAAATTATTTTCCCTAAAGTGAGTCTTAGCTTTCTCATCTACAAAAGGGAGATAATAATACTTACCTTCCAAGGCACAGAAGTGTGTGTGTGGGGTAATATTGGAGATGAGGAGACAAATTATGAGGTTATTTTAATAATCAAAGCAAAGAGGCAATAGGGTTAGAATAAGGGCAGTGTTCATATGAGTAGAGAGAAGGGAATTCATGTGATATGTGAAGAATCAATAGAACTATGAAGACATGAGAAAAAGGGAAGAATTGAAGATGATTGAGATGTCTAGGGAGGATGATAGTGACATCAACTGAAAGGGGAAAATAGGAAATAGGGTAGATTTTGGGGGAAAAATGAATTCTATTTTAAGAGTTTATTTGAGGGGCCAGTGAAAGTTCAGGTGGGGTTATCTAGGTAAGGAGTGTGAGATTTGGAACTAGAGTTCAGGGGAAAGATTAGACTTGGGGGATGAGAAATGGTTCCAGCAAATAGCACCAAGAAGGAAAAGTCAGAGAGATAAGAGGAGAAACAAGAGAGAGTAGGGTCATGGAATCATGAGAATTTACACAAGGGAAGGATGGTTGTTGGAGTCAGCAAGACTAGAATTTAAGTCCTTTCTTAGTTGTTTATTAGTTGTGTGACTCCAGGCAAGGCATTTTAATTTCTATTTGTCTGTTTCCTTAATTGTAAAATGAGAATAATAATAGCACTCACTTCACAGGGTTGTTGTGAGACTCAAATGAGATACCATATAAAGTGTTCTATAAACCTTAAAGCACTAGATAAATGTGAGTGAACAAACAAGATTATGTTGTGAAATTGCTTGTGAAATTATATGGCAAAGTTTTGGGAGAGATGATGAAGGGATTATTATCCGTGTTGGAGGTAGAGAGCTTATAATTGTGTCAAAGACCCAAAGGCTAAGCAGAGATAGGTGTAGCTCCAGGGAATTGCTTCCATGGTGAACACTTGCTAAAAGGACCACCAGACCTCAGGAATTTGTTGAGGAAGGGATGTTTTCATTCTTTCTGTTATCCCACATATGAACAGCAGATGGCAATGACACTACAAAAAAAAAACAACCAAAAAAAAAAAAAACCCCTAAAAAACCCCCTGAATATTGGAATTCTGGCCTCTAAAGTGGAACTGGGCAAAGGAAAGAGAGAGAGACTGGCTTCCCAAAGGCTGAGTATTAAATAAAAATGAGAAACTGCATCTTGTGGCAGTTCCTAGAGATAAAGTATGAAGCATGGCCCTGGTCCAGACCTACCAGGGAGGGCAGGATATCAACAAGGTCTTGATTCTAAGAGGGTAGCTCAGCAGCCAAGGGGCTTGACCCAGATGCACTGAATCATGAATGCACAGGTATACATACTTTCATGTGTACACATATGTACATAAACATACAAACTAATGCATATAGATGCATAGAAAATCTGGTATAGTGAGATGAATCCTGGCTTTGGAGTAAGAGAGCCCAAATTTGAATGCTGGCAACATCACTCATGACCTATTAGGCAAATCATTTAGTTTCCAAAGTTAGATATCTATCTGTAAATGAGGAGGTTGGACTGGATTAGAGGGCTGTAACCACTTTTGGGTCATGGACCATTTTGGTGATCTGGTGAAACAGCTTTTCAAAATAATGCTTTTTAAATATGTAAAATAGAATACATATAATTACAAAGATGATGTTTTTTTTTTGGTTTTTGCAAGGCAAATGGGGTTAAGTGGCTTGCCCAAGGCCACACAGCTAGGTAATTATTAAGTGTCTGAGGCTTGATTTGAACCCAGGTACTCCTGACTCCAGGGCCAGTGCTCTATCCACTGCGCCACCTAGCCACCCGTAAGATGATTATTTTGAAATAGTTATTTAACTATTTTAAAAATAAGTTCATGGTTCTTTCAGGTTACAAATTCCTCCTTTATATAATTTCTAGGTCTCTTTTAGCTCTGACTCCTATGATCTATGACTATGAGCTAACTTTCCCCTTATTTCAATATGTTGCCCTTTGTGTATGGAGCTGTAAGAATCTCCTGACCTTGTCATGTCCTCTCCTGCCTTCATATCCTTGAGTCTAGTGAAAATCCTCCTCATTGAAGCCGTCCCTGATCATATCATGTAGAGATCACATATCTATCTCCTACTTCAAATTCATCAGATTCTACTTTGCATGCATTCTCTACCCCACCCTGCCCACCCCAGTCCTGCCACCTCCTACAAAGTCACTAACTGCAGGGAGCTTATTATGTAAATTATAAGCTTCTTGAGGCAAAAATAGTGTAGTTTTTCATCTTTGCATCCCTAACACTGAACTGGACATACTATAAGTTCATGACATGGCTAAATGAATATATATATATATATCTACATATATATATATATATATGGTTTGCTCTTCATTCTTGAAAAAGACTATAACATCAGGGAGGTGAGACTGTGGCAACCAGGTAAATTGGATTTGAGTGAGGGGTTCTGTGCTAAGTTACCAGGCTCACTTTCTCCTCCAGAGTCATCTAGGTCCAGGGGCCAGATACGAATCAGAACAACTGGAGATGGCCCTAGATGCGAGGCAATCGTTTTAAGTCACTTGCCCAAGGTCACTAGATATCAACAAGGTCTTGATTCTAAGAGGGTAGCTCAGTAGCCAAGGGGCTTGACCCAGATGCACTGAATCATGGATGCACAGACATACATACTTTCATGTGTACACATACATAAACATACAAACTAATGCACATACATGCATAGAAAATCTGGTATAGTGAGAAGAATCCTGCTTTGGAGTAAGAGAGAGCCCAAATTTGTATGCTGGCAACATCACTCATGGCCTTGGGCAAATCATTTAGTTTCCAAGGTCTCTAGTAAGAGTCCAAGTGTCTGAGATTGGATTAAAACTCCTGTCCTTCTTACTCCAAGAGTAGTGCTCTATCCACTGCATACATATATTCAGGAGAAATGATAGTAACAGTTCAAATTAACGTAGCCTTACTTTTAAGGTTTACAAAGCACTTTCGTTTTTTTTAATTCATTTTTTTAACTTTTGTATTTTCTCCTTTTTTTTCTCTTCCCTCCCCCATCCCGGTGACAAAAAGAAATCTATGTTATTTGTGAGGAATCATATAAAACATTTCCATATTAATTCATTTTTGTGTAAGAAGATTCTAATAAAAAAGGAAAAAAAGAGGTAGAAAAATAGATGTTTTAGTCTGTATTCAGACAACATCAGTTCTTTCTTTGGAGGCAAATAGCTTTTTTCATCTCTCCTTGGTGTGATCAAGGAAGGCTTCATCAAGGAGGTAACACCCAAGCTGAGAATGGCTAAACTATTCATTGTTCCTTGTTATATTGCTGTTATTATGTACAGTGTTCTCCTGGTTCTGTTTACTTCACTCGGTGTCAGTTCATGTAAGTCTTTCCAGGACAAAGCCCTTATACCATAGTAAGTCCTACTAAGAAAGTGTAGTGCAAATGAAATTAGCATTCTATTTTACAGATGAGGAAACTGAGATTTAAGGAATTTTAAAGGGATTTGTCCATGAGACCATGGGCAAGTATGAGATAGAGTATAAAAACCAATTGCAGGGACTTAGGAGGTGCTGTGTGCTATTCTTCCCCCACCCCCTCCTTTCTCCCATCTCTCAGGAAGAGTATCTAGAGTGGATGCCCTTGTGGGATAAAGAAGGCAGGTCCCCTAGACAGGGCTGGAGGGCTGGGGTAGTGTGATGGGGAATGGAAGAACTCAGGGCTTAGGATTCTTTCATCTATTAGATGGGATCAGGGTGGCATGAATTTTAGTATATAGGGTTGGGGAAGAAAAGAAATATGAGAAAATACAAAAAGCTTGGTTTATTCAACATTTTCCATTGGTTGATTATCTCACATGTAGATTATTCCCTTTTTTCCCTTTTTTTTCTTCTTTCTTCCTTGACTATTTTTTCTCACTCTCAATCAACCAATTTTCCTTCTCTCATCTTTATTCTATTTATATTTCATTTCTTCCCTCCCCTTTACCTTATCTCTCATCCTTTGGTTTTTCCTCCAACATTCTCTGCTTCATCTTATTTTCCTCCCCTCAACCCCCACATTCTTCTGTTCTCCTTTTTTATCCTCTTTCTCTTCCCACTCTTTCTCCTTTTTGGCCAGACAGCATTGGATTTAGGGGGTAGGAGTTTTCCAGTCATCCTATTGCTAAATTCATCAAAGTTTTGCAACCAAGGATTTAAGAGTAATTCTCTCCCTGATTTTGTCAAGACATATACTACATTTCATCACAAAGTACATTCTAGACTCCCTTTGGGGAACTAAAAGAAAACATGTCACTGAGCTGGACATTGTTTTCCATTAAACCAGCATCAAATGTCTGATTTGAGAATAGTTTGGGGTGGCAAGAGGAAGGTATTGCATTTGGAGGATTTAGGGATTGACTTTGGAACCTATTGGGTCAGTCTTCAGTTTGACCTGGTCCAATATAGAGAATCAGTTTCCAATATGGCAGTGAATTTTTTCAGCTTGGGGGCTCCTTTTCTCTTTTAACAGCTGATAGAATGATACTCTATGATAATTCTACTAGTACCAGAATTCAGATGGGTGAGGGGAAGATGGGAAAGGTAGCTTGTCTTTCTGTCCTGGACCAAGTGATGGCAATTTTTCTTAGTGAAGGGAACATTTCTTAGTTTCCTGGACATCACCATTACTGAAGGTCTGAACTAAATATTTAAATAACTGATTCACAGACAGTGAAATGCCAAAAGAAGACTTTGGACATAGCTGGTATCCTCATTGTTGACCCAATAATTTTCTTGAGTTAACTTCAATGGTTTTAGGGTCTCAGGTAGTGAGTCATTCAGTTCATATCTAAAAAACATGAAACATTTACTGTATTCTGGGTATTGTGATTCAAATTGAAATACAAAGTGCCTATTTCCATACATGTTTTCTCCTTCATTACAATGTAAGCTCCTTAAGGGTAGGCACTGTTTTCACTTTCTTCTTTGTATCCCTGTGCTTGTATAGTTCCTAGCACATAGTCATCATTTAATAGTGGCTTATTTATTTGTTTATTAATATAGGAACCTCACAAAGTTTGAAAATTCTTATAAATTAGTTATTTTAAATTTGCTTTAATTTTGGAATAATATAACTTTTAAATATAGGGATATAATGAAGAAAGGGGTAGGAAGTCAAGATTTCAAACATTTGACAAAGGTTTGAAGTAGTTTAGGGAATCTCTAGCAACATGATGCTAAATGGTTGATTGACTAAATTTTTCACTGACTTTGTTAGAATGAATTGATTGGTAGTTCTGAGCCTGAGTAAATACAAAGACAAAGGAAGAGAGAAGGTAGAGAACAAGAGAGGAAGGGAGAGAGGGATAGCAAGGGATGCAAGGGATGAGAAAGGGAAAGGTGTGTGTGTGTGTGTGTGTGTGTGTGTGTGTGTGTGTGTGTGTGTGAGAGAGAGAGAGAGAGAGAGAGAGAGAACAAAAGAACAAAGAAATATATCTTTTTTTAATGTTTGAACATTTGAACTTCGTCCTCTCCAGTGTGGTGACCTCATGCCCTTAAGTTGCTGAGTAGATTCTAAGGCTGTGACAGATTCTGGTGAGAGGTTGGCATAAGAAATAGAGGCTGAGAAACTGCTGGGGGAAGGGTGTGGCAGAGAGGTTGATTGGGGTTTGTTAGCTAGACCTAACAAAAGGAATTCTTTCAAGTCAGCCCCTCTGGGGCTCTTGAGTGATGCTCTTCTTCCTGCTGTCCTGCTTTCCTTCCCTCCCTCTTCACTTTGCCCAGGGAGCTGTATCATCAGCACCAAGGTCACCAGCAAAGGGAATGCTGTGCCCAGCGCACTTAAAGAATCATCTCTCTCTTTTCTACTTGGGACGAATGGAGATAGAGCTGAAGCAACCCTGCAGTCATAGCCAGAAAAACCTTCCACTGATAAAAAGTTTGTTAGAGCTAAGCATCCCTGCCTTCTGGAAGCTTGCTTCCTGAGGATAGCCCTGGTGCCAACAGGCCTTCCTGGCAGAACTAATGGGGAAGGAGGTTGGTTTCCTTGAAGGGATCAAATGCCAGCTTTGTTCCTGACTTGCTGTGCAACCTTGGAGCAAGTAACTTCTCTCTGTGGCTCAGTTTTTCTTGTGAGAAGAGGGGATGATTTTTTTTCCCTAATGACTTCCTAGAGTTGGAAGGAAAGTCATATGAGACTATATATATATATATATATATATATATATATATATATATATATATATATATATATATTTTAGATGGCCTCTAATCTCTAAGAGCAGGTGATCGTTTGACTTGACAATGACATTTTGAAAGTATAAAGGATTCTATGCATGTAAGGTACATTTTGGACAAGATATTGACAGATTTGCTTTGGAACATGAAAATACTTGATTGGAATATGATTGCTTATTGACTATTTTTTCAAAGGATTCTGTGAAGTGCTTGGAAAAGGACAAGAGGGAATAGATTCTGAACTGATTTGGTAAATGTCCTCCATCTTAGTCAAGAAAATCCCCCCACCCCAAAGTCAGAACTCCATTTAGAGTTGTAACTAGTAATCTTTGTATCTGGTTCAAAGAGCATCAAGTATGCCCTCAGTTGAACTCAGTTTGGCGAGGGTGGGATAGGGACCTCGGAATGTGTCTGTGAGGCAGCTATTTGAAAGGAAGAGTAATTCATCTCAGGCCACCCTCTGGTAGCTCCTCATTTTTAAACAAAAGTTACTTGCTAACTAGGTGCTACACTGTTTTGTTTATGTGCTGAAAAATGGCAAGTGGCATTAACACCCTCTAAATTTGATGCCTTGGGGCAAAGCCCTAGTCAGCCTGCCCTAGTTACAGTTCAGTTGAAGAAAGAAACTCCCTTTAGAGTTGTTCCCTTCCTAGGTTTCTGAACTATCATCTTTGCTGGAGAAGGCAATTCCCAGGACATATGGTTACAGATTAAAAATGACAAAGTTGATTTCCTTCTCCAGATCTGAATTTGTGGTATTGTACAGACTAATAAAGTTCTTGGTTTCAACTAAAAGTAAAGTGCATTCTGTTTACGTACTGTATGCGGACAGGAGAATATACTCCCACCATCTCTGAGACACACTAGAGACGCTTAAATCTAATAAGTTAATCTAGACTTCTAGAAATAAGATTAAAATTTCAAATAAAGGCAGGCTCTGACAGCTAAGGCATAAATCTTTTATTTAAAATAGAAAATAAACCCATTCAAATGCAATCAGAGAAGATAGATGTAGATAAAAACAAGGAGTGATAGAATATACAATGCATGAATTTGTTAGGTTGGCATGATAGATCAAAAAGGGTGACCTTAAAAAAAAGATCTTTAGACATCAGCAAAAAGGGGGGCAATTTACATATGTTTAAATATTGCTTGTTAGTCTGAGATGGACTGAAAGGGAAGTAAGTACCAGAATTCAGGAAAGACAAGTCCAATTCAAAGGTCATGTTCATAAGCAAAACAAAGTATTCTTAACTGTCTGGAACTGGCTTTAAGTGCCAGACAAGATGACCATTTGGGGAGGAGCAAGGAAGGCCAAGGAAGAAAGGGCAATTTGGTGAGTTCAGTGGGGTAAGGACAAATGATAAGAAACCAGATTTAGCCCTTGGCTCTCTTCTGAGAGCCCCAGGGAAGATGAAACCTTCCCTGGAGCTGTTGGGAATTATCCCTAGAGGTGAAATTGTAGCTTGAACCCATGTGGATAGCTGATATTGGTGATAAATAAGTATCTCCCAATGTTTGACTTTGCCCATTCAGAGAATAGACTTCTAAATTAGACATGTGGAAACCTTGGGTAAAAGTAAGTTTGGGAGAAGAGACTCCCCCTTCCCTCTTCTTTCCCTTTCCCTTCTCCTTTCTCCCTTTATTTTCCTTTCCTTTTCTTCTCTTCTCCCTACCCCAAAAATTTTTCCTTTATTCTCTTTTCCTCCTCACTCCTAGGCTTTCCCATTTCTACTAATTGCATTCCTCTTTAGCATCTGCCTTTATGAGACCCCCACATACACGCCAAAGTGAACCAGCCTTCAAAGTGGGACATGTAAAATGGTAAGTCATTCCCTTGGGGTCTGAGGGCTTTTCTGTCTTCCTTGAAAATGTCCCTGCCCTTCTCAAGGGGAATGGCTGATGTTATCAGCTGATTCTTTGGTGGGGATATAATCTGAAAGCTAGTTAATATCAAAACTTTAAGTATTTGGACACAAGAAAGTAAGAAAGCAGGAAGGGTAGAATTTGGATCTATAGGCAATGTTCTAAGTTGAGAAGTGGTAAAGCACCAAATATAAATATCCCTGCCTCATAGTGTACTGAGAGCTGAGCCTGGATGCATGCCAGATGAGTGGGAAAGAATTCCAATTTAATGTATTCCTTGACTTCTACTCTTTGTTGGAAAGAGTGGGCCAGAAATCAGATTTGGAAGAAACCCAAGAGGGTTCTTGACTTTGTCATGTTTCCTCCTGGACTAATGTTACTGGGATGCATCAAATTAATAGATGAGAATTTGAGATTTAGATTAATTTAGTGAATTTTTTCTGCTGTCAGGATGACAGGTTACTAAGGGACCACACTTGGAGTCAGCCTTCAGCAGTCTGGAGCTCTAGCTTTGGCTTTGTCACTAGTCAGCTGTGTGATATATTTAGTATAGGGGCTTGTGATTTCCTAGATTTGGGGGGGGAATTCTTGGTGTGGAAGCTCCCATTACCAATTTGGATTATTAGTTCTTTTGTGACTTAGGGCCTTTAAGAGTTGCCTGGAGAACTAGGAGAGCCAGTAACTTGCCCATGGCCATGTTGCTAGTCTATGCATCAAAGGCAAAGCATGAAGCCAAGTCTTTCTGACTCCAGGGCAAGCTCCCTAACCTATGCATCATGTTATTCTTTATATGTAATATGAAGGTCAAATGTTTGTAATATTTACCTGAGATATTACTATGAAATGAGATAATGTCCATATTAAACTTATATAAGCTATTATTTAGCTTTGTGACAATGTTGAACAGTTAATCTTTCTAAAGAAATGTGTGCAATAATTATCATTACTTTTTATGGCCCATATATCCTTCAGCCCAGAAGGTGATCTGACAGACAAATAGAGTTCTTGGAGGATTCAGCTCACACCACCCTGGCCAAATGAACTATCTCTCACAGGGTTATGAAGCCAATGACTCCTATTGATCTTTCTATTTATTATTTACCTTCTCTTTCATTTGTTTTCCAACTTGTTTGCCTCTTGTACCTTTTTTCCCTCCCTCCTTCTCTCTGTGCTAGCCACAGAGTCACTTTGCAAAAAAACACAAAAAATCCAGAAAACTTCCAAGAGGTTAAAAAGGTAGCTTCAAGTGAGTGAAATGATCAAGAGCCTCAGCTCTCTCAACTGTCTAGGATCCTGTAACAACTATATAAAATGCACACTTTATTTACCTCTGACCTCATAGACACCTGACGAGTTCAGGTGACAGCATCCAGAAACTATAACATGGGCAAGTGCAGGCTGCTAGGCAAAGTTAGTGGATTAATATTTCCTTCTTATTTGTGAGATTAGTTTTTGTGAGTAAGACCCTAATCCAGAGTGTTGACACTTTAGTGTACCTGACTGAATCTTTTTTTTTTTTTTTAGGTTTTTGCAAGGCAATGGGGTTAAGTGGCTTGCCCAAGGCCACACAGCTAGGTAATTATTAAGTATCTGAGGCCGAATTTGAACTCAGGTATTCCTGACTCCAGGGCCGGTGCTCTGTGCACTGTGCCACCTAGCTGCCCCAATGACTGAATCTTAATGATTTTCTAGGGTCCAGTGAGAAGAGGCTAGACTCCAGTGAGGGTTTTTCCTGTGAATAGTGACCAACTTTCAGAAGGAAGGGATGAGAAGTTTTAAGTATTTAATGAATAAATCAACTAATATTTATTAAGTATCCTAATATGTGCCAGGCACTGTTCTGAGTAGGTTCAGGGGATCCAAATAAGAAAAGGAAATAATTCTTACCCTCAGGCAACTTATATTTTATTTCTAAATTTGGTTAATAGTGGGAAGAGTAATAGCACTGAGAATTTAAGGGAGGAGGGGGATGTTTACTTAAATAGAATTTTGAAAAAAAACATGGAATTTTAAGAGAAAAAGTTGACATGGACGATAATTGGGGCAGAGGTGCAGAGACAGGAGATGGAATGCATTTGAACAACACCAGCAAAGTAATTTGGCAAGACCTCAGGGGAGTAATGTACTGGATAAGGTTGAAAAGTTCAGTTGGGGGAGGTAGGGGCTAGTCAAATAGAGAAGCTTATATTTAATTTTATTGTTTAATAAGGAATATTGTTATTTCTTGATAGGGGAGTTGGCAGCATTAGCCTTGCATTTTAAGAAAATCCCTTTGTCAACTATATGGAGTAGGAGTTGACAAGACAAGGAAGAGATGGATCAGGAAGGCTAATTAGGAGGTTATTATAATGGTCTGCTTGATATGTGAGAAAGGCATAAAACAGAGTGGCAACCACTTGAGCAGAGAAAAGGATATGGTTAGAAGAGACATTATGAAGGTAGAAACAAGATTTGTCAACTGATTGCATACATGGGGTGAGAGAAAGTGAAGAGTCAAGGACAATGCCTAGATTGTCTATACAAGGGCAATGTACTCCTGAAGGAAATAGAAAAGTTCAGAAGGGAGATGGGTTAAAGGGGGAGATGAGCTAAGTTTAGACATGGAATAGAGGAGCAAATGAGCAGATATAAACAGGTTAAAATAAACAACTTCTGTATTGCTGCTGACAAGTTTTTGAAGCCTCCAAGTGGGCCTAGTTTTCAGCAAACCTAGGACATAATTATTCCCACATTCAGCAAACCTAGGACATTCCCACATTCCTTGTCTGTTGAGGAGCCTGTTGTCAGCATTAATGTTGTCCCCTACAGCTTATTGAATTACTAGGTTGGCTGATTGGTTATGTTAGTATGGAAGGGTATGGTGGTTTATGGCATTGGGTATGGTGGACAAATGGTGCTGAAGGGAGAAATTTTGGTGGGTTTTGGTGGACTCTGTTTTTAAGGTTTTCTGTTTGTTTCAAATAGCTGCTGAATGCCCTTCTAAGCTTTCAGTGAAGCATTCTTTTTATAATTCTTCACTCTTTTCCACCAGCAAAGGTCAACTAGAAGTGTGGCCTTGGAATCTGAGTTGCCCAGATAGTATCTCCAACTGATCATACTTGCAGTATACAGTCCAACAATGTCTTTTGATTGCTTCATTCTGCTCTGACATTTTCCTACCTTGTGTCTATGTTCTAATAGTAGATGTCTGTAAGAAAAATGCCATAGTATCCCTCAGAACATGGAAAAAACTTTTCTTCAGTAGAAGAGAAAGGGGAGCAGTGGAGCTGTTATAGGAGCACTCTTGACAAGAATGACTTGATACTGAAGTTTTAAGGAGCATGATTACTCCAAGAACATAAATATGCAATCAACCAAAGTATAAAGTCTGAAAACCAGATACCTTGGATGAAAGAACTAGTTAGCTTTATCAATTAATTATTTATACAGGTCAGGATGGCCAGATCTGTTTTTTATAGGTAATCCTGAAGTATGAATGTACATTCATTTATTTTTTAGTAGAAAAGATGATGGCCCTGATTATATGAGCAAAAAACTGATGAGTCAAGTTTAGTGGGCTTTATTGAATCCAAGTTGCTACTTCTGGTCATTGCAAAGTGGCCTGGTGCTAGATTAGAGATTGCTGTAAACCCAAGCAGGATGAAATTTTAAATGCTAGCATTAGCAATACCTCAAGATTTGAGAAGAAAATACATAGCAACTTTCTAATTTCCTGGAGTCTAAAGGGAACCCATTATAGTCTCATTAGAGTATCAGCCTATTAAGAGTCTGGTTCCCAACCATTTCTGCTCACAGCCATTCAATCTATCAGAACAGATTCAAATCTTCATATCCTTTACCCTCAAACCTCAAAGTTACCATCACAATTTCAGAAAACCTGGAAGGTAAGATTGTATTTTGAATGAGATGTGCTAAGTATTCTCTAATATATGTCTCACGCAACTTAGATATTTTACTATGTGATGTTGGAATCAAGAGTATGGAGTCTTTTTTTACCTCTCTGTTAAGTAATTTTATGATTAAATTGATCAAACTGCATGTATACATTACCTGAAATAAATGAAAGTAATTTCACCAAATCATAATGTATCTTGAATGGTGGTACTCAGTTCTGGCTTTTCTGCTGTCCTGTCTTTAGATTCTGTCATGTCTCACTCTTCAGCAAATAACTCTCACTTGGTTCATTCATCCCAAATAGCTGTTGTCCTATATCTCCTTCCTAGGTGGTGCAGTGGATAGAGCTTTGAATTTCTTGGGGACAGGATCCGGCCTCAGACACTTGACTCTCACTAGCTGTGTGACCTTGAGCAAGTTGCTTACCCTTGATTGCCCCGCATTCAGGGTCATCTCCAAGCATCCTGACTTATATCTGACCACTGGACCAGATGACTCTCTGGAGGAGAAAGTGAGGCTGATGACTTAGCACAGCACCCCCCACTCAAATCCAATTCATGTGCTTGTCATGGCATCACCTCCCTTATGTCATGGTCTTCTTTGAAAATGAAGGACAAACATTATAACTGCCTTGAGAAGGCAATCAGTATTTCCATTTACTTTTCTTTTTCAACTCTCTGCAGGCTTCCTTCTGACCTCATAAAAAGTCAGCCAAAACTGCTCTCTCCAAAATTCCTGATAATCTCTTAACTGCCTGATTGAATGACTTTTTCTCAATCTTCATCTTTCTTGACTTCTCTGCAGTAGTTCATATTGTCAAACATACTCTTCTTCATGATGCCTTTTACTCTTTTTTATTTTTTATTTTTTTAGCTTTTTCAAGACAATGGGGTTAAGTGGCTTGCCCAAGGCCACATGGCTAGGTAATTATTAAATGTCTGAGGTTGGATTTGAATCCAGGTACTCCTGACTCCAAGGCCGATGCTCTATCCACTGCGCCACCTAGCCGCCCCTATTTTTTTTTTTTTTTTATGCCTTTTACTCTTAAGGTTTTCATGATTCTCTCCTGGTTACAGGACTCAACAACTGTCCTAGTTCTCTACTCTCTCCTAGTTCTCTGATCTCTTTCGCTATACTACAATCACTTTTGTTGGATTTTTATTGGATCCAGTTTGTACCTATTTAACCATTAGTATGTCCCAAAACTCTCCTGGTACCTCTTCTCACTATGTACTTTTCACTTGGTGTGATCTCCCCAGCTTTCATGGATTTTCTTATCTCTCTAGAGATGATTCTCAGATCTTTTTATATAGTCCTAATCTTACTTCTTGAATTCTTGACTTGCCTTCTCAAACCTGCAACTGCCCCCTGGACATCTAGAACTGGATATCATATATATATATATATATATATATATATATACGTATACATATACATATATATATATATATATATATATATATATATATATATATATATATCTTAAACTCAACATATACAAAACTGGACTCATCTCCCTCCCCCTTCCCCAAATCCTCCCTCTTCCCAACTTTTTTATTGAATATCTAAGGACCCCTTGATAATTCTAGTCACCTAAGCTTGAAACCTTGGCATCATCCTTTACTCTTTTCACTCTTTTTCACTCCCCATGTTCAATTAGTTGCTGAATCCTGTGATTTCTACTTTTGTAACATCTCTCCTATATGCTCTGTCTCTCAATTGACATTGCAACCCTCTGGTGCAGACCCTCATAACCTAATGCCCTGGACTATTGCAATGGCCTTCTATTTAGTTTCCTTGCTCTCAAGTCTTTGTCTATTGCAGTTCAGCCTACAGTCACATTAATTTTCTTAAAGTCCAGGTCTGACCATGTTAATTCTTAATTTAAAATGCAGTGACTCTCTGTAGTTTCCAGGATTGATATAAAATTCTCTTCACACATAAATTCCTATCTTTCCAGGCTTCTTAAACCTTCTTTCTATACACTCTTCAATCCAATGACATTGCTTTTTTTTTGAATAATATATTCCAACTTCTTATGCCTGGAATTTTTCCTCATCTTCATCTACTGGTTTCCCTGACTTTCTTCAAATCCCAGATAAATTCATCACCTTCCACAAGATACCCCTTAATGATAATTCCTTCCCTCTATGATGATTTATTATTTCTTTTCTTTCTTTTCCTTTCTTTCTCCCCCTTTCTGTTTTCCTTTCTAGTTTGATCATAATTGTTTACATATTGTCTCCCTTATTAGTCTGTAAAATGCCTTGGGAGGATGGACTTCTGCCCTTTTATCTCCAGTGTTCAGTTGGTTGGTTGGTTCTTGTCCTTTCTTATCAAAGAAGACCAGAATTACATCACTATGTCTGAGACAAATTACTGTGTGTCTGACTGTGGCTGATCAGACCAATATGGTATTGGAATGTTCTACCACAGATTGAGCACAAATAGTCCATGTGAACAGCTGGGGTGGGCACTCTAAATTTACAGATGTCATGTTTCCTCTGAGCTGCTTCAATTCTTCTTCAGGGAGTGCAGCACCCTCACTGATGAGGGCATGTCATGCTGGGCAGTCCTGTGCCAGTGTCTCCCATGCTGTACAATCACTTCTAAAGTTCTTTCTTTTTTTAGGTTTTTTGCAAGGCAAATGGGGTTAAGTGGCTTGCCCAAGGCCACACAGTTAGGTAATTATTAAGTGTCTGAGACTGGATTTGAACCCAGGGTCAGTGCTTTATCCACTGTACCACCTAGCTGCCCTGATTCTAAAGTTCTTAAGAGAGATCTTTATGGTGTCCCAGTATTGCTTCTTTTGACCACTCTGTGAATGCTAGCCCTATGTGAGTTCTCCATAAAATAGTCTTTTTGCCAAGTGTCTGCCAGGCATTCTAACACCGTGATCAGCCCATCTTAGTTGCGCTCTCTGTAGTAATGTTAGAATGCTTGGCAGTGCTCAGTTCAGTGTGTGGAACATAGTAGGAGCTTAATAAATGCTTGTTGACTTGACAATGCCTTGGATACTTGTAATCAAAAAGTCAATAAAAATAACCAGTTAATTGCAATTCATACATATACATATATATATATATGTATGTATTTATATAATAAATGACTCTAGAGAGTGAGGTCACTGGAAATGGTCCCTTGGAGGACATCTCTTGCTCCTAATAACTTCTGCTTTAAATTCATGGATTGATCTTAGGATGATTTTTTTTTTTTACATTCAGCCTAGCCCCTGTGATTTGCATAAAATGTGAAAGGCCTAGTAGGGGCAGAGAGTTGTAAAAAAACTCTCCCCACCAGAGTTCCATCCAGATCTTAGCAATTTGCTCATGTGGAACCTTGAGAACATTTGACAGGAGTTAGGGGAATGAAAAATCAAAGTTAGAGTTGGAGATTCAGAAGAGGTAAAGAGGAGGGAGGCTTTAAAAAAGGAAGTTAATCCTCACCTTAGGACTCCTGCTGATTTTTACTGGTTGTTGGGCTAGGTGTGTTGGTTTCTTAGCTCTAGGTTATGCTCTAAAGGAGAGTTGGCCTGTTCTAAGAGAGAGAGAGAGACTTCCTAGCCACTGTACTCTAAGGCACAGCTTTGAAGGAGTGAGTCAAGCCCAGCTGGTGGGAGCAGGTAGCAGCCCCACATCCAGGAGAACAGGGGAACAGCTGTTAAGAGATTGGAGGCATGGAGTCAAGATGCAACCCAGGGTGAGGGTATCAACAGAAGGAGGCAGTCTTGCCATATCAGCAGTTAGAGTGGCTCCAGCCATAAGAAGGTCCCATATATGCATATACTGACTATAGCATTCTCTACATATGTGCTTTTTATTCATATTGCCTGGTCACATGTTTTCTAGCCATGAGCTCTCACAATGGCTTTCAGACCCTATATATTCCCTGTTTATGTCTTCTCTCCAGCTATGGAATAGTAACTTGCTATAGTATTTAGCTATCAAAGCAGTTACATTTTTTTTTTGAAGTAGATGCTATCATAGCATTGTATGGATAGGAAAACTGAGGCAGACAGAGGTTAAATGCCCAGGATTACTTAACTAGGAAGTGTCTGAGGTCAAATATGAACTCAGACCCCAACTCAAGATCCTGTGTTCCATTCACTGTGCTGCCAGCTGCCTCTGCTTAATTTTCTTAAATACCATGTCCTTTTTAGTGGGCTCATAATGCAATGGGGCTGTAGAGAGAGTGTCAGACCTGGAGTCAAGAAGACTCATTTTCCTGCATTCTAATTTGGCCTCAGATGCTTACTAGCTGTGTGACCCTGGGCAAGTCACTTAAACCCATTTGCCTCAGTTTCCTCATCTGGAGAAGGACATAGAGAAGCACTCCAGCATCTTTGCCAAGAAACCCCAAACAGAGGCACAAAGAGTTGAACATGACTAAAAACAAAACCACTGAACACAATCAACAATAACAAAAAACTCTGGTTTTGAAAGAATGCTCACCGTAGATTCTGGAGACTGGTATATGTGAGGGTGGCCAGCGCCACACTGCAATACAACAAGGCAACAATAAAGGCCAGGATGTTTGCTCTGAGGTCTGAGGGGCAGACAGCCACCAGCTGGAGAAGCCTCTTACCCTTGAGGCTATGGAGGAGGTGATGGTGACATGGCTTGGGAAGGATAGGTTTGGAGGTGCCCAAATCTGTGCAGGCAGACCCTGCTGATCCTTCCCCATCCTCAATCCTGCCCATGACACACATTTGGTTTCCTTTTCACTGGGCTCCTGCTTCCTCGGTTTGACAAGGAGAAGAAGAGGATGTCATTCCTGACCTTTTCAGCTCCTACTTCTCTGCATTGTTCATTCCAGCTGCAGCACAGGAATAAACTTGCAGCAGGCTTCCCAATCTTTTGTAGGTCCATGAGCTACCACTGTGGTTGTTTGTTGTTCAAGCTCATTTGACTTTGGGGGGCTCAAGACATTGCAGTGGTTTGCCATTTCTTTTTCCAGCTCATTTTACAGATGAGGAAACTGAGGCAAAACAGGGTTAAGTCACTTGTCCAGAGTCACACAGTAGTGTCTGAGGCCAGATTGAAACTCAGCAAGAGGAGTCTTCTTGACCCCAGACCTGGCACACTATCTACTGTACCACCTAGCTGCCCTCCCATGAGCAATTACAAAGATTTTTAAAAATTCCTTCTCCTCAGGCTATTTCTGTAATTTCTTTTTTTCTTGCTGCCTGAGCTGTTGATGAGTAGTTCCTCTCTTTTTCTCTCTAGTTTAGCTCCTGAGAGCTATAAGAGAAGGAAAAGTTAGATGATGTTGAGTCCTTAATGGAAAGTTTGGGTTTAAAACATTTGGTAATTTGGCATGCAGATATATGTTTAGTAATAGAATGGTTGTGGAAGGGGGGGGCAGGAAGGGCACAGGAGTCTTTCAAATGAGACTTCTGATGGGAAAAGTGGCACTTGGAGTTTTCATTCTCAAGTGTGGGTTCTGGATTGAACAAGTGCAAAGGTCATACCTCACACAACAGATGTGTTGATGGAAAACATAAAAGTCTGCCTGAAATACAGCATGTCAGAATAAGAACATTCTATCCTTCTGACACCTGAAAATTGCAAATTTGAAAGGTTCCTTCTCACCCATCAGCTTCTTGGTCCCATCCCCTTCCTCCTTTCTTCACCCCCTCCCCACAATGCACAACTGGAAATCAGGAATCAAAACTTTCTTTCCCATACCCAAGTCTCCAAATATAGAGAGTCA
The DNA here is from genome assembly GCF_037893015.1 of Macrotis lagotis. NCBI lineage: Eukaryota > Metazoa > Chordata > Mammalia > Peramelemorphia > Peramelidae > Macrotis > Macrotis lagotis. The sequence goes on from NC_133658.1 coordinate 308,860,681, forward strand.
GTGAAGAGTTGGAGGCACAGCAATTACCTAAGGTACCTAAGTCTTAGATTCTTAAATCTTAGGCTAGAAGGGATAAGAGTCATCTAGTCCAGTACCCTTCTTTTTTAGATGAGGAAACAGGCCTAAGGAGGTTAAATGACTTGCTTTATTACCTAAACACAAGCAATAAATATCAGGAGTGGGATTTGAATTCAAGTTCTCAGATTCTAGAACCAATATTCTAGAATCATCAAGCTAGTATTAGACAGTGTCCCTGCCCTGAAGTCTCTTAAACTCTAAAAATGATGTGATGACCTTACTTCAATGTTATTAAGCATTTGTTAGGTGATAAATGTCACAGAAGAAGTTCTAGCCACTTGGCAACCAAGGTCTAGCATTAAAAACAAAACCGAAAAAATAATGCCCTGTAGGAGCTCACATTCTACCAGGGAGATTATGATATAATCACAGATAATATAACATAAAATGTTGAGTGATGGGGGTAAAGAAGAGATGAAGATAAAGTGTTTTGAATAACTTGAAGGAGAGATCCCTTTCAGCTGGAGAAATCAAGGGAGTCTATATGTGGGCACCTGGTATGAATCTTCAATAAAGAAGATTCCACAAAGTCCAGATGTTGGAGAGGTGTATCCCAGAGATAGTGCATAGGTTTATACAAATTCAAGGAGGTGAGAAATGCCATTTTGAATATGAAGCATAAACTTGATGGATGAAAAAAGAATATACAAAGGTGGAGTCAATAATGTAAAAGACTAAAAATAATTTTAAAAATAATGTAAAAGACTGCCTGGAAAAGATAGATTGGAGCCAAATTGTGAAGGGTCTCAAAAATCAGCCTGGTTTGAGTCTCAGATTTCTTTTCTAATGTATTATATTGCTCTGTCAGATCCTATCTGGAAGATGCAGAAAACAGGAAAGGAGTGTAACACAGCCACTTCCCTAATGATTATACTGCTTTTTCCCATATTTGCTTACAGGTCAGATTTGTTTTTATTTTCATTCTCTTTTCCATCTAGGAGTGGCATGGCATGGGCATAGGCATTCTGCCAGACACAATTGATGCCGTTTTGCATATAAATGATTAAAATTTTCTTTAAAAAGCTGTAGTTTGGAAACTATTCTCAAGTCAGTTACTGGACAGAGACACAAGGTGACCAGATACAAAGATGTTGACATGCAGTGCCAATCCTTATTGACATGAATGTTTTGAATAGAACTTGCCTGGAACATCAATCTTACTACTGACTTGAAATAGACGATATTATAGAATTCTCATTGTCCTATCAAAATGATGTATAACTATGATCATCAACATGGATTGTTAATCAATATTTGATCAAATTATGATTTGGATTTCAATATTTTTGTAAGAAGAACCTACAACTGTTACAGAAAGGGAAGCATTATTTGGTGGGTCTGGCTTTCTGTCAGGATACAAGGGCAGCAGGCATGTATCTCCATCCCTCGGACCCATATTCTATAATTGCTCCAGGCTTTCAGAGTAGTGACTCTATGGAGTGATATACCTATAATGGTTTGGCTGCATTTGAAACCAGGGTCTTTCTAGCCACTGGGCTTTCTAAACTCTCTCCTTTTTTGTGTTCAGGGAGTGAGAAGGAAAATCAAGAATGTTTTTGTTACTGTACACATTAAGAACAACATTGTGCAATGCTCAACTATGACAGACTCCATTCCTCTCAGCAGTTCAGTGATCAAGGACAATTCTAAAAGACATGTCATCCAGATAAATTATAATGATTGTACACTGAAGTCTGAATGCAGACCAAAGTAGACTATTTTCAATTTTTTTCTTTTTTTCATGGTTTTCCCCCCTTTAGTTTTGATTCTTTATAGTAAAGACAACTATTGAAATAAGTTAAACACGATTATTCACATATAACCTACACAAGAATATTTGCTGTCATAGGGAGAGGAGAAGGAAAAGAAGGTTAACTAGAAAGAGATAGAACTTTTCAAAAGCCTACAAAAATGGATGTTTGAAAACTTTGATATATGAAAAAATAAAATAAAAAATTTTAAAAAGAATGCTTTTATTGAGAATTGATAAATATGATCATTTGTTTTCTGACACTCTGCTATGATAACTTAAAGTTCAAATGTGGTCTCACACACTGTGATCCTGGGCAAGTCATCTAATTTTTTGTCTCAGTTTCCCCATCTGTAAAATGGGGATATTAACTTCCCAGGGCTATAAGGATAAAATGAAATATTTATAAACTTTGCAAACCTTCAATTGCTATATAAAATGTTAACTGTTGATACTGATAATAATCATAATGAAATTAGGGCTGTAACTCATGATTTTTTCATACAGGGAGGCCTCATCTAAGAGAGACTTGGTGGATGTGTAGGATAGAGAAGTATACTAGAAAACAGAGTCAACTAGACAAGATCTAAGCATCCTAGTCAAAGTGGTTTATATGAAACCACTTAAAATTTAAAAACAATTGGGTTTCTTATTTGGGAGGGAATGGGAAAATGGCATGCTGTAGTGGCAAGAACATTGAAGTCAGAACCTGGATTTGAATCCCAGTTCTGTTACTTATAATCTTTTGTCTGACTGTAAAAAGTCACCTCATCTGTCTGGATCTCTGTTTTTCCATCTATAGAATTGAAGGGTTGGATTAGATAATTTCTAAGATCTCTTTCAACTATAAATCATATGAGTTTGAATCCAGTCTTTGTACTTACCTGAAAGAACTAATGAACTAACAAGAATAGAGAACATATAACAAAAATCTGGAGGAAAAATTGAATCAATAATTTTTAAAGCTTTTTCATTTATTTCCCTTCATTATGTGTTCTTGATGGCTACCAGGAAGGTAAGCAGAGCTTGAGAACATTGGATGGATGGAGGAGTCCTGGAGGTTGTTTAAATACTTGAAATTTTATGAAAAAAGAGTAGACAGTTTGGTAAAGGAAGCATAAAAATACTGAAGAAAATAACACCTTAAATAAAAGAATAGGTAAAATGTAAAACAGGCACAAAAATCCAATGAATAGAATAATGCCTTGAAAAGTAGAATTGTGGGGCGGCTAGGTGGCACAGTGGATAGAGCACCAGCCCTGGAGTCAGGAATACCCGAGTTCAAATCTGGCCTCAGACACTTAATAATTACCTAGCTATGTGGCCTTGGGCAAACCACTTTAAACCCATTGCCTTGCAAAAATCTAAAAAAAAAAGAAAAGAAAAGTAGAATTGTAAAAACAAGATACATAAAATTCACTGAAGAGAACTCCTTAAAAAAGTAGAATTGACCAGACAGAAAATTTTTTTCATGCAGAAATAATTCTTTAAAAGTTAGAATTGGGGGGCAATTAGATGACACAGTAGATAGAGCACTGGCCCTGGAATCAGGAGGACCTGAGTTCAAATCCAGACTCAGACACACAATCACCTAGCTGTATGACCTTGGGCAAGTCACAAGTTAGAATTAGACAAGAATAAGCTAAAAGAATGAAAAATAGAGGAAAATGTGAAATATCTCACTGGAAAAACAACTGGAAGATAGATCCAGAAGAGATAATTTAAGAATGATTGGATTACCTGAAAGTCATAATTAAAGAATCTAGACATCTTTCAAAAAATTATCAAAGAAAACTGATATTCTAGTATCAGAGGGTAAAATAGAAAGTGAAAGAAATCACTCATCAATTCCCAGGAATATTATAGCCAAATTCCAGATCTCCAAGATCAAGGAGAAAATATTGCAAGCACTCAAAAAGAAAGAATTTAAACAGTCAGGATAACACAAAATTTAGAAGCTTCTATATTAAAGAATAACACAGCTTGGAATATGATATTCTGGAAGGTAAAGGAGCTAGTGTTAAAACCAAGAATCACCTACCCAGAAAAATTGAATACATTCCTTCAAGGGGGGAAAAATGAATATTCAGTGGAAAAGAGGACTTTTTCAAGCATTCCTGAAGAAAATACCAGAGCTGGATAGAAAATTTGACTTTCTGAAAAGGTAAATAGGAAAGAAAAATCAAAGGGAATTTGATAAAAATTAAATTGTCTATATTCCTACATGAAAAATAATATTTATAACTCCTAAAAACTTCATTATTTAGGCAGTAAAAAAAGTATATGTAAGTGTAGGGTGGGAGTTGAAAGTAATTGTATGATTATCTAAAACAATAAAATTTAGGGATGAAAAAGAAGAATGCACTGGGAGAAGTGGAAAGGGAAAGGTAGAATGAGATAAATTATCTGATCCAAAAGAGACCTGAAAGAGATTTATGGTGGGAGGGAAATTGGAATTGCCTCAAAGAGGGAATAAAATTCATACTAAGTTGGGTGTAGAAGTCTATCTTCCCATATAGGAAAGAAGGAAGGGAAGGGGATGAGAAAAGGTGAAGGGGGGGGGGAAGCTGAAAGAAGGGAGGGATGTTTGAGGGAGGTAAGTCAGAACAAAATACTTTTAAGACAGGGTAAAAAAAGAGAAAAGAGTAGGATAAATGCAGGGAAAATATGGAGGAGGAAAATACATAATATACATTACAAATATAAAGATATAAATTATAAAATATTATATAGTAAATTTCTTGAATAAAGGCTTTATTTCTCAAACACAAAGAATACTGAGTCTAATTTATAGAAAGAAATCATTCCTCAGTTGATAACTAGTCAAAGGAAATGAACAGGGAATTTTCAGACAAAGTAATCAAAACTGTCTAGAGTCACATGAAAAAATGCTCTAAATCACTACTGATGAAATTAAAACAATGCTGAAGTAATACTTCACACCTGCCAACTGGCTAATATGGAAGAAAAGGAAAATGAAAATATTGGAGAAGATGTGGGAAAATGAAAACGCTAATGTACTATTGATGAAGTTGTTTATACATTCAACCATTCTAGAAAGCAATTTGGAATTTTTACCCAAATGGCTATAAAACCATGCATATCCTTTGACCAAAAACTATCAATACTAGGTCTGTAATCCCAGAGAGATTAAAAAAAGGAAAAGGACCTCTGTATACAAAAACATTTATAGCAGCTATTTTAGTCATAGCAAAAAAATTGGAAATTGAAGGGATGCCCATCAACTGGAGAATGGCTGAACAAATTGTATAAGATCGTGCCATAAGAAATGATGAGCAGAGGTAGCAGAGTGGATAGAGCATGGGCCCTGGAATCAGGAGGACCTGAGTTCAAATCCAGACTCAGAAACTTAATAATTACCTAACTGTGTGATCTTAGACAAGTCACTTAATCCCATTGCCTTGCAAAAAACCCCAAGATATGATGAGCAGCTTTTTGTAGTGGCAAAGGATTGGAAATTTAGGTATGCCCATCAATTGAGAATGGCTGAACAAGTATATGAATGTTACGATGTACTGTTGTTTTGTAAGAAATAAAGAGTGGCCATACTTTGCAAAAACATGGAAAGATTTGCAAGAAACTAATGCTGAAATCACAAGAACACTGTACACATTAATGTAACATTAGGAGAGGATCAACTATGATGGACACAGGTCCTTTCAGTAGTTCAGTGATCAAAGACAATCCTCCACATTCAGAAAACAAAAACAAAAACACTGTGAAGTCTGAATGCAGAGAAAAGTATATTGTGTTAACTTTTTATTTCTCCTGGATTTTCCTCCTTAGTTCTAATTCCTCTTTTACAGCATGACTAATATGGAAATATGGTTTTTTTTTTAGATTTTTCAAGGCAAATGGGGTTAAGTGGCTTGCCCAAGGCCACATGGCTAGGGAATTATTAAGTATCTGAGGTCGGATTTGAACCCAGGTACTCCTGACTCCAAGGCCAATGCTCTATCCATTGTGCCACCTTAGCTGCCCCTAATATGGAAATATGTTAAACATGATTGTACATGTACAACTTTTACCAGATTGTTCACTGCCATTGGGAGGGGGAGGGAAGAAAGGGTAGTAATAAAATGTAGATTTCATAACTTGCAAATATATGAATGGAAAGTGCATGGAAAAAATAAAATAAAATTAAGGTGAAAAAAAAAGAAATGATGATCAGGCAGATTTCAGAAAACCCTGGAAAGAATTACATGAACTGAAGCAAAGTGAAATGAACAAGAGCAGGAGAATATTATACACAGTAGCAACAACACTGAATATGATCTACTATGAATAACAGCTATTCTGAGCAATACAATGATGCAAGAAAATTCTGTAGGACTAAGAGGAAAAAGTGCTGTTTCTCTCCAGAAAATGAACTGGAAGAGCCTGAATAGAGAGCAAAAATACTTATTTGCTTTCTTTCTTTCTTTTTAGTCTGTTTTCTTTTACAGAATCATTTACATGGAAAGGTGTTTTGCATGACTGCACATATATAACCTATGTCAAATTGCTTCACTTCTCGATGGGGAGAGGGAAGGGGAGAAGGAGAGAATTTGGAACTCAAAATTTGAAAAAATGTTAAAATTATTTTTATTGGAAAAATAAAATATTAAGAAAATAAATACTAGACATTTCTAAAATGTCAGTGCTAAAGAAGAGACTATAAAAAGAAGAGACTTAAGTAGATACGAGAAAGGAAAGTTATTTGCCCAAAGTAATACATGTAGTGACTGGTAGAGCTGGGACCAAAATTCAGGTCTTCTGACTCCTTAGTTGAGTGTTAAGTCCTCCAAAAATTTGACTCTAGATGAAAAAAATTTTTTTAAAAAAATTTTTATAGCTCTCCAAGTGACAACTGTGTCCCTATATTTACCTTAAAACTTTTTCCTAGGGGTGGCTAGGTGCCACAGTGGATAGAGCACTGGCCCTGGAGTCAGGAGTATCTGAGTTCAAATTCAGCCTCAGACACTTAATAATTACCTAGCTGTGTGGCCTTGGGTAAGCCACTTAGCCCCACTTGCCTTGCAAAAAAACCTAAAAACAAAAAAAAATCTTCTTCCTAACATGAAAATGAATGATCATAACCTTGATTCCAACCTTGACTCCGATACTACTCCAACCTGTATGATCTTAGATCAGTCACCTGTCCTTTCTGGGAAAACTCTTAATTTTCCTCATCTTAAAATCAGAAGTTTGGATCAGATGATCTTTCAAACTCTTAGGTCTTTTAGACTATGAGGTGTAGTGAATATGTTCCTTTGCTTTCAGGATAGAAGACATTTAAAAGAGAGGACAGAACATTAGAACAATGATAATATGAGATAGGGCTGAAGGGAAGTGGTTGGGAGATAATGAATACTTCATTTTACTGAAGAGTATAAAAAGGTCTTGTAGTCAAGGTTATATTTCACATCATTCTTGGAAAATTACATTCCTCACCATATGATTACTATTCATGTTAGTCATTGATTCCTATATTTTATCTTAAAATAATTGTCCTTGTCCTGAAGAGAACAAAGAACATCTGTTGCTAGTCTTTGTACTTGATTTTTATATTTATGCTTATGGTCAATGTTTTAAAAGTCACTACTTCCCTCCACCACTCTTGTTCTTCCTTAGGCTATTCACTCTCTCAAAACTACTATATCATCTAGATATGTAATATCACCCAAATGCCAGGCTTTCTTTTTAACTATGAATATTTTGAACTATGAACATCAATGTGAGTGAATGGCAAAATCCAAGGTGGCACACTATAAAAAGCCTGATCCTCATAATCTGTAGTCCATAGAAGTACTTAGAGTCTATCTCATTTCTCTTAACAATGAGAGACTTTTGAATATGCAGTGAAAAATGTTCACTCTAAGCACTTGGTTAGAATGACTTATATAGATATGTTATAAAATTGTGTAAAGCATATCATGTACTATCATGTTTATCTCTTATAATAACCAGATAGTTTGTGCTGGTCCAGACAACCCAACTAGCTTTCTGTAAGTTATTAAAGTATCTAGAAATCACCTTGAGATGATTATTATTATTAACATATTACCACATTGGCACAAACACCCTTGGATATTAATTGGATATGGACCCTCTGTTTAAAACTGATAAAATCTGCTATAAATATTGGGTACACTGAGTCATGAAAGAATGGATTGATGCCTAAAAACAAATGGATTGGTGCTTTGGTGGAGATAGAATCTAAGTCCAAGCAAATTGGAACCAGGAAAGCCTGAATAGTTAATGATTTCAGACTTGAGAAAAAATTATATTGTGAATTATCTGGTCACCTGGAGCCCAGAGATCAAGTGGGGTTCAGTCCCCAACCATCTACCATATATATCTACCCAAATACAATTTCTTATCCTAAGCCTTCTCATTCAATATTGTTATTTCATGGGAAAGGGAAACATTATATTTTGGTTATTCCCTATTACTCAGATCAAGGAATTTAGATAATTTAATATTGTGTAGTATGGGAACGAGTAGACACTTCCACCCTATTTAATAACTTGAGTGGAGTGCATATATTGACTGAAATAAATAAGGAGTTTGACCATTTTGCATTTTTAAATTTGGGGTGGATTTTTTTTCACATAATCCCTTGGTTGCATGTGTTCAAGAAGGCAATAAAAGAACCTTAGGTAATCTTCACTTAGTTATCAGACCATTTTTCTGCATTTAAGTTGTGGCTACATTTGGTAGATCCCATTTGACAAGGTGAACACAATTTTCCTGGGAAAGGCCTGAGGACATGTCTGTATTACTGGGGCAATGTTAAAACCAATATTTATAAAGTGTTTTCATTTGCAAAAGTTATTCTCACAACAGTTTAGTGAGGTAGATAATATTAATACTTATGTACTCATTTTACAGAGGAGAAAACTGCTTAGATGTTGTGACTTACTTTTGATCACAGTATTAAATTGGGAAACTTGAACCTATTGTGAATCTTTGTTTTTTGATTCCCAATCTGATACTAAACTACACCATACCAACTCTTTCATGAAAAGATAATGAATTATAATTATAGAGTTATTTGAGAGTATATCAGTCACAGTGTTTTAAAGTACTCTAATAAATGTGTGCCTGCATTGTGTATGTGTGTGTGTGTGTGTGTGTGTGTGTGTGTGTGTGTGTGTTGTGTGTTTTCTATTTCTAGGGATAGAGAACCTGATTTCATTAGTCTAGGGAATTTCTGGATTAGGAAACTCCTTATTTGTATCAATACAGCAATTTACAGACTTAAAAGATTTGCTTAGAGCCCTATGATGTGTGACTTGTCCAGCATCACATATCCAGTATATTTCAGAGCTGGGAATTTAGAACTTCCTGGCTTTAAGGTCAGATCTTAATTGCTATACCACCTTACTTTTCCTATTTTAGACAAACACACACACAGAGTCATTTGAGAGTTGTTGCTCAATGCAATCAGAAAAAATAAGACTAGGATAATTTACTGAGTATGTGTCACCCTCAGTGACAGTATGAACAAATAATTCAGCATTTATTAAATCATTTGAATTTTCTTTTTCCTCTCCCCTATAATTAAACAAATGAACAAAAACATAATAGAGTTTGCTTTCCAGCCTCATGGTTTTCCTACTTCTTCCTCTCTTTCCATACCAAGCATTTAATTTCCAGTTTTCAGAGGAATATGATACAGATAAATCCTTTGTCCAATTACACTTCAGGACATGTCTGGCCTTTTGAGATCATTTCAAGGAATATATTATTTCTTCTCTCCATTTACCCATCCCTCCTCACTATATATTGTTAATGTTGTGGATTTCTGTATTTTACTCTTTTGCTGCCATTTAGGAAACATACTGGGGTTTTGTTAGACCCCTTCATACTGACTACAGTTATTCAACATTCAGCATTCATTCAGAAGCCTGGGTTTTGAATCCTGGCTCTGTCATTTAATGTACTACTTGTGTGGTTTTGGACATATCACTTAACCTTGCTTTCCGCATCCATGAAGGAAGAGAATAGTTCAATTAGCTGACCTCCAAGGTCCCTTCTAGTTTCAGTTCTAAGATCCTAAATTCATTGACAAACAATCACCCCTTCCTCCTCTTCCTACAACCCAGCCCCTAATAAACACACAAAAAAGTTGCTTGGCATTATTTTTAAAAAAAACCTGCAATGAAATGATTTTTTTTTAACATTTTAACAAATTATGTTGATATATATATATATATGTATACACACACACACACACACACACACACACACACACACACACACACACACATATATATGACTATCTAACAATCAGTAGCATGTAATACAGCTTTCTCCATCCTTCAGGCAGTACTTGTTGAGTGTAATACAGAATACACACACACACACACACACACACACACACACACACACACATATATATAACACAGTTCATAAGGAAGTATATCTTAGCCTTCAGGCCTAATGGGGCAAAAGAATTATGTGTGACATTTAAACATTTTTTTAGCATAGTTTCATACCCAGGAATGTATTTGTTAAAATCATGAAGATAATCATAGTAGAATATAGGATTCTACTGTGGTTATATTTTGATGCTTCATCAAGAAACATAGATAGAAAGGACTTTAGAGGTGGCCTAGTTCTACCCTTTTAATGGGGGATGCTTGCAATGGAAGTGCAGCTGTTATTGGGTCTAATACAGTTGATGATCTGCATGAAAGTGTTGATTTGCTCCATTTCTGCCCTAAGTCGGTTTGCTGCCTCCCACCCTCACCTCATTAGCTAACCTGGTGAGCCCCTGTTCCTGAGGGGATCATCATAGCCCTGTGATAGTTCAGAACTCCTGAGCTCAATTTTACATCAGCCTCAGTCTGTTGAGTAGCATCATTTTTTTGAACAGAACAAAACAAGGTTCTGTACATGAACCCACCTCTTTTTTCTGCTCAGCATTGTTTAATGCCAATGTGTAGTTGAGACAAAAAATTATATTTTTATATAATCTCATTAAAAAAGAGTACATCACTATAGTTCAAGCTTTTCCATTTTTACAGATAAGGAAAATGAAGACCATAGAGGAGCAGAGATCATACAACATTTGAACTCAGGTCATCAGCACTCTTCAGAGATGACCCTGGGTTCTTGAAGATGTACTCTCAATAGAACACATCTGGTAGGGTCTCCCAAGTAGGAAAGGCTTTGAGTGTGATGGATGTTTGCATGTTTATTTTTGCAGAGCCCACCTGGCTAAGTTCAGAGAGGCCCATCATCTTGTTGCTTGGGAAGGTAACAACTTTTTTTTAAATTTGAAACCATTTTTGAACATCCTTTACCACAGAAAGATAATGTTCTTGATTTTTTGATGGTGCATTAATGTAAAAGAATCATAGATCTCTTAATTATTAAAGTAAAGCCTTTTGACACTAAACCAAAATCTGCAGACCATTTTGGCCATCTTAGATAAAAGAAGTTAATATAGGGAGCTGAACAGAGGATTCCCCTTAATGAATCTTCTATCATAATAACATACATATGAAATAAAATTAAACTACATCTCAATCTGCCTTTCTCAGCAATTATAGGGGAAAAGACAATGTTGTTTGTTGGAAAGGACTCTAGACTGAAAGTAGGAGATCTGAGATCTAATCTTAGCTCTGCTACTCGTTTGCCATGTGATTTTGAGCAAGTCATTTTCTCCAGTTTGAGACCTTTTTGTAAAATGGTTTGGCTAGAATATACTACAATATACTTCCCTCTTCTTCCTTTTTATTCTTGCATATTTCTTTTATCTTCCATTTTCTCTCTTGAAACCTTCAGGACAAAGAGTTTGTCTTGTCCACCCCCAGGACCTCTGTTTTTCTCATTTAATTCCCTCAATGTATTTGTAGACATTTAAGATTTTGAGGGGATGATTATTTCTTCTCTTCCTTTAGAATGTTCACACTACATCATCATGCAATTCCAATTGCTCAAATTTACCTTTCTAGGTCTCTTTGGACTCTTGTATTTATAGTTCAGAGTTCCTACTCATCTCTGGTCTTTTTGCCAGAAGTGCTTGAAGTCCTCTATTCCATTAAAGTTTCATTTAAATAAGTCTATTTTTTTGCTTTTTGTATTATTATATTTTAAGATATGCTGATTTATAGTAAAAGCTACCAAGTCCCCTGGTACTCAAACTTCTAGATGATTTCAGTATTTTTTATTCTTTTGCATGGGAGTTCTGGATCTTTACTATGATATTTTTGGAATTTTTTTCTTTCCTAAGGATACCTCTTCTTTCAGGAGGTGGTATATTCTATCTTTACCCTCTTGTTCTAATAGATCTTCACAATTTTCATTTATGATTTCTTGAAATATGATAACTAATTTTTTTAAAAAAGCAGTTCACAAGAAGTCTAATGATTCATAAATGATCTCTTGACTTGTTTTCGGCTCAGTTATTTTTGATGTCAGATATCTTACATTTTCTGTGTTTTTAATCTTTTGATTTCATGCTAATATTTTTTCATGTCTTGCAGAATCATTTATTACTGTTTGAGCTATACTCATTTTCCTCAAGAGATTTTCATTTTTATCTAGATAGTTATATAGTTCTAGTAGAAAATCCATTTTTCTTTTGATTTTACAGTTTTACTTCTTTTGGTGAATCTATAGATTTGTGCTTATTTTTATACAAGCTAGTGTTTTCTTTGATTTGTTCATCTCTCCAGTTGCATTTCTGGAGTTAGAGCTTTGGGTCAACATCAGGTCTATTCCTTGCTGCACTTTTGGGTGGAACAGTCAGCGCTGCTAGGTCTTATCTTGGCTTCTCTTTGTTTTTGAATTGATTTATACCTCTTGGATCTTTTGAGATTTAGCACTAGACCTACAGTATGGCACTATTTGGCATCTTGGGACAGAGTTATTACTGAGCCAGGGTTCTGTAAGGGGGGACTGTCTCACAGATTTTTTGATGTTAGTTTTAGGTGCATTTAGAAAATGAATTATTTTATTAAAAAATGGTTATCTAGGAATACTAAGTGTTTACCTACTTTTAGGGTTTGATGTAAGTAAAAACAGTAAATGATAAATCTCATATTTGAATTGGGGCCTAAAATTCCAATAATGACAGGAAATTATTTCTAATATAGAGAATATACCATCCCTGGGAACAAATGCTACTGAGTAAAATCCCACTGAATTCCTTAAATAATTGCAGTAACTAAAAAGCTTTTCTTTTAAGGAATAAAAAGACTTGGGGCAATACAAAAATATCATTGAATTCTGCTTTTTTGTTGGACACTGAAGATTGCCATGGTGTTTCTGGGCTTTCATTGAAAGAGTGCATTATTGTCTCATCTAATCTTTTTGCCTTAATCACTTTAAATGTACTGACAAGCACAATTGACCAATTAATAGTGCTTATGTTCTTGTTATATCATTTGTAATCCATGATTCTCTTTCTATTGTAAGGGCCTCTCAATTTTTCATGACTCAAAATGGAGAACATGCATAATGAATACAAATAGCAAATTGATTAAATGTAATGCACATTGTATTGCTGGCTAGGTTTATGTCTGTTATTAATGACAGAAATCTAGCAAATTCTCATGAAAACACCAATGACATACAACTTTAAATGCAAGATGCTAGAACATTATGGGTCTTAAATTTTCCTAATTGCTACATAACAGTAGCCATTAATTTCCCAAATGACCTCCTTTGTAAATAAGAACTTTGGCAGGACTTCTTTGTACAACTTTTAAAAATTTTTGGTGGTACAACAACCACTAAGAAACACATTTTTCTTTGCTATGTTATATTTCATTAAAGATACACTTGGGGGGGGGACTGTCTTATGAACAAAACAAAAAAAGGACATCATGTGTGGGAAAAGAAAATTTATTTTTGGCTGAGATTATATAAATTAATTTGTAAATATATTTCTAAGAGGTTCAAAATTGAGATTCCACATAGTACTAACAAACACTTAGATATAAATTTAAAAGAGGTTTTTGCTTTTGTATACATATCTCACATAGCTTCAAAGGGACATTTAGCATTCTGGTGTCTAAGAAGTTATATAACAAAACCTCTAAAAAACTAAATGATAATTCAGCTGAGTCAAGTTGATAGTGTATACTATGGCATGGAGAGGGCTTGATCTTTCTTGTCAGGTTGCATTCCTGGTCACTGAGGTGTGAGCATCAACAGATCATCCATTTTGCGTGGAGATGTCATGTTTTATTTTTCACAAATATTTATTTTCAATCAGCTGGAATGTTTCCTGGTTTTGAAATATGTCTTCTTTGACATAATGGTATATATGGTGATTGATTCATTTATTCTGGGATCTGAAAAAGAGTAAAACAGTCCATTGACAAATCTGCAAAGAAAAGTGCTAGAGTGGAGAGATTATTTTGGTGAGGTTCCTCATGTCATATTTATCTTAACACCCACACCAAGTCAGCTGCTTGAAGTTTACTACTAATAAATTCTCCCTCTTCTGCCATGAGCTGGCAAGAATTCAGAATGCTGCTAGTGGAAAGAGTGGGCAGCTATCTGCTTTGTTTGTGTACCTAGCAGTGCTATTGACCTAAGCACTGACAGTTAAGTATCAGTAATGATGATAAGCTGTGAGTGGGCAAAATTCCAAAAATTGGGAATGAAAAGGGACTGGCAACACCCTGCTGATAGCATCAACAACTGTTATTTTGGCAGAACCTAAATCAAGTCCGGCATATTCCCTGGTCTGTCTTTGGGAGTGTGCAAACACACAACAGTCCTGGGACTCATTCAGGCATGTTTAATCTGCTGTGTAAGGGTGACTTTCAAAGTGCCCATGATAAAATATGTCAGATTTATGAACACTGGGCAAAAATGGCTGCATTATGCAGTTCTAAGTAGAGAATAAAATCAACAGACTCTTTCTGTTGAGTTTTTCACTCTATGGAGATGGAAGACAGATTTCTTGTTAAAATTTAGGAAATACACATACCCTCCTCCCCCACTGTCATATGTCTATGTGAGAGAATGAAGAATTCACAACTAGTTCTTAAAAAAGAGCCAAACTATAGAAAAAGAAGTATACTAGCAGCTTTAGAGTAAAATGCAGGTGGTCCTCTTGACTCAGTGAAGAACCACAAAAAAGATCAGAGATGTGATTTTCTATGTTGGAAGTGGGGTATATAGAAAAGTAAACAATAGAAAATCATTTTTGAATGCCTTTAAGCACATTTTAAAAAGCAAATATAGGAACTGATTTGGAGCTTTTATATGTGAAAATTACTACTGGAGAGACCTCTTTTTCAAGGCATCTTATTACTGGCACATAAGACTAAACTTTATGGAAGCCATGTTTTTCAAGTAAATGAATTCCTGACTTGTCGGTTTCATTTGAAGGCTAAATTCCTAAATAAACTCTTTGATTTCATTGTGCCATTATTATTCAAAATTAATAAATATTTTTTGTAAGATGAAATAAAATTTGAATCCATTAAATCTCAATGATATCATGGCTTTACTTTTTATACCTGGGATGAACACTATATCTTCAAATAAACATGCTAAAACAAAAAGGGTATGTGTGTGTGTGTGTGTGTGTGTGTGTGTGTGTGTGTGTGTGTGTGGTGTAGATTTGTGGGAACTACCTAAAGTGCCAGGGTACATTGGTTCTTCACTAAGATGCCCAATACCCCTCTTAAACAAACTTTCTCTGTTAAATAGATGGAATCTTACTCTCTTGTCTACAGTAATTCAAAGCTCTCTCATCTATTTGCTGACATGTTAAAAATGTCTAACCAATGAATTCCTTTGTGAGCCAGAATTCTAAACATGAAAATGAAAGTACCACTAATTAGCATTTATTAAATTCTCAAAGAATATATGATACTATAAGTAAAATAGTTGTTTAGAAAACACTTGAAATAAAATGACTGAATGATCAAATTTATATTTGTAGTTATAGAATCCTAAGGCCCCCATAATAATAATATTCTATCCAAAAGGATTTTAATCAGAAAAAGGCAGGACTTATTTCTCCAAATTTCTTTTGCTCGGAAAGAGAGCAAAAAACATACGATACCAGATCTTAGATATGGTTTGAGATTTGCATCTCCATGATTATTCATGTTACTATCTAAGTATGTCTATGAAATAGGCACATATGCATACATAAATCCTATTTGCTAAATTTAAAAAGCAGAACAATTTTTATACATCTAACACAGAATATTTATAGAAGATAATCCTTTAAGAGTATGCAACTCTTCACCACTACATGCAGCTATTAGACTTTTTTATTTTCTTAAATATTTAGAAAATCAGCTCAGAACAGAAGAACTACAACATTTGGTCACTTTTAGAAAAAGTCTTGAAAAAATGGAATGCATTGTCCTAAGTTACCTAACTGGCTCTTAGTGCTCAATAATAATAAGAACTAAAGAATTGTCATGCTTAAGTTATACCAGAGTATATTAGTTTAAAAGATTTACCTGAATCTGAACTGCATTATTTAATCTATACTTCTGTCACTCCTCAGAACAAGTTGCTCTTGGTGTAGTGAATGAAAAAATAGTGAATCTGCCTGACACCATATTGTCTCCAAATCTCCTTCTGCCTCCTAGGGAATCCAGGCAGCTATCACAGCTTGAAGGTAGGAGGCAGACTTACCTACAATGACCATTTTATATTGACTGTTGGTTTACATTATAGGTATCTAGTCTATGAAATTTGAATCTTGGATTTGTTACTGTCTAGAGTAAACAACTCATAAATCTTGTCTCAAATATCCAGCTCTTATATTCCAATTATGAGTAAGGATCATAGAGTGAATAGATATTATAAGAGGACTCTGAAAGAACTCTGCTCTACAAAGTGACAATATACAATAATTGAGATTGTTATAGTTTTAAAATAGACTGAAATTAAGACACTTTAGAAGATAAGCAGTGTGTTGACAAAAGCAGGTTCTATTAAATTAGGAATTGCTATGAATAATAGCAAAATTATTTTTAAAAAACTTAAAATTGAAAATATAAATTACTGCTTCTAAATCAAAATAAAAGGGAGGGGGAACTGTGTAAAGAACACACACACACACACACACACACACACCATACATACATACATATGAAGAATTAGAGAAAATAGGATGCTTGAGAAAAATAAGAGATAATACATATATTTTTGTATGTACACATAGAGAGGAAAGGCAGAAAAGGAAATAGATGGAGAGGACCACAGAGAACCTAGTTTCTTAGAAAGATATCAGAATGGGCCCATGGTCCCAGAGATGGCAGCAGAAGAATGTGAGATCTCAGAATGAAGGAATTCAAATCTGCAGCAGCAGAGTTTCTGGCTAAGTGGAGAGACTCCAAGATTAACATTGTGGACATTGAGGAATTGTTCCTAGATTCTTAGTCCTTGGACCAAGGAGAGGAATCCTGGGATCAAACATGACTTGGAGCCAAGGAACAGCAGTGAGTTCTCCAGAGAACCCAGAATCTGGGCATATTCAGTTTATCTTTCACTCTTTAAGCTCTCTTTTTGGAGAGAGAAAAAGTTAATCAGGGATTAGAGAGCAGAAACCACAGGCTTGATAGTGGACTGTAGGTCATGGGGATTCATACTAACTGTATTATCCATGACCTTGAAAGCATACCTACTTACTGGTTTGATTTCTTATCCAATTTAAAGTAATTGGTACAAGGAACATTCCATAATACTTGGAATGAAAGTGTAGCTTGCATGTAGGAAAGCTATGTAAAGTTTTCTCTGGCCCTTGCCTTAGTTTCTTGGCTTCATCATGCAATCATGGAATCATACAATCTTAGAGTTAGATATGACCTAAAACTAATCCCCTCTAAAATGCCACATGGCCTTGGAGAAGGAAAATGTTTATGGAAAGAGTACTGGCTCTGACATCAGTAGATCTAGATCAAATATCTAGATCTTTGATCACACAATGCCTATGTATTATTAGGGTAGTGAACAGAATCAAGAGAACATTGTGCACAGCAATAACAATATGGCTTTAAAAACAACTTTGAATGAATAAGTTATTTTGTCTATTATAAATACCCAAATTAATTATAGAAGACATACAAAGACAGACACTATCTGCATCCAGAGAAGAAATTGATAAATTTCTGTATGGAATAATTGCACATTATATATTTATTTGTGTCTGGGGTTGTTTCTAAGGTGGGGGAAGGGGGAAGAGGAAGAAAAGAAAGAATAAAGAAATTTACATGATAATTGTTTTGTATATTTGAAAAGAATAGCAAGCTGTACATAGTGGATTTGTAATTTCATGTCCAAAAATCTTTTTATTATACTATATTATGGATATTGTTTAATTCCATACATTAAAAATAAAATTAAAAGATTGGGAAGTGATCATGAGTTTCAGTTTCCTCATCTGTAAAATGAAGGAGCAGAACTAGATGGCTTCTTAAGTCCCTTCTAGTTCTTCTAAATCTTGATCTTATGATCCTATGATCCTCAAGTCTAATGACAAGGATACTACTCTCTGTGGAGGATGCCCCTTCCTCTATCAAAAACCTGGATTACTAGCAAATTTATATATTTCCTCTTATATAGGTACCCCTTTTTTTTCTAGTTCTGTCCTCCAGAGTCACACAGAAAAAGTTGTCCATTTGTGTTACACATTAAATCTTTAGATATCTGAAAAGGGTTTTTCAAGTCTGCACCCTGGATAGACGGATGGTGGACAGACCCACATTTAAAACACTGTATCCAGTTCTATGACTCACACTTTGGTGGCAAGCTGACAAATTGGAGAATGCCTAGAAAAGGATGACCAGAATAGTGAAGGTGCTCAAGATCATGCCATTCAATGACTGGCTGAAGGACCTGGGAATGTTTAGCAGAAGAAAAGAATTTGGGGAAACATGATAATTATCACCAAATATTTGGAAACAGGTCAGAAAAAAGAGGGAGAAACTGCTAACTCTACATAATGTGGCTCCAGTCAACTATTTCTAGCCCATCCTGCTATCATGCCCCTTTGCATACTCAACACTCCAGACAAATTGGACTACTTAATGTTTACTAAACTCAGCAATCCACCTCTCACCTTTGTACCTTTGCATAGGTCGTCTCCCATTCTTAAAAATCAAATCCCTTGTTTTTGTTTTTTAGAGTCATTCACTTCCTTCAAGATTCATTCATGTACTGTCTCTGAAAGAAAATCCTTCCTGATCTCCTTAGTTTTTAGTGCTTTCTCCTTCCTATCATGAACATATATCTCCTTAACAAATAATATAATAAGTGCTTTGCAAACTGTAGAGTATTATAAAAGTGCCAGCAATTGCTGTTATTTTCCTTGTAATAGTATAATGTTTGTCCTTCATTGTTGAAGAAGACCACATCAGGGAAGTGATGCCATGAAAAGCACATGAATTGGCTTTGAGTGAGGGGGTGCTGTGCTACGCTTCACTTTCTCCTCCAGAGTCATCTGGATATGAATAAGGACAACTGGAGATGGCCCTAGATACAAGGCAATCAGAGTTAAGTGATTTGTCCAAGTTTACACAGCTAGTTAAGTGGCAAGGTCTGAGGCTGGATTCAAACTCCTGTCCTCCTGACTCCAAGGTCAGTGTTCTATTCCTTGCACCTCTTCTTCAAATGTGGCATTAATGGGGATGCTTCTGCATTGTATAAGAGAGATCTTCAATGCCAGAGCAAAAGTTTCCACCACATCAAAAATGTCACAGGGCAAAAACTAGACAACTGTAACACACAGCCTGAAGTGAATGTGGTTTTGACATGAGAAAGATAACATAATTTGATAAAAAGTAATCAAATATATCTAGAGAGCCTAAAATTAAATGTGATACAAACTCTAGCTAGAAAATGATACTTCAGATCATTTTCTCTCTCAATAATTGCATGATTTCCAAATATTACATCTAAAACAACAGATGAAGTTCCCTTTTGTCCATAATGATAAAGTAAGGAAATAAATGAATAAAGTGTAGGGTAATGGAACAATTATTTTAACAGCTAGGAAACAAGCATGTGACAAAAAGAATTATCTAAATCTAATTTCTCTGATTCTGAATCCGAGGGGCCTAAGTCAAAATATAGTTTTTATATGGCTTAAGAATAAAAGATTCTTCGATGTAACAATATTATATATAATTTTTTTAGAGAGGAAGTTCATTGACATTTATTGAAGGGATGAAGTTTTGTTTTGTTCAGTTTGTATTATATATAGATTTTAATAAGGAAAATTATGCACTAGTTATTAAAAATACTTCAACTCGATCATATAAGTTGCTGAAATAAAAGAATAGGCAGTTTAGAAAATAATATTTTCTCATTATTTCCCATTTTTAACACCAAGATAAGATTAAAAATCAACAATGGAAAGGGAAGGTGGCCAAAGATAAAATCCCCCAAGTGCAAGTGAAGACATAATCCCTCAGAATGTTGTGTGACAACAGTTTAAGACAAATGAAAGTAGAAAGATACTAATGTTCCATTGACAACTCTAGAAAAGTGTGGGTTTCTTTGTTGACAAGATAGCATTGAATAGCTCCACCCATTCACCTAACAGTGCTATGGCAACAAAGTGAACCATTCAATGTTGGTAGTCCACATTCTTTGAAATGCTTTTCTAGTAGTTGAGATAAGTGGCAGACTCTTTGCCCCCTCTTGTGACCAAAACCACAAAATTAGGGCTGGAATAAAGTCTCTGAAAAGGTTCCTATTAACCCTGTAAATACAATCTAACTTGATACCTGTGACTCTACAAAGAACTCAAAGGCTACCAAGGTTTGGTTTTGAAGGCTGTCGAACAGTGAGTATAAATGCAATCTACAGGACTCTTCTACCATTTCACTATTAAGTTATCCCTATCTGTAACTTCAGATAAAATAGTAACTTCTAATGTGCTCTCCTGGTAATAATATTGCAAAACAATACAAAAGGCAATAAATGGTACAATTTCTTATTAAAGTCCAAATCTGGCAGACTGCAGTATCTTTCTCATGCTGAAGGTATTACAACTTTGTAAAAATGCCATTAGGAAGACAGAGCCTCTTTCCTAAATGCCCTGAAATTCATGTCCTTTTTAATTGCCTAGAATTCATGTCAGTTGTGTGAAAAAGCTATAAACATACACAATCATAAAAACACATTTAGACACCCTGAACAAAATCAATGCCATATTATTTTAGTTTATTATTCCTAGTAGAGTACACATTGGTCTTCTTGCTTTGATATTTATTTATACCAAAGAACTGAAAGAACATAAATGCCACACTTGGGATAACACTAATGCTAGAATTGAGTACAATACATACAGCTTCTGCCTTAATTTAAAAAACTAAGGCAGCGTTTAGGAATCATCTTCACATAATATGGGACAAAGCTGAAGGTCATTGTATTATTCATAAAAATGTGGATAAGGATTAAAAAATTATGGTTCATGAGACATGAAGAACTGTTAGTTTGCATAAATGGTTTTTTTCTATCTTATGGGGAAATAAATATCTGAGGAAAGAACGTGCACAATTCCCTTGGCTTTGTTATTCTTCTCTCTTTGGAACCTCTAATAGCTTTATTCAAGAGGTTCTCTGCTATTCAAAACTTTGCTGCTCTTATGAAAAATTAATGATTGCTTTTTGCTCAACAGAAAGCCTCCTTATTCTGCACCTGATTAACAAAGAAGCCTTGGTGCAGAAGTGAGATACTCGGCAGGAGAGGCTTCTCTCACACCAACACACTGAAGGCAATGAGAAAATAGCCCGTTAGTTCAAGGACACCAGGTAGGCAGACCATGTGCAGCCCCACACACATTGTCTAACAAGAAATGCATCTCGAACAAAGGGAAATGTCAACAAAAATATCCAGACACTAACAGCAGGATACCTCCACACCGTGCCCACTGGCTGTTCGATGCCTGCAGCAAAGAAGAAGTGCAATGTTATGTTTGCTAGCTTTTGTTCTGGAAACAGCCCGGGGGTTAACAGGTGACTTCAGTGCTCCCTTATGCAATTTACTAAAGCAAAATAGAGAGGACATTTTTTTGTAAAGCTCTGAACGCTTAGAAATCACTTTTGAAAGCATAAAAACTTGGTATTGAATCATTATTAAAGAAATTGAGTTTAAATGGTGAAGAGCCAGAAGGAATTATTTCAAAAATGATTTCCAAAGGAAAAGAAAGTGGACTTAGATGGGAATAAAATTTTAAAGTCTTGGGGCTTCTATGAACACATCTACACCTATGTATACACATATATATATATATATACACATGATAACCATTGGTACATACAACAACATTTAATTTCTGATAGTGGTCAAAAATTAAGTTCCCCTTTTATCCCAGAGAAGATATGATGTGAATGATATTGGTTGTGAAAGTAGTATGGTAAGATAGCACTTTATCCCTGGAGGGGGTTTTCTTCCCAACACTTTCTGGAATTAGGCTGGGGTGACAAGAAGGTAAGAAGGTTGAACATGGGAATCTGACAAAGTTGGTTGGACCTAGCACAGTGTTATAGAGTAAACATAATTCTAGAGAGATGAAAAGCCTGAAATGTTATTTCGGCAATATTTTTACATATCTTTCACGATTTTTACTGCCATATGCAAATGCATAAAGCAATATAGTTATAGAAATGATTACTGCTGAATTTCATCTGAATAAGGTAGTAAAAAGGGAACTATCTCCTGTTCTTTTTCCTTAATTAAGAAAATTAAATATTAAATAGGTGAAAATGATATTTATATGGCTTAATGCTATTTTGAAAATGATTTGAAAATATATTCAGATATAGAAGAATCATATAGAGAAGATTTTGAGAATGACCACAAAAATAAAATCTCAAAGCTCTTCAATTAACAACAAAAATCAATATTTATTTTAAAATCTATTCCAAAGATTTCACCACTGTCAACTTTTATTATCAGATATCCAAAAATCATTGCCATAATATAAAAAGCTTCATTACAACATAAAAATGGAGTTTGGTTGTCAAGGAAAATGGTATAAATATTTTTAAGATGACTTTTTTCCCTCCTGGGGATATAGTAATTAGTGAACAAAATTATGTACACATGTATGTGTGTGTGTGTATACAAATATATATCTCCAAATCTAATCTATTTGTCTGTTTAGTTCATTTCCTGGCTGTCTAGTCAGTTCAATAAAGATAAGAGGGAAGGAATTATTCAGCTAGGAAGATACTTGTGATTTTCAATGGAACTACTTATAAGCATCAATGTTCAATATCTTCATTATGTATCTTTTTTTCTATTCAATTACATCATTGAATAAGGGCAAATTAAATTCAAAATAATTTGATTCTATATGATGTTTTATTTTTTTAGAAAAAATGATCTGTCATAATAAATTTTAATATCATAAAAATCTTAAATAAGAATAATAAAATTAAGACTCATAACATTGGTTGCATTATTTGGTATCTTTGAATCACATAAATAACAACCATTTTATAGAAATCTGTAGACTTTAAACATCTTAATTTTACTTACTTTCAGCTCTTGAATCATTTGGTCTTCCTTTTCATTGCACTTCTCATACCACCCACAAGATGATAGAGAAATCAGAACACCTCCCACATTTCTCTTAGTATCAGTTTGTCAAAAGGACATGACCAGGAGGAAGCACTGTCCTATCATTTAAAAAGTATCACTGTTTAACTGATCATACAAGATATAGCTGCCAATTTAGCAATTTTTTAAGATCATAGATTTAGTTTGGAAAGAAACCTGAGAGATCTTGTGTACCACATATTGTCATATTTTAGGTTTTAAATGGATTAGTAGCTATTACCTTAAACTCATTCTTGACCTCCCCCTTCCCCAGTTGGAGTTCAGAGAATTATATTAAATAAAATTACAATTACATAAAAAAAACTTCTGAGCTCTAAAAGTATCCACTTTGACTTAATCTATTTTTAGTACTTTGGATCAAGAAATCAATTTTGAGATTTATATTAGTTTACAACTGACATTATTTATTGCTGACATTTATTAATTAATTTCTTCATCATGTTTACAAGACTGCAAACTCCTTGAGGGACCATATTTTATTCATCCCCCATTACCAGGATACAAGTCTTAAATACAACAGTTGTTTGGAAATATTTGTAGAAAGGGGAGCAGCTAAATGGAGTAGTTTATAGAGCATTAGCCCTGGAGTCAGGAGTTCAAATCTGACCACAGACACTAGTAATTACCTAGCTGTGTGACCTTGGGCAAGTCATGTAACCTCATTTCCTTGCCAAAAATAAATTTGCAGAAAGGATAAAATAATTTGTAATAAATGAATTTGCCATAGGACCATAAGTCTGAAACTGTAAGAAATCTTAAGAGTTCATCTAGTCCAACCCTTTCATTTTACGATAAGGAAACTGAGGCCTGGAAAGGTTAAATGATTGGCCCATGTTCACACATTACTCAGTACAGGGTAAGATTTGAACTTAGACCCTAAGATGCAAATTAAACTCTCTTTGGTACTGTGGTACCAGTGACTGGATCTATAGATGACAAGCAATAACAAATGGCTAAACTTCTATTATTTTGCTCCGCAGAATAAGGGCTAATAGTAGAAAGAGGGCTTCACTTAGAATAAAAGGATTGGTTTTAAATCCTGGCTTTCTTACTTAATAAGTGTGTCACTTTGCACAATTTATTTCTCCTCCCTATGTCTTTATTTTCTATTTTATAAAATGAAGGGATTGGACTGATCCATCTCTAAGTCCTATGAGACTTAGGGAAAATATGGGGGAAAGTTTAGGGGGAAAACATTGGAAAAAAATGGAAAAAGTCAAAAGAACCGATCTAGAATTTTACAAATGTGAAAGTGAGTTGGAATGACTCATTTGTGATTAAGGAAAAAGTCTAATGAGGAAAAAAATCCCCTTTAGAAAATAGGGATCAGTTTTGAAACTAAACTAAAAATAAATGTTGTGGTACTTTGAGACAGTGCTGGCTAAATTAATTTGTACTAGTTTATTCTCTACCAATCCATAGGCTTGCCATCATAAATGTTATTTTTGTTTTCTTTGATAACAAAGGATAAGACTCAACCAACCAACATAATGAATCCATTTCACAGTCTTCAATTTCATGAAAATACAAAGTATCTAGAATATTAAAGTTAGTCTATGATTTACCTTTTTCACCCTCCTCTCTTTACAGATAATGAACTAACTCCCACAGGGGAAAAAAAAGAAAACTATTCTTGAGGAAAAGCTCTTAAATGTTTGCCATTTTTGTGGCCAGTTACTTAAAGAATTTTAGGGGGCATAGTACAGTGGAAAGAAAATGATTCTTTATTTTTTGGCAAGGCAGTGGGGGGGGGGGGGTTAAGTGGCTTGCCCAAGGCCACACAGCTAGGTAATTATTAAATGTCTGAGGCTGGATTTGAACTCAGATATTCCTGACTCCAGCATTGGGGCTCTATCTACTGCAGCACCCAGCCACCCCAGAAAACTGATTCTTGTTTGCCTTGTGACCTTGGGCAAGTGACTTAGAGACAAGGCCTAAAGTTTCTCATCTATAAAATAAACGGGCTGGGATCAGAAGACCTCAAAAAGTTTACTTCCAGTTCTAAATTCAGAACCCAATACTTATGTTTTATGTAAATAAAATTTTTATTGCTATTTCTATCTCAGAATATTTTACTTTTTAAAGCTATATATTAAAGTGATTTTCTAGGGCAGACAGGTTTGAAGTCTGAAAACTTTTCTTCCCTAGTTCAAATCTGACCTCAGATACAAGCTGTATGACCTTGGGCAAGTCACTTAACCCTGGTTGTATGTTTCCTCATTACACATCAAATGAGGTCAAGAAGAAAATGACAAAACTTCAGTATCTTTGCCAAGAAAACTCCAAATTATGTCACTAAGAGTAGGACATGACTGAAAAATGACTGAAACTTACTTTCTAGGGTTTTAGTCATTATGTCAAGCATCTTTTTTTTTACATAAATTTGTTGCTGTTATTTAGTTAATGCTTGATGTAAATATATAAGCAAGCATTTCCAGAACTTTCACTCTAAATCTTTTTGCTTTCTCTTTACTTTCACCTTTTTCCCCTCATTCCTATTAATGTTGGTTTTTCTAAAGCTGGACAACATGATAAAGATAAGGCAGATTTCTGAGTCTGACTCATTACATATATCTATTTTTTGAAAGATGGCAAGCATAGGTTTTGACAGGGAATAATGACTAAGGCTGACCTCACCCTAACTACTGATAATATTTTAACATAATAGATATGAACACAAATAGCTTTCCCCCCACCTACTCCCTAACCAAGCACTTTTATGAAATGTAGCTCAAAGGAAAATAAAAGGCAGCAGTAAGTTTTGTCAAAAAATATCAGTACAATTAGATTGCAACAAATACAAATGCGGTTGAAGATGGCACTGAGTATAGATAAGAAGCAAGGGAATTTCCAAGGAAGTAGGTCAGAGTTATTTTTTAGTTCCAAAGGTTCAGAAAAATGCGACTTCAGTACAGTATATAGGAAGACTAGCCAATGAGCTTCCAGTCCTTAGAACATACAAAGATTTGTCCTTCCTTGTGGTTCATACAGAAGGTGAGCAATATTTTCCTCCTCCAGTCAGTTCAACATGTGGAACTTTGAGGAGTCAGTTCCCAGTCATGGATGACTATGCAATGATGAAAAGTTTTAAAATTGGCTAAAAATGTTTTCTGGTTTAGTCCAAAGTACTAAAAGATTCAGTACAAGTTGAGTCTGAGTGCATATAAAAAATTTGAAGGATGCTTTTTCACTTATCAGCCTTTGAGTAAAGAAGTTTGCTAAGAGCTAAGGATAGGGGAGGAATAATGGGTCCTGTCTCCTACCTATGAATGTTTGACACCTTTGCTTCTTGTCTCTTTGTGTATTTGGAGCATTTGGAGACAAAATGGATGAAAAGCTTTAAAATTTTGGAAAAGCAATCAGAGATCTAGCAACTAAAGTCTGTGTCAGAGTACCAAGCTAAAGGCAGGAGCTGAGTCTGGTGAAGATAAAGCCCAGCAAAGAAGTGAGACACGGTTCAGCAATAGTGAGTGATAGCATATGTAGAAGTGAACTTTATGGGGATTCTGAACAGGAAAAAAAATAACAAATGAACAAACAAAAATGCTACCTAGTGCCAGGAGGCCCCCCAAGGTCCTATGTGATCCTTACAGGTACTTCAGTGCTTCTGTCATTCTTGTGTGTATATATGGGATGTGGGGAGAATTCCTCTCCTTTTGGGGGGATATTTCTGTAAAAACTGCAGACTAAGTATGCCCTTATAAAAGTTGTGTTTAACTGATATCAACCGGTGTTGGTGGGAAAAAACTGGATAGGGACTTGAGTGATAAAATTAGAAGACTCCCAGCCCCTCAGAGCAACCCCTGGAATCTGGAGGGGAGCAGCAGTCAGCCACCCTCTGTGGGTCTAAAATGTGGGAGAATGGGCTGAGGGTGGGGGAAAGGCATGAGTCATTACCGTATTTATTAATGTATAAGATGCTCCAATGTATAAGAGGCACCTTAATTTTGGGACCCAAAATTTGGAAAAAAATATATACATGAAGTGATTGAACTCAAGTTTTATTCATCATGAAATTCAAGGGCCCTCTGTCTGCTTTCAGGCATCTTTTGGGTAAGTCTGGTGCTTAGTCCATTCTGTTTCATGAACCTGAAGCATCAATTGTGTCTTCCTTTGAAATCAGCCACTTTTTTTTCATCAGCAATTCTTGCCTCCTGCTGAACCATCTTTGTGGACACAGGAATTCCAACAGTCCTTTGCTCTTCAATCCATTTCTTCAATTCCCTCTCTATATCAGGTCATCTGGCTGGCTTGCCTCTCAATGGTCTTCTTCTGCTGTGGTATTTTCAGTAGGGTTTCTACTTCCCATAGCCAGTCTCATATTGTTTTCTGAGTTGGAGGAGGACCAAACTGATGTTCAGCAGCACAATCTCCATTCACTTTTGCAAACTGGATCACTTTGAACTTGAGTTCAGCATTGTACAAAAATCTGAGCCATCTCTAGGAAGGATGTGGCAAAACAGAACTTAATATATTGGTAACAAATGTGAAACAATGAGCACAAAGACAAGTATGAAAAGTGGGAAATTCAAGTAAAAAAACCTGCAACCACCGTATAAGATGCTCCCAGTTTTTAGACCCCAAAATTTTGGAAGAGGGCATATCTTATATGTGAGGAAATATAGTAAGTACAATTTGTTGGTGAAATGAAGTGAAAAATAAAGAACTTGTCCTCAAGGTATTTACATTCCACTGAAGGGAGACAAAAATAATAAAATATAAAATACACAAGAAAATGTGATATAATTATTTTGGGAGTAAGGAGAGTATTAACAATTGAAGTAGGGATCAGTGAAGGCCTCCTGTAGGAGATGGCACTTGAGCAACTAGATTAGACCAGCTGCACCCAGGGGAAGATCCATGCTGGAGGTGACACAGTTGAGAGGGAGCTGAGGGACCTTCAGGGCTCTGAAGGACAGAATTATAAGAAAAGCAGAGTAGACTTTAAGGGGAGCAAAGGTTTCTAAAATATAGTTGAAAGGAGGGAATAACACCTCAGACAAGAGGGTAAGTGTTTGAAGGCTAAGAGAGAGGAGGGGGATTGTCAAATAGAGGAACAACAAGTAAGTCAGTTTGCTCAAACATGCAGTATGAGGGGAAGCAATGTAAAATCAATTTAGAAAGATGGGCTAGACAGAAACAGTAATTTTAGGTAATGGAAAGCAATAATAGTTTAAAATAACAATATGAAGGAATGCCAAGAAACCTTGCTCTGATGCTTCATTATGGCCCTGGATTCTTGAAATCTAGCCAGTGGAGCACAAACCCTCAAAGTTTCTGCCATGGAGAGAAGGTTTAGAATATAGTCTGGGTAATAGATTGAGTCTGCTTCCTGAAGAACAGTTTGGCTAGGTATAGAGCTGTTAATCATCAGAAACTTAGTGATGAATAATTTAGCCATAGCAACTAATTAAACAAAGAGAAATACAAAATGTCCTTAAGTCTTGCAGGGCTCCCTTTCCACTTACACAGTGATTTTATGCTGGTTGAATATAGGGAAATAGAGGTCTGCTAAGATTGGTGATATGCCTATAAACTCCAACGGAGTTACTGGTGCTCTAAATCTAGGAGCTTTGACCAACAACTGGAAGAACTGAATTTATCAATCCTGATATCCTTGCATTAATGAAACTAGAAGACAGAAGCAAGTTAGACTAAAAGGAAGGACAGCTTACATGTTCTTACCAGAAAACTAAATTAGAGAACTCATAAAATTGGTTTTATTGTGTGTCCAAAGGCAACAACAAAAATTTCATGAAATATCTGTTCAAACTGTATTGTAGTAATTTTTAAGTATCTGCAAAAAAAAGACCAACACAAAAACAAAGCTAAGGATGATTATGAGATAGAGAAATCACATAGAGAAATTGATAAGATCCTGCAAATAGAAACAACTTGATAAGATCCTATGCATCATAATATTTTCTCTGATAAAAAAATTGATAGATACTGGGCAGGATAAGTCCAATACAAAAAATGAAAAGTATAATTTAACAGTAAGGAAAAGACTCATTACTGAGTCAACTTATGTATATAAATTATTAGAGCAAAGATCAAAAATCAATAGGGGGTTATGATAAAAATGAGAAAAAAAGCACAGCATGAAATGCACAAAACTAATTATTGATAACAAAAATGGATATGGGTAAAAGAAAGGCCAAAGACATAAATAACAATTAGCTTCATTTTAAACAATATAAATCAATTGCTATAAAATGGTACCCAAAGAGCCTAAAAACCACCCTTGTAAAACACTTGTCTTACTTGTCCTCATCAATACCAGTTCTGACTTTAAGTTTCACTTGAAAGTTTTAGATCATGAGCTCTTTACGAACAGAAACTGTTTTTCTTTTCTTATATTCCTGGGACTTAGCAAGAACCTGGCCCATATAAGGTATTGAATAAATGCTTCCTGACTTGTCTCTATAAAGAAAAGAAAGTTATAAGCTGTATCATTTTATAAAGGAGAGAAACAGTAAAGGATAAAATAAGTAAATTTGGTGAGAAACTCAATTGAGCAAAGTCATTTGAGGGCAATTTGAGGATGAAAGTGAAAGAAAAACAGAAGGAAGGTAGAAAAATCCACAAAAGTTCTTCTACGAAATGTTTACCATCAAGAAAAGGGAGCCCAAACTAACAATCCTGAAATGTGTTTCCAGAAAAAAGGCAGAATTGACAAAGATATAAAATGCAACTGGATTAGATCAAGTATACACAGAAGATCCACATTGGAGGTAACAAAATTGTGAGGGAGTGGAAGGCTCTATCTCAAGGTATCTGAAGGATAGCATGTAACAAGGAATTGTTAAATACTGAAGCTTATAAATACTTAAAATAGGCAATTGAAATAATATTAACAATACAAACCTATATGCCTACTTTCTCATTTACCCAAATATTGTATAGGAACAATTTACATATGCACAAAGAGCATAAAAGTATTGGTAAGAAATAGGCAGGCTTTAAGTGATATTCCAAAGTAGGCCATCTCTTACCATCAAACAATTAATTGAAAGATAAAGAGAATAAAAGATCAATGCCCCTGTATTTACTAACAACAATAGCAAAAACTTTTGCTTTGATAGAAGAAAATATTAAAAGGCTTTCTCAAAAGAAAAGTTTCCCATGCATGTCAAAATCATGCAAGATTCCTCAAAATATATAATAACACATGATTTTATTTGATGATCCTTTGATTATTGTCAAATGAGGCATAAAAAAAGATGTATACTTGACAATTGTGCTTGCCATTGTAGTGGAGATCCAGCATGCAAGGTTAGATGAAAGTATCTTTTAGATACTCTTTATGATTTTGTGCAAGCTGCTTCAATCACTAAAACACTGGAGAATCTCTTGGCAAGACACATAATCTGAAACCTGGAATTAGACTGAATTAGGCAAGTAGGCTGAATCCCCTGTGGGAAAGAGCTACAAATGACTCCAAACCTTTCTGAAACAAAGGTTCATCTTTTTTTTTTTAAATACAAATATTCTACTGAGGTTGTAATATGGCTGAATCATGTGACATTATAATTTTTGAAGAAGTTATAAGTAGGGTGGCTAGGTAGCGCACCGGCTCTAAAGTCAGGAGTACCTGAGTTCAAATCTGGCCTCAGACACTTATTACCTAGCTGTGTGGCCTTGGGCAAGCCACTTAACCCCATTGCCTTGCAAAAAAAAAAACAAACTAAAAAAAAAGAAATAATTATAAGTAAATATCCCTTAGGGACAATGACTGAGTAAAGTATATTAAAGAAATGGATGATCTTAAAAAAAAAGAGATGGGCTGGTCATTTGGCAAGAATGAGAGTTACCTGCTAGATAGCCATGAATATGGTGTCTTTTTTCTATCAAGAGAAGTCCCACTCCACCATAAACTGGATGTCTCTCTATTCCTCTAGGGTTACCTTAGTGAAGGCCAGACAAGAGTCTTAGATGATGAGCAGGGAGTGAGTTATCATCTGCTTAACTAGATGTGCACATACACATCTAGTGTCTGAGATAACAGATCCATTTTTGAGCATTGAAGATGTAGGACTAGTGAAAATAACTTTATTTGAGGTTACCTGAACACTTTTCATTCTAGCATTCACTACAGAAAGTTGGTTATAGAAGATGAGAAAATAAATGATCATGCTAGTAGGAGGTGCTGAAGTATTATTTCTGATATAGAAAAGGGCTGCTTCAAAGCTTTGTAATGTGCCTCTTTTTAGCTCCCCCTGCCCCAAGTTTCAAGTTTCATTTATTTTCTGTCAGAATAAATCAATGCCAAGAGTTAGAATGATGTAATCGCAAGAACACTAGATTTGAAACTCAGACCTCTACTTGACTCCCAGCTCTATTACTTACAATAAAGTTTTTATTTTAAAAAATTTCACTTATTTTTAAGACCTGAAACAAATTATTTTTCTTGGAATTTCACAGATAAACATATTTTTACCTATTGACAGTAAAACAATATCTAAGTAAAATAAGAAAAGAGAAGAATGATATCAAATCTTTTAAGTCTTTACAGCTACTTTTACTGATATTACTATTTAAGCAGACAGGTAACACGCTTTGAAGTAAATATCGCTTGATATATCAAGTCTGCAGGTCAGTATTTATTCATTCATTAAGAGATTTCTGAATGTCTACTCTATATGTGTATATATTACACACATGCACACACACATATGTGTATATATTATATATAGGGTTATGCTCCTTGTTAAAGGGAACACAAAAAGACAGACACTATGGTCTTTGTCTTTTAGGAACAGTTTATGAAGAGTGTCAGAATGAGAAATAAGAATTAAATACTATAGGAGTTCAGTATGGGAAATGGACTACTTTAGGGGGTACCTCACAAAATAAGGGGGAATAAGATCTGGACCTACTAACCCTTAAACTCACACACATAGAATCACAGGTTCATCACAGATGAAATATCAGGTCATCTAGACTAATCCCCTTTATTTTACATATAAGGAAACTGAAGGCCGGAGAAGTTAAATGACTTGCCAGAAGTCAAAGAGATAGTATCACAGAGTGAAATCCAGGTCTTCTGACTTCAAATATAGAGTTGGGAGACAGTGGATCTTATTTAAGGAAAAGCAAGGAAACCAGTGTCACTGGGGAGAGGAAGGAGTAAAGTGTCAAGTGGTTTGAAAAAAAAGTGCTTAGTTAAAAATGTTACCTTTCAACTTATGTTTGATGGTTTTCTTAATTTTGTACTTTTCCTATTATTTTATTTTATTTTTTCCCCATTTTTATGTCAAGACAATTTTAGTGATTTTTTATTTAGTATTTTGTTTTCCCTCAAATACATGTAAAAACAATTATTAACATTCATTTTTAAAATTTTGAGGTTCAAATTCTTTCTCCCTCTCTACCCCTTTGCCCTCAACCCTCCATCAAGAAGGCAAGCAATTCAATCCAGATTATACATATGTAGTCCTGCAAAACATTTCCATAATAGCCATATTGTGGAGGAAAACAGAAAAAACCCTCAAGAAAAAATAAGTAGAAAAAGAATTCTTCAATCTATTTACAGATAGTATCAGTTCTTTCTCTTGGATGGTTAGTATATATTTCATCTTCAGTGTTGTCTTGGATCACTAAATTGCTGAGAATAAATTATTTACAGCTGATCATCTTACAATATTGCTAATCATTCATTTATACAAGATTCTGAGTTCCAAATTTTTCTCTCTCTCTCTCATCTCCAGTCTTCCTAAAATGATAGACAATTTGATATAGGTCTATATGTACTATCATATAGAACACAAAACATTAGAACAACTTTTTTGCAAGAATATTTTGCTTTATTTATTCTCTTCTATCTTTTCTGAAAATTTATTCTGATTTGTGGTCTATATCCTTACTTGTTCGTGTGTGTGTGTGTGTGGGGGGGCTTACTGAATTTATAGATCTTGTTCCATTCATTTTTTTTTCTGTTGTGCTTCACTCATAGAATTAAGAGTTCATGAAAAAAGCAATATAGAAAGAAGTAGTGCCTATGGTAGAAATTATCCTGCATCATAAGCCATTCACTACTTCCCATTTGTCAGGTCATTTCATCCATGGGTCTATGGTCCCTTCTTCAAAACTTTCTGAGTGCTAGTTCCCCCTAGGAGGTCACAAATCTCTTTTTCCTGGGGCAGAATATTGTCCATGGAGGTATTTGCAAAGAAGATTGCCCACCACACCAATTCCTATAAGAATAAATGCTTCATGTCAATTGCATCACCAGCAAGTGCTTTTCCCCCCAAGGGAAGACTTTCTCATTAGATCACAGACTTCTACCTACTCTCCTATTATCCTATAAAGTCTTGTTTTTGGCTGATTTTAGGACTCATCATTCTTTCATTGTTCACTTGATAAGGATATATCACTAATTCATCTCTGAACTCTTCTTCTTCCCATTTATGTACCTTCTCACTCCACAAAATATGCTGATTCACCTATGGGGGATAGGAGTTCTTGAAATTAGTCCAGTTTAATCATACTTCAGTTTAAATTTTACTTATATCTTTATCCCCCTTTGTTCTTTATCTCCCAATCATCCTCTTATTTTATACTTGCTATCACTTTTTTTAAAGAAAAATTTCTAAAATAGGGTAATTTATTTTATTACTGTTTTTTATACTTATACTGTTCTTTTATACTTAATTTTCTTATTTTTGTTTGGTGGATATTTTCAAGACTAATATGAATGTTTCAAATGTCATTTTTTCATTGAACATTCATCTATTAAAAATTGATCATTATGTTCAGGTTTTCAAGGTTTGACATTTAGGTTACAGGAGGTATAGAATGGTCTTGTATTATTTGATTTTCCTTACCTTCATTTATATTTGAAGTCTGAGAGGGATATCATGCAAGTGCTTAAATATTAGAGTTTTATTAATTCATAAAGATTTTACCTTGCTCATTCTCTCTCTGATTGGAGATTTTGTTTTGGTTTTTTGAGTTATAGGGGAGTGAAGAAAGCATTTAGTATGTCATCTTGTATAATACAAATCATTCTTATGTATTACAGAAGTTCAAAAGAAGAGGAAATATCATCCAATTGTTGGAATCAAAGAAGGTTTCATGAAGACAGCTGACATCTGATATGGGCCTTAAGGATTTCTATGATTCTGATAAGCAGAGAATAACCCAAACAAAAGCTATTAGGTCAAACCCAGGTTGATTTCATGGACTGATAAATAATTTTCTTTGGCTGGGCATAGGGATAGTGCATATTTGGAGGAATAATAGGAAATAAGGGCATATAGTTTTAAGTTCTTAATCATTTTTTTAACTCTGTACTTGGATAGTTCCTGTCTGCCATCTATAGAAGGGCAGAACTATTTGCAAATAGGGTCTTTCTACATTATAATATAATCATATCAACATCATACTTAAAAAGAAAATGAAAAGAACTTAGATTTGGAGTCAGGAAAACTTGGATTAAAAACCTGCTCCTGTTCTTACTATGTGACCATGCTCACCAGTCATTTAACTTCTCTCTGTATCATTGTTTTGTCATCTGTAAAATGGAAGTAATAATACCTCCCTGAGAGGATTATGAAGAACTAATAAGATTAGTATAAACAGCAATGTAAATGTCAGCTATTATTATGAAATAATCTTTTATATTAGAGGAATTGTTTCCTATTTTTTTCAAAGAGGTAAAGAAAAATTACAGTGGATATTTGCTCACTTTTGATGATTTAGAATGTAGACTGTATATGATATAGTAATCTGAACATATAAGAGGAAAATATTATCCCATTAAACTCAAAGTGAGAAAGGATATTTTTGAGATTATTGATCTTATGTGTGAAACTATTAAAAATGTAAAGAGATGCTCTCATAGGAGATATTGAACAAAATGGCCATTAGAGAAAGTCTTCGGTGATATATTGATTAAGCACCAGACCAGTGAATGTGCTAAATGAAGATATTGATTAGGTTCTTGGCTACAATGCTTACAAAAAGAGACTAAAGAAGAGAAAGTCAAGACAAATCTTTCTGACTTAAGATTATGGTATCTCTAGTTATTCATCCCTAATGGTAAATACACTGCCTTGGAGTCTACTTTGTCTGTAAAGGTGTTTTCCAGATACAGTGTTTTCTTTTAAACCTGCCACCTATATTAATACCAGTAGACTGAGTATTGATGATCTCTTAACATATGTAATATATAAAAATACAACTATTGTGTGCTTGGCCAATACCTGATCATAGCCAAGAAAAATAAGAAACTTGCCTCAAACATGGTCAATACATTTACTTATTGTATACAGGGATTTGACTACTTATCCAGAGTATTATTTAATCAGGATATTCAGAACCATTGATAGTGCAGATAGTTTTTTAAAGTCTACATATTCTTCAAGACACTTCCATATTGATATTTAATGAATTCCATAACTGTGGAAAGACTAAGTATAAACTTTAAGTTCCCACCCATTCAAATATTCCCATCTTAGTACTTAAAATATTATTAGCATTTACCAAGTTACTACACTCAGGGCAGTGAGTGGAATCTTAGGGGTAGATTCCACATCCATTACCAGCACTAATTTAAATCCTGATCAGTGACTTTCTGAGTCAATATTTAGATAATCTCCTTCATTCCTCTCTTGAGAACCACTCCTATCTGTGATTCTCTATATCAACTAAAAATCCCTAAAACTTCCAATAGCAAATACTGATTCCACAAATTGTTGTACAGCAACAGCATTAAACCTATTCTTGATAGCTTTTCTCCTTTATTGTAAACAATGAAGTTCTTTTGGTTTTTTATTAAGACATGTATATGCCTGGATCTGATGACATCTTCAATATATGTATGATTAAAAAAAAAGTGCTGTCATTGTGTACTTGGTCAAATGAAACACTTGGGTATACCTGTATTTTAATAGTGAATGGCTTAAATCTATCAAATTCTCAGACAGCACATAAAACTAAGTCAGAGAAATATGTACTATTCTACACACACTACTCGTTACTGTAAGAATAAAACTGATGAATGTTAGCTTTGGAAATGATTTCTGGAAACAATGTACAGAAAAAAGCTTTTTTATTCCACATCATGGGGGAATAGGAGATGCCCATTAGTGAAAAATTCTTCTTAACTAAATTCATTCACATTACCCAAAGTGATCTCCCTTTACTTCAGTGCATGCAGTTGGGAATCCTGGGGGTGGGGGTGGGGTGGGGAAACAAACCAGTCATCAGATACATGGAATGGTTCTATTGGAAGCAGCCAAAGACACAGCTGGCAACAATTAAGGGAAGAATTTTACAAGTTTGGGTGGGTGAAAACTCAATTGCACAAGTAATTTTCCTAATGTACCACTGTAATTTTATCACCCTTCTACTTAAAAACATATAGTGGTGCCCGCTGTTTACCAACTAAAGTATAAACTTCTAGCATCCAAGGCTCTATGATGTTACCTGTCATCTGCCTCCTTCCCCTAATGAATTTATGCTACAGCTCTCCATTTCCTATTCTTATATTACCCTTTCCAATCTCCTTATCTTTGCTCATGACATCTCTCATGCCCAGAATGAACTCTACTTATCTCCATCTACTGAAGTTTTTCACTTCTTTCAAGGTACAACTCAGTATTATAGAAAACTTTAAGGAAATGGTGATACCTAACACAGATACATTCCTAGCCAATCTCCCTTGGATCTTATTAGTCTCCTGTAACTCATAATTTATAAAATCATAGAATTATAGGCTGTCTAAATCCAAGTCACATATCACAGAATTAGAAGGAACCTAAGAGTCTGAGGAGTTCAAATCATAGTTGAACAAAAATCTCCTTTTACCACATAACTAGGTAATCATCAAACTTTTCCTAAAATATTTCTGGTAAATGAGAACTCATTTCTTCTTTCAATAAGCAAAAATGCATCTCCTCTTCCTCTCACCCTAATCTGAAAATGACAGAAAAACATTTTATTGCAAAAATAAATTGTTTTGCAATAAATTTCTACATTAATCATCCCCCCCACCCCACTCCCACCCAATCTCATTTTGCACTCTGATTCTTTTACTTCTCTATTCAGAGGTGGGTATGTTTCATCATTATCCCTTTTCATGGTTAGTCATTATATTGATGAGAGTTCCTAACTCTCTAATAACTAATAACTAAAGTTATTTGCCTTTACTACATTGTTGTCATATTTATGGTTCTGTTCATTTCACTCTGTATCAGTTCACTTAACTCCTTCCCAGGTTCCTCTGGAATTATTCCCTTCATTTTTCTAGCAAAAATCTATTTTATCATGTTTATATCCCATAACCTTCTCAGTCATTCCTCAATTTATTGACATCCCCTCAGATTTCCATTTTCTGTTACCTCAAAAGGAGGTACTTTATTATTCTTAAATAAAGTTTGTTTTGTATAATATGAATCACTTAAAATCTATACTTTTCTTTCCCCCTTTCTTCCCATTTTTCTGTTGAGTGAAATATATTCCTGTAAAAATGTATGTGCATGTGGTTCTTCCTTCCTCTGACTAGTATTAGTGAAAATTCACTGTTTCCTATGCCCTTCTGTTTTAAGGGACGTGCACAGTGTTGAAATAATTTTCCCCACCTTTTTCCTCCAACCCTCACCCTATGTTTCTCTTCCCCTCTATTGTATGATCAAGACACAACAAAACACTTCTAGGCCTTGTCTAATAGACTCCATCAATGGCTCCAGATAATAGGGTTTAGAAAGGACATTTTAAATGTAAACTGTTTATCACTGTCATTCATGTTTACTTTGTTTCTTTTAAGTCCTGTGCTTGAACTTCCAAGTTTCTATGCATTTCTGGTCTGTTGCTTAGGAAAGTCTATAACTTCTCTATGTCATTAAAAATCCCTTTTCCTCTAAGATCATATTCAGTTTTTCTGGGTAAATTGTTCTTCGGTTACAAGCCTATATGCTTTGCCTTCTTCACTGTTTTATACTGTGATTGCTAAATTTTCTAAATTTTGGTAGCTGAATTCTTCAAATAGTTTAAGATTTCTTGAACTAGGATGTCTAAGCTCTTTATTTGTTCATACCACTCAAATAGTCCAATAATTCATAAGTAATTTCTCCTTGGTTTTCCAGGTTGTTTTTACCATGAGCTTACATTTTTTTTTTCAGCCTTTTAACTGAAGCTATTGGCTTCTTTTTGGTACATTCTAATTTTCAGAGAGTTTCTATCCTTGGGCATTGTTTTATTTATTTTATTTTCAAAGCTGTTAATTTCTATTTCTTGCTTCTATAGCTCTCATTTCTTTTCCATTTTTTCTTCTAATGCTCTCATAATTTATACAAAAATTAGAAACACTTCTAAGAATTCTAGTTAAAACTCTAGGTCTATGTTGTGGTTTTTTTTTCTTTGAAGGGCTCTCACCTTGCAGATATTTTGAAATCATTGTCTGAGTTTGTTTCTTAAGCATCCTTGTCACCATAATGGCTTTTATGGTGGCATTTTTTTGGTTTGCTCATTCTTTCTAGCTACTTCCAGACTTGTGCCTTGATATTAGAGCTGGGCTCTTACACATTCCTGGAGGGAAGACCTGGGGATGGTCCCATTTTCTTGAGTGTATTGAATGTTATTATTCTGGGATTTTAGTAATACCTTAGTTGTTTCAGGGCAAAGTTGTTTGCTGTGTCACACCTCTTCCCTACTTCTGGCTTTCTCCCTCCCTCTTCCAGTCTGAGCTCTACAAGTTCCTGACCTGGGTTTGGGTCTGAGCAGCAGCAGAATCCTGACCTAGTTAGTCACTGGGAAACTCTACAGGCTCAATTTTCATCAGGGATTCTTATCCTAGTGATTCCTTTGAAATTTAAATTAAATTTTATTTTTCCAATTACATTCAATGGTAGTTTTTCAACATTCATCCATTTGCAAATTTATGAGTTCCACATTTTTCTATTACCTTCCCATAGCACTAAACAATCTTTACCTTATGTTTTTCTTGATTATCATAGATCAAATTTGCTGTTCACTTTTGGCCATTTCTTCAACACCTAAAAGTGGGGCCATCTAGGTGGCAAAGTGTATGGAACACTGGCCCTGGAGTCAGAAGTATCTGAGTTCAAGTCCTGCCTTAGACACTTAAAACTTACTTAGCTGTGTGACCTTGGGCAAGTCACTTAACTCCATTGTCTTTTTGTTGGTTCTGCTGCTCCAAAATTTGATTTTGAGTTATTTTAAAGTTGTTTGGAGGGGAATATTCAGAGTTTAGTGGGGTGGCTATCTCTAATCCACCAACCCTTCTTTTAAAGTTTAGAATCAATATTGTAGCTGTTGAATTCTAAGCTCTGGAGAATAATTGTGAAGGTCAGGGGAAAGTCCTCCTTTCTAAGAATAAATCTCTTTTGAATCAAGAGTCCTACATGGTTAATAACAAAAACTATCTTTCTGAATCCAGTCACCTGACTTGTGTTAAACCCCACTATGGTTCAGGCAGCAGCCAAATGGAGAATCAAGACTTCATGTTTCCATATGCTAAATAGACATAACATTCTTTATTGTTTGCTGATAACTGAGGGGGTCAGTAATCAAGATACAATGTGGAAGAAAATAACAAACAAGATAAACTATGTCCTCAGCTGACAGCATACAAATGTTGAAAGTACAATGTACAAAGTAAATTAGAGATTCTAATAAAAGAAAAACAAATTTCATCTGTTTTCATTAAGATTTAATGGGATAAGATTCATGTCTGAGACAATGAAAGGATATGCCTTATTCAAATATAACAAAATGGTCACTGGAATAATATTGTTTATTAAGAAAGTGATTTGAAAGAATGCAGAAACTACCATAATGGATGATAAGGAGAGCATGAAGATAAAGATCAACAGAGGAAGAAAGAGAAACAAAGTGTTGTGGGTGGGATTCTATACTATCAAACATATGGACAGAAGGAAGAAATAGATAAAGTGTCACAAGTAGCAAGAGAGGAATTCAATTATCTAGATAGAGATTTTTCCTTGATAAAATTATCAGCTTGCTTAAATGGTCATTTTTCCCTCTATAAAGACTTAAGGATCACAATTTTACTCCTGGCACCTAAGCTTCAATTTCCTCATCTATAAAATTATAATACTACTACTTGTATTACTTATCATAGGATATTGTGGGGAAAGTACTTTATAAACTTTGAACACTTTATAAATATGCAACATTATAAAACTGAATTCTGTGCATTTTTCAATAATTTTTTGCCCCATCATCTGTGTTTCTAAGTTTAAATCTGTGAGCATATATACATACACATTTTTGTATGTGCATACATGTTTTCTATATCATACATACATATGTTTTATGTATATCTCTGTGTATATTATATTCCCCATTCAGTGGAGAAAGGACAAAAAAGACATTAAGGAGAGAATAGGACAGTGGAAAAGGAAAAATAGAAATAAATAAAATGTGACAAAATAATATATGAAGTTTATATTCTGACAATTAAAAGTGCTTCATATGCATGCTCTTTTTGCAGCTGTTCCATTTTATAGGTAAGAAAATGGGTACAGAAAAGTTATTTGTCAAAGCTTACACAAATAACAAGTAGGGTTTGCCTACTTCTAAGGTGCAAATTCTTACTCAGAAAACTTAATGCTTGTTTCTTCTGCCTTTTTTTGCTTCTCTCCCTAAGCATAGATCAGCGAACAATGATCTGGAAAGATAGATGTTATTAATTGATGAAGAGATTTTTGAACTGGATGCTGGCTGCCCAATGATAGGTGGTTTCCACCATGGCATTGGTTCTTTAAAGAA
The DNA here is from genome assembly GCF_037893015.1 of Macrotis lagotis. Classification (NCBI taxonomy): domain Eukaryota; kingdom Metazoa; phylum Chordata; class Mammalia; order Peramelemorphia; family Peramelidae; genus Macrotis; species Macrotis lagotis. The sequence goes on from NC_133658.1 coordinate 308,901,836, forward strand.
AAAAAAATATATGCCATTGCAAGGAGAATACCATAGAATGCCTGGTTGGCTAAGAGAACTGAACCCTACTCTTAACCTTGTTTGGAAGGGAATATTCAGAGTTTAACTAGGTGACTATCTCTAATCCTCCTCTAATCATAGAGATCTAAGGATAATGTGAAAATCAAATATTTTTGAAATATTTTTCCATATACCCACAAAATTGCCTTTTGTGATGGATTATTACAGTTTTGTGTTTTTCCTTTTTTATTAATGCATGCTGTTGAGTCAATTGTGTTTTGAGCATTTTAGGCACTATTCCTAAAATCCATAGTGTATATTGAACATCTTTTCCAGAAGGGACCTTTCCCTTTTGAGAAGCGAAAAGCATGAGCAGGAACCATAACTAAGCTTTACTTCAGAGATTTTACTGAGTTGTATTCTGAAGGTGAAGCATTGAGTTAGAGAATGAAAAGTTCTTCTTTGAAGTCATGCCCTTCAGGATGAACTTTGGCTCAGTGAGTTCAGATTTGAGTATATTACGAGTGTCTTGCTGGAACCAGTGAGGAAGTAGTACATTTTGGGTATGAGAGGGACAGCCTGTACAAAGGCAGTGATGAGAGATGGAATGTAGCATTCAAGAAAGAGCAGGTAGGCAAAACGACTTGGGATAATGTAGTACACGAAAGGAAACAGTATATAAGTAAACCTAAAAGGCAGGTTAGTGCCAGACTGGGAAGAGTTTAAAAGACAAACCAGGGCAATAAGGAGTCACCATCATCCAATAGCAACAGGGATGCAAGACAGTCATCATCCTCATTTAGGTTTATCATCATTCCCCTAGTATTACAGAAGCTTCCCAACTGGTTTCCACAAAGTTGTCCAAATAATCTTCCTAAGGCTTTCAATGACTCACAATGCCACCCCCCTCCGCCTGTTCAGAAATCTTTGGTGGTTCCCTGTTGCTTGATTTAGCCTGATTTAAGGTTCTCAAGAATCTGGTTACAATCTATCATTTAGTCTAATTAAAAAAACCAAAACAAAACCCTGCCCTTACCTGGAAGCCAAACTGAATTGCTTGTTGTACACTTACCCAGAAATACTGCTTCTAAGTTTAGCTCAAGAGCTACTTGTCTCTTTTGATACTTTCTTTGATTTCCCCAAATATAAGTGTTCTCTCCTTAAAAATTCCTTAAATACTTTATATGGACTTTCCTTTGCCCTGTTTACTGCTTACCTTTATGTATGGCTATATATATATATATTTTATATGCACTTGTGTGTGTATATATAATATACATATTTACATATCCCCTATACTTCTCCCCCAATCCCCCTTAGAATTGAAGCTTCCTTAACATTAGACTAGTTTTGATTTTGTCTTTGAGGTTTCTGAAGCCATATACAAAATAGAAGCTTAACAAAATGTTTGACTTGAATTGAAATATTTTTTCACCTTGGGCAACAATTTAAATTGGCTTCGATTTCTTTACATGCTAATTTAAATGAGGTAACTGGACTAGATCAACTGTCATATTCTGATTCTAACTTAAATGATTTTCTGTGCAACTTCCAAGTTCTTGGAAGACAGGAAGAAGTCCTAATACACTTAACTGCTGCTTTTACATTACTTTCTGACAACACTGCTCTTCTAAAGGTACCTAAGTAAACCGGGGATATAAAGCATTTTAAAAGGGTATTTACTTGGTAATTGCCTAAAATGGTCAAGAAATTAAATTTTAGTAGAAATACTTCAGTGGCAATAATAAAAAGGAAATTAGGAGCCCTTGAATATTTCATAACTTCTTGATGTGAAACTAAGGTGGAAATTTAATATAACAAGTTCTATGTCTAGGATATAAATGTGAATAACACACTTAAACCTACACATTTATTTTATTTTAAGGAAATGTGTTCTAACCAGAAACTTCATTATATAAAAAGAAACTACCCTATTACTTTGTCATAGGATCATTGCTTTTGACTAATACAAACATAGCTATTTGTCATCTCTAGGGGAATATCTTGGCACTTGCCACATTTAACCATTAAAATATATCTTCCCTGAACTATCTAGTACCATTCCTGAACTTGTCAACTTAAGAGAAAACAAAATATCTTCATGGTTTCATTGTAAAATGTATAATATAAAGAAAAATGAGTTCAAAATAGGCAAGTAGATTTCTTCACATATATGACAGTCCTTGTAAAAAGTTCTTCACTGCTTGATAACTGGATTTATAATAATATATTTTTTCATAGTTGTTTCTTCTGTATGGTAATGGAAAAAAAACAAGGTTTTGTGTCTATTTCTTAAAACTGCAATAGTTAAATAAATCATAAAGAGATGCTGAACCTCTCCACTTAAATTCTAATAAAATTATGTGAATATAGGCAAAACTTATGTTATACCAAGTGAAGTCTCAGCTCTGTATATTTCTAGTAAAAAAATATCCTATTTTAAAGGAATGCTGTCATCATAATAAAAAGAAAAAATTTATATATGGAGATTTAGAGTAAATAATTGAAACAATGTCTTTAATTATGTTTATATAAATAGATCAATGTAAAAAGAAATGTGTGTATATATCTATATATATGCTTATGTCTTCAAAAGTTCACAGGCTTTTTAGAAGCATGTCAAATAGAAAAATGAAACCACAACATTAAATTTATAACAAATAATTAGCTTGACTTTGTGATACATGATTACAGTCCCTTTTACAGTCAAATGTGTATCTACACTAAATCCCACATCAATAAGGTATTAGTATTAGTATGGTGATGGTGCAGTGAGTCCACCCAGGTCAGAAACAGTCAAAGTTCCTGCCATGAGATAAGACGCTTGAATAACCTATGTACTTCCAGACAAAGTAAAATAGGGTGAATCGTTCTTGAACAAATAAACAGAAATAATGAATTGCTTGATCAAATCCCATAATGAGAATATAAAATATTTAATTATGTATGTAACAATTTACAAGTGCCAAATTAAAAACAACCAAAAATTAATCATTGATCACTTTAGTGTTCTTGAATACGCTTTCTGGTAACCCAGCTTCACAATCTAGAAGTCTCTCTCTTACATTCTATCGGTTTTTAAGTCTTGTTCATTCTGCCTCCACAAGTCATATCCATCTCCTTTCTCTCCATTAACAACCACCAACCTTAAGTTCAAGCCCTGAACACCTCTTACCTGAATAACTGCAATTGTCTTTAAGTGGTTTGTCCTGGAGTGTTGCTCTCCTCTCTGATCCAACTTCCACATAGAAGAAAAATAACTTGGCAGAGGTCTGACTATATCTCTCCTCTCCTTAAAAATCTTCAGTGGCTTCAGATTACCTTTAGTATAGGATAATATTAAAACCCCATAAAATCTTGTTCCAGTCTACATTTATAGACTCATAGCATTTCTTCTCATGCAGTCTGACTTGCTCTTTTTCTCTCTAAAACATTACATCTCCCTCACTGTGCCTTTACACAGGCTGTTCCCTCAAGTCTGGAATACATTCCCTCTTCACCTCTTCTATTTAGCATTGCTAGTTTTCATCAATGCTTAGCTCATCTGACTCTTCTTAAATGACATCTAGTTTAATCTCATCTAAGCTATTAGTGCTCTCATCTTTTTGAAATTATATTCTATTTATTTGTATATGAGTTGCATACAAACACCATGACATAAGCCAGTAGACTGACTTTGGGGTCAGAAGACTAAATTTCTGTCCTACCTCACATGTATGTACCAGCTAGTTGATCCTGGGCAGTTCACTTAATTTTTTGGTGGCACAAATAAACCTCTGTGAATACAAACTATAGATAAGTTACTGATCTGTATTGGTGGAAAGATTTTGTATACTGAAGGTTTCCTACATGAATGAAATCACAGCTTAAAAAAATATGCTGTTTCTTTGGCTAAGTCCCTTAATCACTTCCTTAGTAGAATATAAATTTCTTGAGGAAAACAGCTATTTTGTTTTTGTCTTTATATTATCAGTGTCTCAGAGAGTATATAATAGGCACTTAATACTTATAGACTAATGTAGGAATTTAAATACCTGTTGAATGAGGTCTATATTTTTGTCATTAACCTTAGTACTTCAATGGAAAACATATTGACTCTTTAAATTGTGTTAACTCTACAGCTATCAGTTCTTAATCTGCTAGTGATATTGGTTGTAAAATAAGATAGAGAACAAGTAATAATCACTCTGGTCAACAGATATCTAATTACTTATATTTCATTTTAGTAAGAAACTAAAGATTCAAAGTATAATCATATTGTCTGATAATAAACCAAATTACCAATTGCTATAGTGATTGAAAACAATGTATTACAAACTTGAGAAATTATGCCAAAATTTTCCTGTTTGAGCTATGAAAATCAAAAGTGCCTCACCTGGATATATGTATCTAAGAACAAGAAATATTCAGAATCTTAGGGCTGTCCAATAGAAAAATTTCATAATTAGAAAGTTCTCTATTACTTTAATATAGTTAAAAAATGCAAATCTGAGCTTCGCTACATTTAAAATCTAAATGAAATAGACAGTTTCAACTGAACTTATAGAAGACTTAAAAAAAAAGAAGCAATGAATTTTTAAAATCTTTGTAAATAGTTCTAATCTTTGCCAACTATTAGGGGGTGGCAGCATAGATTAGAATAAAATTTACAATATAGATTTCAAATTAGGAAACCTGTATTTTAGCTCTGGCTCTACCACTAATTAGATGGAAATCAATTCCCCTTTTCCTCAATGTAAATTGTGGATTTTGGACTAGATCTTGTCTAAGGTCCCTTCTGGATCTAAGTCCTATGGGCTTTATGAATCTATTTCTTGCAAATCAAATATATGTAAACTGCTCCCAAGAAAGTATTAAGATCTTAAGCCATTAGTATGTAAATACTGTGATAAGATCCCATGTAAAACATAGGACAAAGAATATGTAACATAAAAATTCTGCAATCCCAACTGTTCATTAATTGCTCAAAACTATTATGCTCTGTTTTTCCAACAATCAGCTAAAAAATAAAAGCAAATCAGTCAATCAGATGTTTCAACTATTTGACAATAAAAATGAGATTCTTTTTAAAACCTGAATTCAGAGTAAAAATGACATTCGGATACCAATAATAGAACTAATGTTCACAGATTTAATTTTCTTTCATGAAAGCAAATATTGACTTCCTAACTAGAATGAGAGTTCCTTGAAGGAATGAACTAAGGCATGCATGTTCTTTTCAACACAGAACTGAGCACATAGGGTACATAATATGACATTTTTTAGATAGTAATAATAAAATCCATATAATTTTTGAGCACATGTGAAAATAAATCCTTCAAACTTAACCAAATCAGAAAAAGGTTCTGCTGCTGCTTCTCCCTCTGTTTCTCCAGAACCAAGAAGGAAAGTCACCTTGCTTTCTTTTCCAACACTGCCATCAACAAAAAGTCTGCTTTCATTAGAAGAGAAAAAAGCACTGTGTGCTGCCTGAGATCAGAGGTCTTCAGCACATAGCTCTGTGGGCACAATGATATTACAGAGGCTTCACAGTTGCTCTGCCCTCTCTGTCCATGAGAAGGATGACCACCAAGCAGATACAGGATGTGATTTCAGACTATGGAGAATCATCAATCTCCATACTTTGGTGGACTTTACTTACTTTCTAACTCAAAGGCCCCAACTCCCAGCGGCTCCACCCCCCAGATCCTCTGTATTTCTCTCTCCATCAAGTAGCTGTGTTATCACAAGATCAAGGAGCATGTAGGCTCATCTACTGGCACTTTCTCTAAGAGCTATAACTAGGAATCCTAAGAATCTAAACAAATTAAATTAAGGTGTTTTTATGTGTTTGGGAGAGGGGTTAGTACAGCAGAAATTGTCTTCTTCCCTTGTCTTCCTAGATTGGTAAACTAAGTTTGTATACCTCATAATCATCCTTAATTTTCCCCTTTCTTTGGTTCACTGTTTGGTCCCTGCCCCCAATCTAATCAGTCATCTTTTATAGCTCTGTAACATCTCTATTCGTTACATATGGCTGAATTCTATTTCAGGCCCTCATCACCATTCTCCTGTTTAATGTAATAGTCTCCTAGTTTATCAAATAGCTTTTGTCTTTTCCTGTACATTCTTCACAAAGCTGCCTAAATTTAACCATGTTACTTCCCTGGTCGAAAACCTTTGGTGACTCTCTCTGGGATAAAATACACATTCCTTAGCCTGATTCTCTTTAATGTCTTGAAGCTACCCTTCTACACAAAATTCTTTATGAATCCTCTTTATTCTATGTTCAAACTGAACTGGACTACCATTAGTTGGCATTACATGGCCCACTTCAAAGAATTATTTATTGCTCATTATTACAATGAATTCCTTTTTCAACTATGAATTTTTCTTCTTCTTAAAGGATCAAGAGAGGTGCCATATCCTTTGGAAAGCCCCACCTAATTCCTTCTGTTTTTAGTGTTCTCTTTCATTAAATTACTTTGCATTTACCTGGCTATGTACATACAGCATTCCCTTATTAGATTCTTTGAGATCAATGACTTTTTTGCCTTTACCTTTTGCCATTTGGCACACAGTAGGTATCTTATAAACAAAATCTTTGTTTTGTTGAAAATAAAGTTAGGTCTCCAACACTGAATATAAATAGGGTATCATCAAAGTTTTAGTGCAGTTTAAAGCTATTATTTAGCTATATTAGTAAAAGATATTTAACACTAAAACTTTGGGGATACCAAATGTTACTAAATTCTAGGATACTTAGAATATTATTTCCTTAGTATGAGAACTCCCCTCAACTACTACTAATCAAAACTCTTATGCCTTCTCATCCTTGTTAAACAGTTCAAAAATTATCTAACTTATGGGAACCTTTTTTTAGTTATTTTAATATATATTAAATATATTTATATTTATATATGTATATATATTGCCTATTTCCTTTTCTAGTTCTGCAAGTTCTTAAAGATATCTTTCCATTACTAGTACATCATAATCTAACAAGGGTGATAAAGCAGAGAATATAGCCTGAGGACTCTTCTGGTAAGCAACATATTCTGACTCCTTACTAAAAGGTATGTAGAGTAGAAATGATCTGACCTAGGGGTGGTTAAGTGGTGCATTGGATAGAGCACCAGCTCTGGAGTCAGGAGTACCTGAGTTTAAATCCCACCTCAGACACTTAATAATTACCTAGCTGTGTGGCCTTGGGCAAGCCACTTAACTCCATTTGCCTGGCAAAAAAAAAAAAAAAAAAACCCTTTAAAAAATGATCTGCCTTCTCAACTGGTGGGCCAGAATTCATTTGGAACTAATCCAAGTCAGCTGTGTTCTTCTAGCAAGGGTTAAAGGGGGTAGAAAAGTTTTTCTTCTTCAGTTACAGCAGCCAAGGTAGCTTGTGGTGAGAACACTGCAATGATGTTCAAAGTGTGCTTGACTAGGTAAGCCTAAGATGGGGTTTCATGTCCCTTACTATCTCTTCTACTTTGCCCTTCTTACCTTGACTATATAGGTCACTGAACTGTGATTTTGAGAGTTAGGCATTTTTAATCTTATTGTCTCCCTACAAAGTTTAAGGAAATGAGGTTAATATCCTCTAGTCTGAACCTGGTCTGAATTCAGAGCTGATACTATTTACTACAGGACCCCCTCCTTGAGTCAAGGTGATAATCTAAGGGTCCTATCTGGGATTTAAGGGGTTAATTTCCATCAAACCCATTGCTAGGATGGGGTACGTTATCAGAAAAGGGTCTCTGAACTTACATAAAGCTCACACTAATCTTTAATCCCTAAAATGAGTGAATGAAAAAGCATTCAGTGCTTTTTATGTGCAAAGCATTGTGCTGCAGACACAAAGAGAAAAGATACTTGTTCTAAAGGAGCTCACATTCTTATACAGAGAGATATCTATGTTTTTTTGGGGGGAGGTCTTAGCTGTAAGTCATATGTACAGACCCAGTAGTCTTTAGGACACAATGGCAAAGCAGAAGATAATGCATCTGCTTTGTTATCATTTCCACTGAAGGCTATGACAGTTCTATTAGAAGAAGGACCAATAGTATAGAGGATACTGCAATTCCTATAGCTCTTAGGATGTCCATCCTGGACTGTCTCCAATGGACTCTGAGAGGATATAGTAGTCAAAGTACTGGTTTGACTAGCATGGCACTCCCTGTCTTTTTCTTAGGACTTCTTGCTGCTTCAGCTAGGTTCACTTGCCTGTCTTATTAGTGTCAGTTGGTCGGCAGGTAGCTGTGGGAAAGGTGGGGTTCCCTTTGCAATGGATTTGCTCCCCTGAATGAGATAGGCTGGAATTAGGGCTGGTGGTCTTGAGGTCCTCCCACCAGTAATGGTTTTAGGTTGGCAGATGGATCAAGATTTCTTCTCTCTCTAAAGCTCAATTCTTTTGGATGAATGCTAGTAATATTTTCATTGTTTAGACTTACTTTAGTATTTGATTTGGTACAATTACCAGTCATTTTCTCAAGATAATAACATATCCTTGCATTAGCAGAATTATAGGCTAAAATTTAACTTCCACTGAGCTTTCCCCCCCATTGTTACATGCAAGATGAAGGTTCAGTAAGTAATCAAGTAGCTTTCAAATACTCTAATGTTACAAGTTAATCTAACAAGAAACAATGACATTTGACATAGTTTTTTAAAAAACTGTGATTTTTTTACTCCATAAATTGTTTAAACTTTAGAATTAATTTTGATTTATGAGGACGCAGCTTCTCACTACCAATTCTGTTGCATTCATAGAATTTCCTGTTAATCATTATACTAATTAGAAAGAAAAGAATAACAATTCATTAAAAAGATCATTTATTACTAATGAGAAAAGTTTCTTGGGGTATCTTTTTCCCAAATGTTAGTCACCCCACAAATCATAACCATTGTCACCATTTATTTATGAAGTGTCAAGTCTACTTTTGAGCTTGACCTTTTAAAGCTGTACTCTTAATACAAATAATTTTTCTTTTCTATTAAAAAACGAAGAAAATGTTAGTTGGAATATTCAAATAGGAGACTACTGAAAGGGGTATTCAATCCCTATTTTTAATATTCAGCTAGACTAACCTAAATTACATGGTGAAAAGGGAATCTTTGATAATGAAAAATTTTGCATATGGAGAAAACTATCAACAATATATTTTCTCTTTTGTTTGAATGTCATCTACTTGAGCAATGACCAGATCAAAATAGAACCAATATTTTAATTTGTAAGGTCTATATTCTTCTGTGAACACAGCTAAGAAAAAGAATGCCTGATTGAATATTTTTTTAAAAACAGGCCTTTTTCTTTAACAAAATATTAAAATGTTCAATTTTAGCATCATTAAAATATTTGGTTATAGAAATAGCAAACTATGGTTGTGGAACACTATATTTCTGATTTTTTGATATGCTGGTAAGTTTTGATGAACTGTTTTTTTTCCCTTCTGTTGTTTTTTGTTCTACAAATGGTTTTCTGGAAGAATTCAGGGGGATTCAATGGACAATTTAATTGTTATAAAAAAGACAGCAATAGATGTTTATTTTAAGGAAAAAATTGATTACTATGAGCTTTTAAACATTTTAATAAGAAACCAGAATTTACCTTTAATATGGCCTAATTTTTAAAAACTTCTTTTTGTTTTACAAAATAATTTATTTGACAATGGCAATGTTTATCTAAAATAAATTTGATAAAGATAGACTTTAAAGTATAATACATTTAATTAGAATTTTAATGTTCAAAGTAAAATATTATTACTCCTACTTTTTGAGGAAGCTGAAACCCAGGGAAGCTAAGTGACTTGCCTAGCCACATAGCCAGTGAATGACTGGATTAGGACAGATCTATTGATTCCAAATCCCCAAATTAATTTGGCTCTACATGACACTGCCTATAATACAGGTGAATGAACAATGGTTTCCAAAAAGTCAATACAGGGGACCAAGGTGCCCCCCCAAGAAGAAATTATAATACAATATTATCTTTTGCGTGGCTTTTCTCCCATATGATTTTTATTCACAGGATGAGTCTAAATACTATGGTTTAAATAAACTTAGCTCCATGAAATCCTAAATTTAATATTATAGGATAGATTTGTCTCCTTTCAATTTTCTGTTAAAAAATGAACTGAATACCAGGAAATTGTACTTGTAAGGGCTTTTGAACTGAGAGCAAAGGAATGGAATCCTGTTTGGTGTATTGAGAACCTCAAAGATCCCACTGAAGTTTAATAAAAAGATGGGGTTGTTTCATATACTATATCAAAATATCCCTTCTGGATTCAATTCTCTAACTTCCAAAAGCAGCTGAATTTCTGTAGCAATATTATATATTATATTAATGTAAAATTATATATTAATATAAAATTATTTATTATAATAAAAGCAATATGAAATGAAAAGCATCTTAATCAATCAGCAGCTTCATATCCATATCAAAATAGTTGTTAAAATGTGAAAACTAACAGACTACCTTCTGGGGGGTGGGGGGAAGGAAGCAAGAATAGGGGGAAAAATTGTAAAACTCAATAAATAAAAACCTTCTTAAAAATAGTTGTTAAAATAATATCTAAAAGTCACTGTGGTGAATCACTGCTATAAATTAAAAGATTCCATCTTCTGATAGCATCCTTTTTCCTAAAAAACTTTTTTTTTTTTAATTTTTCAAGGCAATGGGGTTAAGTGGCTTGCCCAAAGCCACAGGCTAGGTAATTAATAAGTGTCTGAGGTTGGATTTGAACCCAGTTACTCCTGACTCCAAGGCTGGCGCTCTATTCCCTGCGCCACCTAGCCACCCCACCTGATAAACTTCTGGGAACTTAAGTGTTCTAAGGATACACATATTATCCTTCACTGGGCCTGTGCTCAAAGCTGTGCCACAGAAGCCTGTCATAGCTGACACTGTGATGATAGAGTGAGAACCTAGGTTTGCCCCCACCATAGGATGAAGGATGAAGCACTGGAAGAGGTGTAGGACTATAGAATAGGTCAGTTTTAGAGAAATTGTTTTTTCTGTATTCATGCTTACAAATAAATATATGTGAGTGTGAATGGGGGGTTGAGGGGAGAAGGAAAAGGAGAAAAGGGCACATCAACTACTAAGAATTTAGGAATTTTCTTAAACATCTGTGCCTTCTTGCCTTAATGGCAACCCAAGGCAATTTTATGTACCATGGCAGGAAAGTGATAGAAAATATGATCTTTTCTATAGTTCCAGGCCTTGGCTGCCAAAACCACATAACTCTGAAAATACAGTTCAAAGTTCAGGCTCCCCAAATTTGTGTATTCTGGAATTAAACAAGGGTGTATAATAGTTGATAAAAATATATTCTTTGATCAGCTTGAGGAAATTTTAGTTTCTAACTGGCATATGCAATCAGATCATTTCTTTTTCCTAATTATGTGTCTATCATTGGGAACTGGAAGATACAAGGGACTGAAAAAAATCATCTTTTGTGCCCAATTTCCAGGCGAACAAAGGATAAGGGTTTGAAAAAGAAAAAAGTAACACTACTCCAGCCACGGGGTTGGGGAGTCTTCAAAGCATCAAGAACGGGGTGGGGCTTGAGGGTTAGGGTTCCTGGGGCCTCAGGAACTAACACCTTATAACTTCTGGGGAAACGAATCTCCCCCAAATACTGCGCTGTCTGAAATGGTCCTGCTGGAGATGGCGCCCTTCCTGGCCCCGCGGCAAGGGGGCGCCACCCGGCCACGCGGCAGCGCGGCGCTCTTCTCCGGACGCCTCTCCGCGGGGACCCGAGCTGCTCCCGTCGGCCGGGGCACAGCTTGGGGCGCTTCCGCTGCAGAATGACATCGAGGCGGAGCTCGCGGCCTCCCCCCGGTCTCTAAGGACTGGCGGAGCTCGGTAACCTTGGCCGTCCTTCAACTTGGCCGTGGCCGAAGCCCGCCAGCGCGGATCGCCCGACTAGGAGGCGTTTCCCGCCAGACTCCGCCTTCCAGCCCCTCGCCCGGAGCACGTGCCCTCCGGGGGGGGGAAGGCCAAAGCGGGGCTCCGCCCCGTGGAGCCTGCTGCGCAGGCGCCGGCACGCCCCGCCCCGCACGCCGCGGCGCGCGCCTTGGCCACGGCCCCTCCCACCTGCACTCCACACCAATCCCGCGCGCCCGCACCAAGTCCTTCACCCCCCCCCCCGCGTGCTCTCACTTTGCTGAACCAAACTAACCCGAGGCCGTCCCGCTCCCGCCTCCCAGCTGGGTGAGGCCTGCGCCGCCCCCCTACCTGTGAGCCGGGCCAGAGCGGTGGGCGGGGGCTGCGCGGGAAGAGGAAGGGAGGGATGGGGCGGCGGCGCCCATCCGCGCAGCCCACACCGGCGGCTGGCGACGCTTGCGGCCGTTGGCGCCGGCTGGCGAGGAGCCGCGTGCCCTCGGCTGCCCCCAAGCCCTCCCTCTTTGCTCGTCCTTCACTGCCTCGGTCGGTTCCGGGACCCGAGCTCTAGCGAGGATGCCGCGCGCCACCCGCCTGGGCGCCCCTAATAACCGCGGCTCCCGCGGTCAGGTGGCCGCGCGCGGACCGCTCGGTCATTGGTTGGGACGGAAGCGAGGCGCCGAGAGATTGGCTGAGGGGCGGGGCCTGGCCCCGAGACTGGGCGGGGCGAGGCGCCGAGGGCCGGGATCCGGGGGGCGGGGCGGAGGCGGGGGCGGGCCCGGGGCGGGGCTAGAGCGCGGCGGTCCGCGCCTTTGTGCTCAGCGCGCGCTCAGCTCCGCCCGGGCTCCGGCTGCAGCGCCGGCTGCATCGAGGGTTCAGAGCGGCGGCGGCGGCGGCGGCGGGAGCTGGAGCCCGAGCCCGGCGAGAGCTTCTCCGGCGCCGGCCACGGCTATGCGTCCGAGGGCTGCCGCCCGGCCCCGACCGCTGGCAGGGCGCTCCTGAGGGCCCCGAGGGCGGGAGAAGCGAGCGGCAGCCTGCGAAGCGGAGCCCCGAGAGGCGAGCAGAGTGAAGCGGAGCGGAGCCGGGGGTCCCAGCGCGGGAGGGGGGCGGGGGGCGCCGACACAGCCCCGGGGCGGGGGGTGGGGAGGGCTCCGGAGAGATGATGGGCGCCCTGGAGCTGCTGCTGCTCGGCGCGGCGTGGTTGGCCGGCCCGGCTCGCGGGCAGAACGAGACGGAGCCCATCGTGCTGGAGGGCAAGTGCCTGGTGGTCTGCGATTCCAACCCCACGTCCGACCCCACGGGCACGGCGCTGGGCATCTCCGTGCGCTCTGGCAGCGCCAAGGTGGCTTTCTCCGCCATTCGGAGCACCAACCACGAGCCGTCAGAAATGAGCAACCGGACCATGATCATTTACTTTGACCAGGTGAGTGGCTGCTGCCCCCCCCCCCCGGCAACTCCAGCCCCCGGGCTAGGGGGGTGTGGGTAGAGGGGAGCCCCCGCGGGGCCGACTCTCTTGCTTCCCATCCCTACCCTTTTGCAGGTACTAGTGAACATCGGGAATAACTTCGACCCGGAGCGAAGCACTTTCATCTCCCCACGGAAAGGGATTTACAGTTTTAACTTCCACGTGGTGAAAGTCTACAACAGACAGACCATCCAGGTCAGCCTTGGTACCCCTGACCCCAGGCGACCCTTGGGAAGAGGATGCCTAGAGCTGGGAGGGGATGAGGGGAGGGCTGGTTAGATGGAGGGGCTGGTGTGTGTGTGTGTGTGTGTGTGTGTGAGATGCCTGGGAAGCCGGGCGTGCTGGGGGGCTTCTTGAATTCAAAATTAAGGTAGCTTTCACTTTCCTTGCCCCTGACTGCCGCCTATGCCCCGTTTCAGGGACAGATTCCCCCATCCAGGCTGCATCCTTAGGCTCAACAGTTACCACCTAGATAGCGCCCTACGCTTTGGCTGCCGGGTCCGGGCGGAGGTTGAAAGCAGAACGCGCGTTCAGCACCACGGACAGGGGACAGGGTCTAGCGCTTCCGTCAAGAATCTTAAGCTGGGGTGTTGCGGGGCTGGGTGGTTCCCGTCGTCGCCCGCCCGGTTCTCTCTAGGTCTCCCAAGCTAATGAGAATCTTTGGTCCTCACGGGGAAAATGCAGGAGGTTGAAACCTCAGTCCTGGGCAAAGGGGGCATATTTACTTACCAAAGGAATACAAGAACCTAGTACATGGTTAGCACCTGTGAGTGTCTAATTCGAAGATTGAGTTATTGGGTTTAGAGACAAGGAGAGAGCTGCTCTCCGGCTCAAGGACACCGGGAATCCAAGGGATCTAGGACCACAGGTTTGCTATATTGGAGACTGTAGTGTTAGGAAGCTGACCCGCCCTCTTGAAAGAAGCAGTCGGCACTAGAGGATTGATCAGAGCTTTTTTCAGTGAGATAGATACTAGGGACACCAAATCTGAACTGCTTTATTCCTGAGCCTCTAACCCTGGAATTCCTGGACCAGGTTCCGTGACTGCCCTTTCAGATTTGTCTGATGGCAAATAGAATCTTTTTGATGATAAGACACTTAATAAAAGATTAAAAAATTCACTATCTCTTTTGGCACACCTGGCTTCATACACCAGGCAGAAGCTCATCATCCTGAGTTTCTAGAAGCAAATTGTCTGGACATTCCCCCACCTTTGCCCCCACCCCCTTTCTCCTCCCTTAAGAACTTCCTGTGTAAAACCGCACTTCGACCACCCCTCCTTTCCTCTCTCCTCACCTTTGTGGATATTTCTCCTTGTTCCGGCAGGTTGAGTCGAGCTTCTCTTTTTTTTTCCCCCTTGCCTACAGGTAAGCCTGATGTTAAACGGGTGGCCGGTGATCTCAGCTTTCGCAGGCGACCAGGATGTGACCCGAGAGGCAGCTAGCAACGGTGTGCTAATACAAATGGAGAAGGGGGACCGGGCATACCTCAAATTGGAGCGAGGAAACTTGATGGGGGGCTGGAAATACTCGACATTCTCTGGATTTCTCGTATTCCCTCTCTAAGGAACTAACTCATCGCTGGAGCTAAGCAGAGGGAGTGAGAGGGAGAACAGAAAGAAAGGGGAGGGAGAAAGAAAGAGGGAGAAAGATGTAGAGAAAAAAAGAAATCGACAAGTGTGGAGAATTTTCTGAGAAGTCCCAAGTTGTAGCCAGGTATAAAGAACTCTGGACAGCAAACTTTTAAAGTTCACGTATAAAAGAGAATCTAAGCCCCACTTAGATCTGTGTACATCTGTTTTGAAGAATACCATTCCTCTCCCCATTTTGGTAGTCATAGTCAAGAAAGAAGCTGCCTTGTAATTGATTTTTTAAATCTCCAATTGCAACATGCTCTTCCCTACTCCATTATCCCGACCCCAGATTTAGCCAAAAGAAAGGTTGTATTTCAACAGTGTAAGCGAAAATATCCTTTTCAACTTCCTGCCCCCTCCCCCACCCCATTCAGTGTTCCTCTAATGTTGTTCTTAGCAATTTTTTAGTTTTTGGTTGTTGTTGGAGTTTTTGTTTTGAGAAGCACCGCTCATCTTAAACTCCACCGAAGAAATAACTACTGGAAGGTTTTTTTGTTTTTATTTTTAGATACACAGATGCCACGGTGAAGGAGAAAAGACTGCCTTGCTGTTTAATGACTGACAGTTAAAAAAAACAAAGGGGGGGAGAATAATTTATACCTGAAGAACTATTCCCAGTGAAAACTGGGAGAATAGAGCATCTTTGTATTTCTATGTAATATTCTAAGTGATTGTGAACTATTAAGGCTGCTCAATGTTTTGGTCCTTGGTTTGCTCTTGTCGAATGTGTCCCAACTAAATGCCAGGAAGTATTATTGACCTTTTACTCTCTTACTCTGTAATATATGTGTGAATATCGAGAATTTAATTTGGCTCTAATACAATAAAGTTTAAGTGGGACTTTTATTTTTCTGAAACAGAAAGAAACAGGGTTTTTCAGTGCAGCCCTCGAATCCTCCTAGGCTGGAGGCGGGGTCAGAAGGGGAAAGCAGTTCAGATGCTTAGCTATCTTTAGCGCGCTTAAGAGAAGACTGGGCCAGGAAACGCTAACCCGTCCAAGCGGGCCTGTTCAAACCGCCTAACATTTAAGATGCCCCGAGTCTCTGCGCCTGCCTCGCTTTCTGCTTCCTCGCTGCTTTTTCTCAAGACTTAAAAATTGGCCGACCCTTCTGGTGACAAGAAACGCCCAGATCTGTGGCTGAAGTGCAGCTTAAACGGGAGGCGCAGCACCAAAAAGGGAAGATTAGTCCAAATAAGAAACCACCCCGGGGCCTGTGCTGTCGCTGCCTACCACCTAATGGATTTTCGGGACTGGCTCCGGTGACATTTTATACCACCCTCTCTGGAATCATCAACCTGTCTACTACTCTCTCGGTCCGCTGTTCTGATTTGGTTTCCAGTCTTTAAGAGATGTAAAAATGCTTTAATTTTGCAGTACTCAGAGATGACTACTTTTATTAAAAAGACCCATCCGCGATTCTGACTGTATCTGAATATAATGTCAAAGCAAAAGTCTAATAAACAACTTCATTTGAAGACTAAATGGAAGGCTGGCAGAGTCGGAGGCCTGTGTATGCGAGAGACTCGGGAGGCTTTGGGCCCAGGCTGTGGGCGGGACTGGGAGGAGGGTACCGGGTCCCACGTAAACTCCAGGAATTTCGGAGATGTACAGTAAAACTGCTCTGGCTTCACTCATGATTTCCAGCCCCTCCAGCGTTGAGCGTCTTCTGGTTATCTTCAGACCCGGGTTTCAGGAAGCCATTTAATTAGTTCCTAGGGGGAAAAATTAATAGCAGCATAATAAGCAACCCTCCTTTATTTAATTCACGCGACTTGTCTGGATAATAGTTTCACAAGGCAAGTTGGAACTAGGCTGAAGCCCAAACCCTGGCCTGAGTACTCCCGCACCTAACCGCTTTCTTTTCTATGTTGCTTGCTTTTCTGAAAAGCCTCAAGTTCCTGAAGCCAAGCAGCCTTCTTCCTAATACTCCTTATTCAGTCCCAAACTATGTTTTCAGTGATTGGGTTAGTGACCACCTCCTAAGTGTTGGGTATTTGACCTGTGAGTTTCTTTTTTCTCATAAATAGCATCATTTGCTATTGAAGATAACCACAGACATGTCAGAGAGCAATCCAAGAGGAAAAGAAAGAAAAAGAAAACTGTCTCCCCCTTTTTTTGCCCCACCCCACCCCCATTCCTGAGGGAACAAGGTTCAGAAGTCCACAGTGGCCACGAACCTACGGAGGACACTTAATAGGTTGAGTATCATCAGCCGTCTCCACGTGAGGTTTTTCTTTCTGGCGGCAGAGGCCGAAAATCTAGCGAGAGTAGAGGCCGATTTGCCAGTTTTGTTTTACTCAAGTGGCAGATTGTACGGCAGAGACGACCCCAGAGCTAGGTGTAGAGCCCCTTTTTGGAGTCTGACGAGCTGGGGAGTCTGGACCCAGCAGCAAAAGCCATGAGGTCCTTTGAGTTCCCAATTCTTTTTGGTCTTTCAGAAATCTGAGGGTGCTTTGCCTATTGTGCCAGGTTTTTTGTTTATTTATTTTTTCTTTTTCTGCCTTAATGTCGCTGCATTTGCAATCTCTTGCTACTGCCTGGAAGAAAACCACGTTCCCTATCGTCTTCCCCTTGGGGTTTCGGACCCCGAAAATCCTGTCTCCCCTCATTCCTTTAATGAACCTGTTCCCACCGGCGCCCAGATCCCGTGTCCTTCTCAGTTCTTGGCCTCCCTGAAGGCTCAACTCTGGCCGACTGACCGCGAGTCTTTGGGGCCTGCAAGACTGCGGACAGAGCGCTCCCAACAGCATCGGCTGAAGGCTCGGTGTCTGGGATGCGTGTGGCACCTCCGCTGTGAGTCCAGGAGATCAGGCGCTGAAGCTGGCGTGGCTTCAGCTCAGCACTAGTAGCATTTCCTTAAACTCGCAGGCTTTGTACTTGTGTCCAAGCATTTGGCAAGTACCGGAATGGTGCTCACTGCAAACTCCTCTCCCTCCGGGATTCCCCACAGTTACATTTTCCTGTTCTGCCCGGGCGGTTTAGGCACGAGATCACTTCTATTATCTTTTTCTGCTTTTTTTTCTGGCAAGCCTAGAGGTCTTGGAACATGTGCGTATTGTCCGCTCTCCGTGCTGCTCGTCCCCCTGCCTCTATCTGGTGTATCTAGAAAGGACGAAAAATGAGACCGGGATCTTGGGGTAAGACAGGTGTGTTGGGGAACAGCAAAGATATCTTCTGCCCATATTCCCATCTATCTGCTTAGCCCCTCGGCCCCTCCAGCTTTGGTGGAAAGGGGAGGACTGTCTCGGGAGGTTTGTAGTCCGGGAAGGAAGGAAAGATAGAAATAAACATTTATTAAGTGCCTACTGTTGCCATGCTAAAGACTTTACAAATAGTATCTCATTTGATCCAGGGAGAAGGGTTGTTGTTTAAATTCATCTGCTTATCTGGAGGGTCAAGGCTTCTACCACTCCTAGCTTTTGCAAGTCTTGCTCGATCAGATGCCGAGGCAAAGGAAAGCTTTGCTTTTCAGGAAGATCAAGAAAGTCCATTTCTAGGTTGTCCCTTAGGGTCAGACTGAGGTTGAGTTTTTGACCCAAGTTATCAGGGTCACTTTCCAGAGTGTAGCCCATATCCCTCAATTCCAGTATCTGCTCAATCTAGGCTTCCCTCAAAGTAATCACTGGATTGGAGTGTTGTCCCTTAATCTTGGAACCATAATCTAATAGTAAATACCAGGGCAATTGATTATTAATACTATTATTACTAATGTTAGAGAATTCAAACATTTCTACTTCCCTTGATACTAATTTTTATTTCGGGGTGGGAGTGAAATGGGAAGAAAAAAAGAGAGAGGATGTATTATGAATATTAGTACCTGAATGTCTTATTGGTCTCAGTCTTCAGTCTGCTACTTTGGTCTTGGTGGAAAAAATACAAGGCTGGGAATCAGGTCACCTGGATTGTAGTTCCAGCTCTGCTATGAACTAGCTGTGTGACCTTGGGCACCTCCCCCCTCCCAGTCCTCATTTGTAAAAGAGAGTTGTATTAGTTAGTCTCCTAAATCCCTTCTTGCTCTGGCGTTTCTTTTTGTGCTTTAAAACACAGAATTCTAATTCACATAATTCTTTGTTTTAAAGCAGTGGTGTCAAACTCTAATAGAACCTAGGGTCCCACTAATATGAACAAAAAGATCCCATGTGCCCCAAATCAACTTAGTTTTAAAATGCAATGTTATCTAGATTTTACTGCATTTTAAAATTTATTTTGTTAAATATTTTCCAATTATATTTTAATCTGATTCAGGTTAGCAGAAGTGTTACTGTTGTGATTGACATCTCTGGTTTAAAGAATTCTTTCTAGCTTTCAAAGACTCTATTGTAAGGGCACTTCTAGCTCTACCATTCTGTGTACTAACATCCTATAGTCTAAGATCCCTTAGAGGCTGGTAGTTCTTTGAATTCTATCAAGTAAATATAACATGGAACCCCCAATTTTAATAGATCCACCTGGGAATTTCAGATATTGGGAAAATAAGTTTGTTAATATTTGCTTCAGATAAGAATAAATGCACATGTGGATATTTTCTTGACTGGATGTAATTATGAATTGTGTATGATAAAGAAGTTTATTTCTCCTTCCACATATATACCTTTGTATAAACAAGAACTTTCAGCACTTATCCATTCAGTAAACATTCATTAAGCTCAAACTATGTACAACCTTAGATACTTGCATCAATTTTCATGTTATTCTAATTTAAGAGTCCTAAGATACATATGTATGTGTAGGTACACACATGCATGTATGTGTATAAATTAACTCTGGGATTCTATTGCCATAGAGAATTGAATACAAATGTCCCAAGTGGTCCAAAAGATGCTTTCCAAGAGCCTGAGCTAATGAGAAGGTAGGGAGTAAGGTGTGTTTTCAGGATAAATGACTTACTAACTCAGAAGTATTGGCACCATCTGGTCAACTCCCTCTTCATGCATCAAAAATGATACTTTGATAGAATGACATGATTTACCTATCATCATCACTACTCTCACCATCAAACTACAATTGCAATCATCCATTACATTACTGCTTTGTTATACCTGGAATTTCATTATGCTATAGATCAATTATACATATGATATTATTCAAGTATAGCTAGAATTATAGGATTTTAGACCTGTAAAGGACCTTAGAGACAATCCCCTAATTTAACAGATGAAGAAACAAGCCCAGGAACGTTTAAATGATTTGTCCAAGGCCTCAATGTAAGGAGCAGAAATGGGATCGGAAATTAGGCTTCTGGCCTTAAATCCAGTGCCCTTTAATGGATATAAAATGTTTTGTGAACCTTAACATAGAAAATAAACATCTACTTTTAATTTGGTATTGTTGCAAGTGAATCATATTTTCTCAAAAGATTAATCAAAGAGTGATTGTTCACTTTATGAAAAAATCACCTTAATAGTTTTCTTATTGCATACCCAATGGTATTTAGTTGTTTTGTTTTGCAAACAATTCTTCAGGAAAGGTTCATTTGGGTAGTGTATCTATCAATGTAAGATGATCCCTTTCTGTCTCTATTTCTCTAATACATATAAATGTTTTATATATATATAGTTATGTGTACTGATATATGATACATATATCGTGTATTACATAAACATATAATACATACATATGCATGTATGTAGTACATGTAATACTCTGGTCCCCCAACCCCCACAAAATGATTAGAACTCATTAAATCCTTGAGTATAAGTAGAGCTATACTGGGTAGATTAAACAGATGTCTTCTCTATCACCTGGGAATTTATAATCCAAATAAATCTGACATTGACATGGTCACCTAAAAATCCTTTTCTATGCTATAAAGGCAGTACTCTATAGCACTGAACATGGGGAACACCTCTTCCATTCCTAAATCTGAGCCCCCAAGGAAAAGAGAACCCCCATTAAGAAATACTCTGCCAAGAAGCCCCATCAGGAAAAGAATACTTCAATAGTTTACATTCAGGATTTGAGTTAACTCTAGATTATATACTGTATGGGTCATATTTAGGATCCTTGTTTGTTTGTAATCCTTGATTTTGTAGTACCTTGCTATTTATTTAGATTACAATCCTTTTAGGTAGCATAATTATAGTACGCTGTTGCTGGCAATTAGGGGAATTACTTTTTTTTAACTAAATAAATGACAAACACCTCTTGTAGTAACAATAAAAAACACCTCTTCTAGTAACAATATTGTTACCACAATACAAAGTCCTGGCAGGTCTGTTAAATTTTTAGGGTTTCAGAGGAGTTCTCTTCCACTCTTTTCCTGTTATTTTTACCTGTGAAATCCTCCCTTGCACTAAATTTTATATGATAGTTGTATGGAAAGCATTTTGAAACCTTAGGATGCAATAAAAATGCAAACCATTATCTGAATCCTACCCAATAATCAAGGATCAAATTTCAATTCCTTTCTTAAACCTTTCCTAATTTTTCCAGCTCATTGACAATAAAAATGATAATAGGGCAGCTAGGTGGTGTAGTGGACAGAGCCCTGGAGTCAGGAGAACCTGAGTTCAAATCCAGCCTCAAGACACTTAATAATTGCCTAGTTGTGTGACCTTGGGTAGGTCACTTAATCCCATTGCCTTAAACAAACAAACAAACAAACAAACAAATAAATAAATAAACTTAAAAAATAAGAATGATAATAACAATTAATGGTATTTACATTGTGCCTCAAGTTTTACAAATCACAATATCATAGGAGCAAAACTAGAAGAGACTTGAGAAGACTCTAGAGATTATTTAAGAGAATCTTGAGATTATTTTACAGATTAGGAAACTGAAGGTCAGTCAAAGTGACTCAAAGAAAAGGTAAAAGCAGTTTAAATCAGTAAACATTTATGGACAAAACTGGGAGGGGGATACAAAGGAAAAAGACTTGCCTCCTAAGAGGCAGGACTTAATAGATGTTTGATGAGTTCACTTAGCAGAGCCAGAATTCTATCCCACCCTTTTCAAACTCCCAAAGCAGCATGATTTCCACTACATTATGCTGCCTCACATTTAATTGCTTCCTCCTTCTGAATTCCTAGAATACTGACTGTACCCCTCAATTGGCCTTCACAGAGAATACCAAGCATTATTATTTTTGCTTGTGGGTGCACTCTGCTCCCCAACCAGACTTTGGACTCTTCAAGTGCGGTGACCTTTTCTTCATCTTTATATTCAGTTTGACTCAACAATCATGTATTTTAATAGATTTTTATTGGTAGTTTTTGTTTTTATATTACCTATGTGTCAGCCTATGCATTCCTTCTCCCCTCTAAGAGAGTTATATATCTTCTAACAAAGTTTTTTTTTAAAATAAAAGAGGAAAAAATTCAGCAAAACTAACCAAAAGATTGAAGAAATCTGACACTATATACAATGTTTCACAGTAGTGAACTCCCAGACCTGCAAAGGAGCAGGGAAAGGTCTTTTCGAGTCTTTTTTTTTTCCAAGTCAATAAGTGTTTACTATGTGTAAAAGTCTATGCTAGAAACTAGGGATAAAGATAAATAGAAAACAGTTCTAACTCTCAAAGAATTTACACTGCCTCTGGTATACAGCCTTTTAATAGATCAATTACTATTTCTTGCTCAATATAGAAACAAAATTATTAAATTCTGTGGCAACTATCAACTGAGGAGTATAGTAGCAGTCCCATCTGCACAATCAAGACTACCAAATCATTGGTCTGCCTGTTTCTAAATGAATGGGAGCAGCCAATTCTAGGGAGCAAGCTAAGGAGAAAGAATGAATAAGGTGAGGATTATAAACTAGGAAGGGGGAAGGCATTGGGTAGTAACAAGATATAATAAATCATTGGGGTAGGGATTTAGTCAGCTTATGTGGGTTTTGTTTTTTGGCTAATGTGGTATCAGGTTTTTAGCCAGGATTTCTAACCACGAGGGTCCTGCTATTCAATGGGCAATAAAAATTGTTTGCCTCTGACACTGGTGTCTCTAGGTCTCAATTACCCCAATATCCTCCCCATTTCGAGAGTAAATTTGGAGAGCAGCTCCTGAATCAGGAAAAAAGTCTTCCCCTCCCATTTATTCAGAATGTCTCAAAAGTAAATTCCCTAATGTGCCCTTTTACTGAGAAATTCAGATGATTTTATAATGACTGAATGACTCCAAATATAGTATTTAAATGCAGCTGATGAGAAGCTTGCTAGGCTGTTAACTTTTTATAAAAATTCAGTCAATGTAGGTCTCAGTAATATTCACTCTCTCTTTTTTTTAAGGAGTACATTTCAAGTGACTGAGTTATTTACTTATTCTGAAACATTAATGGAGAGCACCCCCCCCATACATATCAATGATACCACAACTTTTGAGCTGTTGTTCTAGTTTTACTTGATCCCTTTGAGGCCACATTTCCAGTGTTTTTTGACTTTCTTCCCATGTATACTCTATGCTTGATCTCACAGGGTCCTAGAATCTTAGATGTAGAGCTCTGAGGAATCTTGGAAGGGATCTAGTTCAGTCTTCTTATTCTACAGATGAGGAAATAGTGTACAGAAGATATACTTGCCCAATGTCACACAGATAGTGAGTAGCAGATACAGTATTCTAAACAGGATGTGGAACAAAATAAGCTCCCCGAGCAATAGATAATGTTGAATATAAAAGTATTAAACATTGGAGTAAAGCAATTCTTTAAGACTTGGAAATATCATCATTTTTGAGGTAGGTTCTGAAATAAATATAAAAGCAATGAAAAATAAGTGAATGGGGGCAGCTAGGTGGCACAGTAAATAGAGTACCAGCTCTGGAGTTGGGAGGACCTGAGTTCAAATATGACCTCAGACACTTGATTCTTATTAACTGTGTGACCCTGGGCAAGTCATTTAACCTCAATTGCCTCATAAAACAAACAAACAAAAAAAAAAGAGAATGAATGAATGAATGAAAAAGTATTTAGTAATCCTACATTATATGCCAGATACTGTATTTGGAAGGGATCTAATTCCACCTTCTCATTCTACAGATGAGGAAACAGTATACAGAAGGGATATTTGCCCAATGTAACATGATAGTGAGTAGCAGATGTGGGATTCAAAATAGGAAATAAATAGAAAATATAAATGGTGATAAATTAAAAAATGAAAGGTTTCCTATCGTCAGGAGTTTACATTAAAATAGGGGAAGATTGGTAGCCAGGGAATGGAGTGTTGCTGTATTAGACTACCAGGATGTTGAGTACAGTCATTGAGTAATTGATTGTCACACCTTGATCTGATATCTGTTTACAGAACAAAAAATGCAATGAAGATGGGGGGATAGCACACATACACCATCATACCAGTGTAGATGTCAAAATGATCATCATGACAGACTGGGTATATCAAAAAGAATAGACTAGTATCAGTTAAATAAGGGGTTAGGAAATTTTTTGTGTACTTATCAGTCAGGACTACCTAGCCCAGGAAAACTCAGTAGATTAATTACTGTTGGGAAGGGTTGGTGGTTGTATGTTTTATGGAAAGCCACTATAAAATGGATGTTCTAGTGGAGAGAATTGGATGGGGAATAGCAGGGCAAATGGTAAGGTAACTGGCTAGATACCTGAATGAGACCAATGGTATTCTTCAATTTCTCTACACTGTCTTATTTTTTTGATCTATAGTTTTCTGCTCAAACATACCATTAGCAGGAATACTACCCTGCTCCTCCAAGGAAATGTCACTCTGTGGATCGACTATTCTAAACTTGCCAGCCAATCAATTTACACTTTCCCTAGTATTGTACTGAGCAATTAGGAAGCAAAAGTGGCCCTGACTATGGCAATTGAAGCACAATTCCCTGAGTCCCTTTTGAAAATTAAATATGGAGGAAAACATCCCAGCTGCTAATACAAAGACTTATTGATAAGAGTAAGTACCAGGCAAAGGGAAACTAGGGTGAGACAATATAGAGAGTGACTAGGTTATAAGGGTGAGAAGGAAGGGGTATAAAGAGGAATCTTTTAAAGTAAGACTTGTAATAAATTTACGTATCTTAATGCCTTGAAAATCCTGATTTTCATGACATGGAAGAAATTAATTTTATAAGGAAAAGCCATGTATTACTGTAAAGATTCAAAGCCACCAGTGGATCCAACATTATTATAAGTGCTGGAGAAGATAAGGAAATTTTCAGATACCTCAATGATGCAAAAATGTTTTGTCTTTACACTGGTGCTAGATATGTGGAGAAGTGGAACTCTCCTCAAGGACCAAATCGGGAAGAGAACTTAGCTTTCTATTTGCAACCAGGGTAATCTTAGATAAGTCATTTCCTCTCTCTCTGGAACTCAGTTTCCTCCTATGTAAAAAAAAAAGATTTGCCCTGGATGATCTCTAAGGTCTCTCTTAGCTCTAAATCCTGTGATTCTGTGCCTCTTGAAACCAGAAGCCAAGAGAGGAAAATGAAGAATTGAGAGATTTAAACAGTAGACATGAAGGTAGGTCACAGAAGTGGGAGACAGGAAGATGAGCAACTGGGTTGAAGGTTTGCTGCTCCTATTGGTTTTAACAGTTCCTACTATCTTGCATAATTTCATCACTGCCTAAGTCAAATCCTACCTTCCTCTTCAAAGCCTTCTCTCACCAAGTCATCATAGTCACCCATCCAACTATCCATCTATCAATCTATCCATCCACTTCAAGCAGCTTTCTATCAGATCTACAGTTCTTTTATTCTACTCCTTTCCATCTCAGAACCCCCATTTTTTCCAGCACACCTGCAACAAAACTTCCAGAAATAATACCTTCTTTCCCCTCTTTGTGATACTTAATCAACTGTTTAGGAACTCCTACCTAGGGGCTAAACAGGCTTAATTGGTGTGTGAATGCAAACTCATCTAACCCACTATATCTAGCTTGTCCAAGGCCCAATAGTTTACTGCCATCTCCCCCTGCCCCATTTCTTCTTTCTACCTTGGACTTTAATAAAAATATACATTCTGGAAAAGGTTATGGCAAACATAATCATTTTACTCATCATTTCTGTGACAATGACCCTTCCCTCCTCAGATCAAATTTGTATTGTCTACCCCATTACTTGAGGTATACTTTTATATTAAAGGTCATACTTTTATATTAAATGCATTTATTTTTGTATTATATTATATATTATGTACATTTATATGTTTTACTTTTGTGTTTATTCCCTTAGTACCTTGCATAGTGCCAATACCTAATAGGTGCTTAAAAATACTTTTTCATTCATTCAAAGGGAGTTTTCTCTTTTTTGAGAACGATAACTACAACAATAACTGTCTATTCCCCTTACTTGGCACTTGGCATATATGATGACGTACTCTTTAATACTTTCATGTGTCTTAGTTGCTCCTAAGATCATAAGCTTCTGATGAGTAGTAATCATATTTTCCTTATCCTTTTCTCCTACAGCTCCTAAATCTAGTCCACAGTTGCTCATAACTTACTCTAAGTTTGGTCTCAATAAATGTTTGCTGTACTGTGAATCAGCTCCTAAGCTTTCTTTGAGGAACTTAGAAAGTGACATTGTATGTACATGTGTGTGTATGTGTCTGTGTGTGTGTGTGTGTGTGTGTGTGTGGTCTGTGTCAATGTGTATATGTGAGCACTTGTTTGCATACTTGTGTGTACGGGGTGAAGGGAATGTGGGTGCAGAACAGGATTATGTATTATTTTTCATAATGGAATCTGATTTTACAAAGGATATTGTTTCTAAATTAAAATCTGGGAGCTCATCTGAGAAGTATAATTAACGTCATCATGCTTTGCAAAAGAAAGGAGAGGTTCTGTTCATGTTGGCTAACATGCAAGCTTTTAAATAGGACTTTTGTGAATATATTTTGTGAATAAATCCTTCACATTCTACCTTAATGGTGACAGCTTATCATACCACATTGTGTTTCTGTCAGGCTGCACCTCCTGTATAATGAAGACAGCACACAAGGGCTCTTGTACAGATTGTACCCGACTGAGTTTCTGCCTGACTCTTATCATTTAAATTCAGCCCTTTAAACTTTCAAATTTGCCCTGGCTTAGTATGAGTTCTGAGCTATGTTATGTTGCTTCTCAGCTCACCACTAAAAATGTGCCTGTGCTGGTCTTTTTTCTCCTCTGCTGCTCTTCCCACCCCTTCTCTTTCCAGGGAAAGCCATTTCCTGCTTATTTTAGGAGGTTCTGTAACAGTCATCTCTGGCTTTTCACAATCTTGTGCCTCCTTACTTTTCTAACATTTTCTCATACCACTTATCTTCATAAACTCTACATTATACTCCAGCTAAACTGGACTACTCCTTGTTACTCAAACAAGAATTGCTCTTTCTCACACACCCCCACCTCCATTTTTTTCTCATGTGGGTCTCTATTCCTGTATGAATACCTTCCCTCTTATTTCTTGACTTCTAACACATCCTTTAAAATTCAACTAAAATGCCAGATCCCTCAGGAAGTCTCTGTATGTCTAATTTACTCCAGTTAATAATGGTCATCCCCTCATACCATACAAAGCACATTAATTCTCTACCTTTTTAATACACTTAAAATATTACTATATTTATGAGTGTTGATTGATGATGTTTGTCCTTCATTTTCGAAGAAGATCATGACAACAGGGAAGTGATACCATGCCATGCATATGAATTGGATTTGAGAGAGGGGTTGCTATACAAAATCACCAGCTTCACTTTCTGCTTTTGAGTCTCCTGGATCCAGTGGCCAGATATGGATGAGGACCTTCATTAAGCTAAACTTTGTATTTTATCACCTAGCACAGTGTTATTCACTCAGTAAGTGCTCAAGAAATGTTTATTGATTGATTGAATGGTGTGATAGATAAATCATGGTGAAGCAAAAACAAAAAACAAAATGAGGTCAGAATGTACCCCAATTTTATTCTTGTCTCTTTTACTTATTAGCTCTCTTTGACCCTGACCAAATCACTTGATCTCTTTGAGTCTCAGTTTGTTTACCTGTTAAAAGGGTATGATGATGATGATGATGATGATGATGATGATGATGATGATGATAATAATAATAATACCTCATGGGTTGGTTATTGGGAGGATCAAATAAGCTAATGAAAAAGTTCTTTATAGACTTTAAAGTTCCATAGATATGTTAGCCATGATTAATATTAGAAAGGATTCTCAAAGTGGAAGACCAGAAGGTCCTCTGTACTGCTGAAATTACAGAACTCTTGTATGTGAGGTATAATGGTATAATGTTTGAAGTTTTGGACTCGGAATCAGGAGGACCCTTCAAGTTAATTAGTACTGTGACTGGAAAAAATCACTTAACCTCTCAGTCTCAGTTAGCTCTGCTGTAAAATGGTGCTAATCATATCACCTGCCTCCTAGGATTATTATGAGATAAAATGAGATTTAAATGCTTTGCAAACTTCAAAGTGATATATAAATGCATGCTATTGTTATCTCTATTCAACTATATACTCTATCAAAAAGATTAGACACTTTTCTTTCAGGTCTGGATCTGAGAGTCTGGATCTGAAATTTTATTGTATTTCTCCCTCTCCCTCTCATTCTTTTTGTCTCTCTGTCTCTATCTTTCTCTCTCTCTGTCTCTCTCTCTCTCTCTCTTTCTCTCTGTCTTTCTCTGTCTCTCTCTGACTATCTCTGTCTCTCTTTGACTCTGTGTCTCTGTGTCTGTCTGACTGTCTCTGTCTCTGTCTCTGTCTCTGTCTCTGTCTCTCTCTTTCTTCTTCTCAATGTTTGCTCCCCTACGCCTCCATCTGTTTTCTCCTCTTTATATCCTCAAGAAAAAAAAATCTACCCCGCAGGGTCTTTGTTTTTTCTTATTCTATGCCTTCATTACACTTTAAAGACATTACAGTTCTGAAGGAATAATTGTCTTTTCCACTTTTTAGAATGTTATCATTACATCCTCATATAACTTTTTTCACTTGTTCAAATAAATTTATCTTTTTAGGTTTCTCTGTCCCTTTGTGTTTATATTCAAAGTTCCTATTCAGCTTTGGTCTTTACATCAGAAATACTTGAAAGTCCTCTATTCCATTAAAGATGTATTTCCATGGGAGGAGGGAAGTAAGAATGGGGAAAAATTGTAAAACTCAAAATAAATAAAATTTTTCTAAAAAAAAAAAATGTGGTTCTCTCCCACCCTACCTGAAGCATTACCTTCAGTTTTTCAGGGTAAGTTATCTCTTCCTTATCCTTTTCAGGGTAAGTTATTTTAGACTACAATTCTGTATCTTTTCCCTTTTAGAAGAAGATGGCCTCTTATTTTTTGTAGTAGCTACCAGGCCTTGTCTAATCTGGATTGTCCCTTGGAAGTAAACTGCTTCTTTCTGGATATTCCCAATATTTTTCTCCAACATAGGAGCTCTGCATTTTGCTAAAATAATGCTGGAACTTCTCCTTTGAGGATTTCTTTCAGGAGATGATCATTGTATTCTTTCTATCTTCACTTTGCCCTCTGATTCTAAAAGCTCATAGTAGTTGCCAATTGTAATTTTCTGAAATATGGATGGTGTCTAGGGTTATTTTTTTTGGGGGGGGGCCTTGGTCATGGCTTTCAATAATTCTTGCTCTCTCTTCCCTGGACTGGTTTTGTTAGTCAATTTTTTTATATCACATATCTTACATTTTCTGTTATGTTTTCAATGTTCTGTTTTGTTATTTCCTTTTCTCATGGAGTCATATGTTTCTGTTTGGACCGTTCTAGTTAAAGTTACTGTATTACTTGGGTAATGCTACCAACTTTCTCTTCTTGACTATTTATTCTCTATTCAATTCTTTACCCCATAGTTTTTATTTCATTTTTATCTCTTCCTTAACTTCTTTCTAGGTATTAATATAGCCCTTGTTGAATATTCACTTGGGATGGAGTTCTTTTCGGAGTTCTCTAAATTGCCAATAATTTTTATATACCAGTGAGTGTTTGCTTTGATTTACGTATCTTACCAGAGTTAGGTCCTAAATCAAGACTCTGTTGGAGGATTAGACTTTATCTCATTTTTGTACTTTGGGGGGCAGGGATTATAGCTGTGGGTCTTATACATTGGATCTTTTGGGTTCCTGCTCCTCCTGATCTTCATCATTTTCTGGTCTTTGGCCTTCAGGGTTCTTTGAAGTTCATAATACTGATTCTTCAGAGCTCTCTCTTGTGTCTCAGGACAGTGGCTCCAGAGCCTGTAACTCAGGCTGTGTTCTGTGGCAAAATGTTGGCTGCTGCCCACTACTGTTCTTGGAACTTCTAATGTTCCTGGAGTTTTCCGACCACCCAGAGACTTTCTTGGAGACTTCCTCTTCTTTTGAGGTTTCTGGACCAGAACCTTAATGACCATGTTTCTGGTCAATATGGAAGACTTTACCAGCACTAGCTTTGCTGATAACCCCTTTTCTTATCTGTCTTAAGCATTTGTGGTCTTAAACTCTTGTGCATTTGAGAGGGTCATAAAAGAAGTCATTTGCTGTAGTTTCTCATTAAACTCTTGATTGTTCCTCAGCCTGGTGGGAACATTAGAATTTTGTTAGTGTGTACGCATGGGAACTGTGTACTTGCTTTCCATCCAAGAAATCAACTTATTTAGAAGTCCAACCACTATATTTTATAAAACAAAACTGAGACCAAGAGAGGACAAGTAAGTTGCCTACAGTTAACACAATTAAGACATGGCAGAACTAGGTCTTAAAACTAATTCTTCTGAATCTAAGACCATTGATTTATTATACCACAGTTCCCTTTTTCTTATTCACAAAACAAGAACTCTATCACCCCCCCCCCCAATAATAACTAAAAGTAACCAAGTTTCTAGCTAGTTAGCATTTGTTGGATACCCTGTCTGTGATCTAGGAGCCAGACTACACTGAACTCAGAGAAAGATCAGCTATAGTTTACTGGGCAAAACAGTCACTTTGAAACCAACAATAAATTTTAAAGTGGTCCTTTCCAGAAGTGGGTGAGTGATTCCTGAGAACTGACCAATACCCTTACTATTAGCAGGGCCTCACCTAAAAAGTAAGTGGAAAAAATGTTTTCATTTAGTTGGAGCAGAGGGAGAGTGTCAAAGTCCCTGAAACTGTCCTCATCAAAATGGCAAAGTGTGCCACATTTGGGTTAAGAGGAGATGGGTTCAAATTATGTCACTTCGTAAAAAAAGTCCCCTTCCTTTTAATGAATAAGTGCTCATACTGGAGACAATCCATAATAGACCACTTATCTCCCCTACCTTTCCCTTGTTTAGCTCTTCAACTAGTAACTTGGGATAATTTGGAAACCTAACATAGTTGCTTTGAGAAAAAAGACAGGAAAACAAATGGAAAGGGAGCAGGAGTGCATCATTAAACCCTAATGGACTCAACAGAATATATTGATATATACATAGGAACACTGTACTGTACAGAACGAAAGTAAATCAATATGAATTCATCTATACTAGCTTCATACAATGGGATAAAGGGATATTTAAGTCTGGAAATAGTTTTGATAGTGAGTCAAAAAATGGTCAGCTTTTTTATGGAAGGTAGGACCTAAGGTTTAAAACAGGTATTAAGGGCAGTGGATAGAATGCTGGGGCAGGATGACAGGAAGAAGTAGGTTCAAAGACAGTTTTAGATAGCCATATGGTCTTGGACAAATCGCTTAACCTCTGTTGTCTCAGTTTCCTCTTTTGTAAGAAATGGGTATAATAATTGACCCTACCTCCTAGGGTTGTTGTGAGGACCAAATGAGATAATTGCACATGATTATCTGCATAGTGTGTGGAACAAAATAATTGTTATATGTTACTTATACAATATTGGCATTATAGTATACCTATTGTATAACTAATAAAAATAATTCCCATTATTAATTATTATTTTTAAACAAGTTTAAATAGGTCAGAGACTCAGTATTCTTTTCTGGAGATGGGAAAGAACTATAACATGGTCCGCTGAGAGTTCTAGGAATTGCTCCTTAACAAGTTGCTAGAGCTAGAGAGGTTGTAACTAGCACCATCTGTTGGAGGAGAGCCAAACAACATGGTTGTGAAGTACATCTGAGGGCCCCAATAATAAGGAGATGGTCCTTGGCTACTGCTGTGAGTAGGGAATACTGACACTGGAACAGAGAAAATCCCTTTAAGGACTAATGACCAGGGTGTGGCTGATGATGAAAGTAAAGTTAACACAAAGTTTTGGCAGGAAGGAGAGAGCCCTACCCCACCTGCTGATTGAAGTTTCAGAAAAGGAATAACTTTAAGCTGAAGTGTACTAGTTAATGTTTAACAACTGGCTCTCCAGGAAAAAAAAAAGAGTATATTTGGTATACTTTTTTTTTTTAACAAGACAATGGGTTAAGTGACTTGCCTAACGTCACACAGTTAAGAAAGTGTTGTCTAAGGCTGGATTTGACTTCAGGTCCTCGGGACTCTAGGACTGGTGTTCTATCTACTGTACCACCTAACTGCCCCCATTTAGTATACTTTTAAATTTATTTTTTATTATTAACATTTTCTCTAGCATGTTTTAAAATCCAGACACAATATATCAAAGTTGTCCATGCTGAAAATTGACCCTCTGACGTCAGTAGTACTTGGCTCCACACATTGCTGGTAGTAGGTTATGGGAACTGTGTAGGTTTCTCTGAGAGGATGACTTAGCAAAGTGGTGTTCTTAAATGTGAGTCCTTGGGGTGGTCAGGTATTGCAGTGGCTAGAATGCTAGCCTTGGAGTCAGGATGACCTGAATTCAAATGTAGACTCAGACATTTGATGAGATATGTGGCCCTGGGCAAGTCACTTAACCCTGATTGCCTCAAAAATAAATGTGAGTTCTTTTGATTTGTGAGTACTTGTAAAGGAAATGAGTGGCTACCCTGGACAAGTCATAAGCCCTCTATGCTCTACTGTGGGGGGAATGCTATATGCAGAAGGTAATGAGTTCCATAGGATCAATGCTGGGGATCACTGAATACAATTCCTAAAGGCTATCCTACCTGTAAATGTCAGTAGGCATTTTTTGACATGAGGCTAAATCATTTCATCACTATAGGAAATTGGACTTGATCTTTCTTTAAAGTCCCTTTTAGCTTTAAATCCTACAATCCTAGGGGTATTATTGAAAGCCCATACTGCTGATTAAATCATTAGTCCAGTGGATTGAATTTGAAACAAAACCTGCTTTCTATAGATAGCTATATAGGTCTGTAGATAAAGCACTGGGCCTGGAGTCAGGAAGACCTGAGTTCAAATTTAACCTCAGACACTTATAAGCTGTGTGACCCTGGGAATATTATTTAATCTTTGCCTTGGAGGCAGGTGGTGGCTCAGTGGCAGAGTGCTAGGCCTGGAATCAAGAAGACCTGAGTTCAAATCTGGAATAGATGCTAGCTGTGTGACTCAGGCAAGTTATTTAATCTGGATGCCAGGAACTGTCCCTCATCCCCACCAATGTTGGGTCATAAAGAGTGAACCTGATGGAAAGTGATGGACTTAAAATACAGTATGAGGCATATTTTTTTTGTCATGGTGATCCTAGGAATTTGTTTTGCTCGATTATGCATATTTCTTTTGAGGATTTTATTTTTTCAGTTGTATAATTTTTGGGTGTTGTAGAAGGGAGAGATAAGTACTTGTAAAATAGTTAGATAAACAGGTTGAAGATGGATAAAGTTTATGCAGAAAGACTGAAGACAAATTAAATAGTCATACTATTGCTTTAAGGCTCTTTGTATGGTTATTCAACTACTAGTCCTTTGGGGTCGAAGAGTACCACATGAGCCAATCAAATGTTTGGAGGCATGAATTATGTAATTATCTTTATTATAGTGAGGGACACACTATGCAGGATATTCTTTTCACTTGCCTTTATAAGAAGCAGAACTATTGAAGATGGTCTGGCTACTGTGGGCTTGACACTGATATTTATTCTAGATTTTTTTTTTCCATTCAGAGGTAGCTCTTTTGGAGTAACACAGAGATTGATGTGAGCAGTGGAGATGCATTGGGTCTCAAGATTAAGGAAAGGAAGGGACTTTGGGTGAAAGTGGAAGTCTAAAACTGGTATTAAGCACCTTCCAAGCTAAAAGTTGTAGGTGATACTTCTGAGTGGGTGGGGATTATGAAGTAGGAAGGTAGGGAGATGATAGCAGTGGTGACCTTGCTGAAAGGGTCTAGGTGCAGTGGGAGACCCTGACAAAGATAGGTGTGGTAGGTGTGGATTTGAAGCCCAAAGAAGGAAGAATGATAAACCAAGGAGCTGATGACAGTGGTCAATGAACTAAACTAAAATTTCAGCCTGGTTTTGCAATGAGTATAAAAATGTTTTCTTAGACTTCTGTGATCCCAGTTAAATTTAGCAAGTATTTAGGGAGAAACTAGGTGTTGTAATGGAAGGAAAGCTAGGCAGCTAGGTGATTAGGGGGGTTTGAGTCAGGAAGACTCATCTTCTTGAGTTGAAATCTGGTCTCAGATATTATTATCCCTGTGACCCTGGGCAAGTTGCTTCAGCCTGTTTGCCTCTGTTTCCTCTTCTGTAAAGTGGTCTGGAGGAAGAAATGGCAAACTAGTGCATTATCTTCTCAAAAAAACGCCCAAACAAATGAAAACGCAAATGGGACCACAAAGATTCAGACGTGATTGAAAACAACTGAGCGGCTAGGAAGACTAGCATTCAAGTCCTGCCTTTGAAACCTACAGGCTATATGATCCTTGACAAATCATAACTTTTCCATGTTCTAAGCAATTCTCTAAAGACTATAAATTACAGAGAAAGCACTAACCTACAATAGCAGATAAAGTGCTAACCTGGTCTTCTTAAATCTTATATCTCATCACATACTTTGATCTCCTTGGTTCTCTTTATGGTCTTCATACAAGACTTTCCATCTCCTGATTTCTAGCATCTTATCTTCCTGTTCCCCATGCTTTGCTCTTCCTCCTTATCTCTGCTCTTGGCTTTCCTGTCTTCCTTCATGATCTAGCTAAAATCTAACCTTCTAGAGGATTTGCTTCTATTGCTTTCTCTCTCTCTTGGTTCTTGCTAATTTCCTGTGTAGTTTGTTTGTACATAGTTATTTACATATTGCTTCTCCCTTTAGACTGTGAGTTCCTTAAGGGTGGATGGGGACTGTCTTTGTCCTTTTTGTATGTCTAACACTTAAGACATTTGGACACTTAATAAATGCTTATTGACTGACTGACATGTTCTTCAACCATGCATTCTATATTTCAATGAAGTCACAGGTCCAGTCCCCATCCCTCAGCCTGAAGTATTTATTCAGCACCTACTATATGCTTTCAGTGAAGGCAGGCCAGTGGAGTAGATACTTTAGAAAGATTTTTGATTTCCTAAAAATGATGTTATGAAAATGTTGACCTATTCTATCTTTATCCTTTCTAAGACTCACTTTGCTCATCTGTAAAATAACAGAGTTTGATTAGATGACCTCTTCCACGCTTTCCAGTTTCTATATCCAATGGGTCTCTGTGTCTATATTCTTATCTGGCTACATTCTATCTGGCATTTTTATTTCCACTTAATTTTTCTCTTCTAATGCGGTTACTTGAAGAATTATGAGGCAGGTATCCCCTGATACTGTCAGGAGAAGGTGGGTATTGACAATGACATAAAAACAGTTGGAGGAGAGAAAGCCAGGGCAGTTGGAGTGTTTATCAGTGCTCCCTCAATGCTTGGCCCAGGAGCACAATCTGAGTTCAGAACAGAATGTGTCTCAAGGGTGGAGTGATAGGGATCCAAGATGATTTTGAGTCATAAAGAATCATAGGCTTTAAAAATAGAATACTTATCCATTTCAAGTTGGATAAAACATAGCCCCCAGCCTGACTTTTCTCCAAGTATAAAAGACTGAACCCTCCCTTGATTTGTTTTGCCATGCCACTCCCATCCAGACAATAAATGATCAAAATGCTTTTGCTTGGAATATATGCATAAAACTTTAACTTGCTTATCATACTGAGCAGAAATAGACATAGAGTTGAAAACCTATCTAGGGAAACTACAGTTATCTCTTCCACATCATAGGGATTGGGGGCAGTGCCCCTAGATCAGGAAAATTTGCGTAAACATTTATGGCTTTCTCTTTGTAACAGAGAAGTCTGTTATAGTTAATATAGTATTATATGTTGATATTATTTAATAACAAACTTACATTTTATGCATTTCTGAGATTTTAAACTTTTTCTGGTGTCATCTGCAGGTTTTGTATGGTTCCTCCAAAAATTCTTATTTAATTTCCTATGCTGCCCAGATTATATTGAAACCATGATGGGGAAAGTTATGATGTAGAAGGGAGAACTATACAGCAAAACACCATTGTACAGTGTCTTCATGTCCACAGATTGGGTGATTCTGCCTCTCAGCTACCAAGTTCTAGGTAGTGAACTTCTCATCTCATGGTAACATAAGTAATTTGTTAATCTTTGCTTCTGATCCTTTCTCTAAAGTGACTATAAACCAATGGGATTGAGTTTTTGTTTCATTGATATCTTTTACTTTCACATTCATTTCTAAGATGTCCCTCCCTTTCTCTTTCCCTTAGCTGGAAAAGCTTTTCATTTAATAAATACTTAAAAAAAAAGAAACAATTCAGTAAAATCAATTGACATGGTAACTGTGGTTGGTTGCATTTACAATATAACTCTTCCAAAAAGGGAAGCCTGATGAAATCACAGGTTTAGATTCATCCTATCTTCTTTATCATTGCCCACACTTCATCTCCCCCCCCCCCCGCCCCAATCTCTTAATAGCTGAAATGTCTTTAGGGGCAATTCTTTAGACAAAGGATAAATTTTTTAATGATGAAACTTCAGGCTCCAAAATATACCAAAAAGGGGAAATATTTTGGAACAAAGAAGCTTTTTAGCCTCTTCCCAAGTCATGCCATTGAAGCAGCCACAAATTCATTATGCCAGTTCTATAGACAGGTACATATGTTTGCGGAAGTATGATTATATGCACTTTACACACAAATTCCCACCTTCAGCCATTTTTTTATTACCTGATCTCCATACTGAGTTCATTGTGTCTTTCTCATAAAGTTGATGCTTCTCTCAACTCCATTCTTTTCACCATGGGCACCTGCCATATTAAATTCTTTATACTTCAAATTCAGTCCTGTGTTTTGTGTTAGTAGTAAAGGTCTAATCTTTCTTTGCAAACTAGATGGCAGTTGTCAGTCAATAAGCATTTATTAAATACCTACCTTGAATCTGGCACTGTACTAAGTGTTGTAGATAAAAAAGAGGCAAAAGACAGTTTCTGAGCTCAAGGAGATCACAATCTAATCTAATTTGTTTGCACAACAAAAAATACTTACAAACAAGTTGTATACAGGATAAATAGGAAATGATAAAAAAGAGAGAAGGTACTAGAATTATGAAGGATTGAGAATGGCTTCCTGTGAAGGAAGGAGGAAAAGATGAGGAGAGAAAGCATTCAGTGATGGACAGCCAGAGAAAATTCAGGAGTTGAGAAGACCAAAGAGATCAGTGTCATTGAAATGAAGAGTATGCATGTGAATGCCAAACAGGATTTTTTATTCCATACTGGAGATAATAGCCACTGGAGTTTATTGAGTAAGAGAGGGGCTAGGGGTTGACAGAGGATTGATTTATAATTAACAATTGTCTAAAATCCCTGGAGTCAACAATGCAAATTTTTCCAGTTTTCAATCTTCTGCAATAGCTGTAGAATTTGGCATGAGAGACATCATTTCCAACAGAGTTAATGGGCAGGATGGAACATCTTGAATTTATTATATTAGTGTAATATTTGCAGTCATGGAGCAGCTAGGTGGTACAGTGGATAGAGCTCCGACCTTGTGCAAGTCACTTAACTCCATTGCCTTACAAAAAGCAAAAAAAAAAATCAGTTAGGTAAATCCTGTGCCCCTATCATTAGGTCTGGTTAGAGTATGTCCCATGAATCTCAGGGATATAGACTTCAGCTCTTCCTCAGATCATTACATCCTTAGAACTGGGCCTCTCCCAGTGCCACACTTTAATTAATTAGGTACATTTTAGTTGGACTCTTGATATAGACATGCATGGCCCAAACTTTCTAGATGGGTTTCATGTAGGTAGTGGGAGAATGCTGTGTCAAAGTTGGGGTAGAAAGGATTAACCACATCTAGGAAGAGTCACCTACTCAGGAGACCTTGAAAATGAATGACCATGCCCACTATTGCTCTTTATTGTTGAACCATGTAACTTGGCTCTCCCTTCATCCAGATTTCCCCATCAAGAAATCTGCAGAAAAACAGGCTGTTTGCATGTGGTTCCTAGAGTAAGGACTCATCCAGATGAACATTGCTCTGGATCTCTAAAGACTATCTTCTTTGATTTCCTGGATAGAATGAAAGCTTTCAAGATGGACATTGCTAGCCATGGAGGCAAAGTAGTAAATTCGAGTTTGGGAGCTCCTGGGTTGGTGGCTTCTGCATCTACAAAGGTGCTTCCCAGAGTAGACTTCTAATAAGAGGAAGAGCCCAACTCCCATTCTAGATTGCCAGAAAATGTGGGCTTTCAAGGAGTTTTTTGGAACAATGCAGATTCTAGGTGAAAGTCAGGTCTCTCGCTAAATGCTTCCTATTTTCAGATTTTGTTTAATCATGAAATAAATAGCTGTCCCATGCTTGTCCTATTTTGTACCTTCCTATTTTCTTTTTTGGGAAGACCTTAGACACAAGTCAATCTAAACTTTAAGTGATTCTCACTTTTTACTTTAGGGAGTGTAAAGCAATAGAGTTTAAGAAAAAGATAGTAATCTTTTTGGTTGACTGGTTCCCCTGGGACTGAACCTAGTCTGTTTATATAGGCTACATATAAGGGTACTATGAGAGAGAGAGAGAGAGAGAGAGAGAGAGAGAGAGAGAGGTCAGGCATCACATCCCTCTGAATCTAGCACTGATTTTATTAATAGTAGTAGCAGATATATCTGCAACACTTTATGGTGTACTAAGTGTGTTCCATGCTTTATCTGAGGTTATCTTCATGACAACTCTGTGAGTTAGGTAGTACATAAATAGGGGAGGAGACAAGAGATTTTGAGAGGGGAAGTAACTTGTTAGGAAATAGTAAACCCGAGTTAGGGTCATCTAGGTGTCCCTGTGGATAGAGGGTTGGGACTAGGACTTGAGTTCAAATCCAGCCTCAGACACTGATTTATAGTGTGACCAAGGGCAAGTCACTTAACAATGCTTGCTTGAGTTTCCTCTATAAAAATGAACTGGAGAAGGAAGTAGCAGAGTATTCTAGCATCTATGCCAAGAAAACCCCAAATGGAGTTGGGATTCAAATTCAGGTCTGAATTGAAGGCCTTGCTTCCTTCAATACAGCTGCTTCTTCATTCTAGATTCTTTCCATCTGATAGTATGATGATCTCTTTCCTCCTTTCCTCTGGGTCTGCCACCCTACTCAGTATTCTTCATAATTATAACATTCAGTTTGCTGTCCTGATCTATGAAAGTGACAAAATTTGAAATCTCATTAGGTCTAAGCCTGAAGGCTTAGCCTCAGGCTAAATTCAGCAAAAATTTGTATCTATTCTTCTCAGATCTTCTTTCATAAGATCCTCTACTCACCCTACAAAAGTCAATAATGCTCTCATGCTGATTCCTGACTATCTAGGAACTCATATTCCCAGATTTTTCTCTCCCAGGTTGTCCTTCCCTGCTATTAGTTAGTTAACATATTGCAGAATGAGCTGATAGAATCTTTAATACGAAGGTAGAAAGTGCTAATGACTGTTTTCCCTACAGAAGGTACATGCATTTTAAGAGAGAATAATGATTTGGCTCAAGTGAATGAAGTTCTAATGGTGGAATTATAGACATCCACCTTAGTGTATATTGGAAGAGAGCCCATTTTGGAGTGGGGGATTTTTTTCTGTATACTTAAAATTATGTTCTTAAACTTCATCTTTTCATAGGGCCTATGCTATGTCCTTGCAAAGGGACACTGCCTGATATCAATTTATGGGGATATGGAGACCTGAGCTCTAGTCCTGGATCTATACCAGATAAATTGGGTAACCTTGGCTAAATTCCTTCCTGAGCCCTGGTCTCCTCATTTGTA
Source organism: Macrotis lagotis (assembly GCF_037893015.1). NCBI lineage: Eukaryota > Metazoa > Chordata > Mammalia > Peramelemorphia > Peramelidae > Macrotis > Macrotis lagotis. The sequence continues at coordinate 308,941,814 of NC_133658.1, forward strand.
CAATCTGTGCCTATCCTAGCACTCCAGGGATGTGAAGAATGAATGAAATGATTTGAAAGCATTTTAGAAGTAAAGTACCATTAAATAAATTTGAGTTTTTATTATTTTATTTTAAGATGCCAAATCAAAACTTATAAAGAAGAGTGTAAAAATGTCCTTGTAAATATATCTATTTTTCCCTTAGAGAAAACAAATGACTCTACTCTAGGCTTCAGTTTCTCTTATCTTTTTTTTTCCAAAGGCAATCGACAAGCATTTGAGGAATAAGATCCTGCTGTCAGCAATAATAGAAGCAGCAGGGCATTGGAGAGAAAATACTTGGCCTGACAGCCAGGAAACTTGTGTTCAAATCCTGTTTCTATTAATAAGTCAGTTGGGCGATCTTATAAGAAACCCTTCTGTAGATTCATTTCCTTCTCCGTAAAATAATAGGTTTGGGAAAGGAACATTTTAGTTCCCTTCTGACTTTCAGATCTTAAGGCACCTCTGTATTGTTGTGGAGAGATCCCTAGATTTGTATTTAGGAGACCCAGGTTTGAATCCTAACTTTTGCCACTTCCTATCTGTGTGACCTCAGGTGAGAAACTTCCTCCATTCAGGACCCAGCTGTAAAATGAGATGGATGAAGCAGGTGATTTTAAAACTCTTTTTTCCAATCTCTTCACATTCTCTCTCACATCTCTTCACATTGCTAATACCCATCTACCTCAGTATCGAATGAGGTTTGTTAAATCAGCCTGAATGTATATACAAATTTGCCTCAGGGAATATTTGCTAAGGGGCCAGGATTGACTGTACAGGCAAGGGGGAGTATTTAGTCGTACATGATTGCTGACTTCAGCAGCCTCAGTCAGTGGACCCTGGTGAATTGAGGTCTGACCATACCAGGCCTCTTGTGGCTGGGGCTGCTTGTACTATGCATTGGTTTTGGTATGAGTGCAGAGGTAATTGCAATATATTGAAGTTTGGTATTGTAATAAAAATCGAGACCATTAAGGACACCATTTCTGTCATTAGTATTTAGGGGTGGTGTGTTGCAGCTTTTTAGTGCTCGTAAAGCTGTCTCTGCCTGCAGATAAGTCATGGCACTGATATAAATTTAAAGGGTTAGAAATCCGTAAGTCATAAAATATAGATAGTAAATAGGAAGAGAACACCATGGACAGGCACTGTTCTATTAGGCATGCAAATGCTTATGGATTTGCATGTCTAGTGCCAGCAGTTGCATAATGAACACGTTCTTATTGCAGACAGACTTCATTAAATGGAGCATTGAAAACAAGGTCCATTGAATCTAAAAGGGCGGGGTGTTAAAAGTGCTAAAGGAGGGGGGTTTTCAGTGACTCTTGAACCCTTTGAACACAATTCATTTTAATAATCTTTCTTCCACCTAATTTCTCTAATGAACAGGTCTAACTCAGTCACTTTCCTGTGATATTCAGTGACTCCCTATTGCCTACAGGCTAATCTGACTCCAACCTACCTTTTCAGCCTTACTTCATTAACACCCTCTTCATTTTAGGTAAAATGCAAAATTAGCTGTTTCATAATATTATATTTGCCTTTCTTTAGTGTGCAGTCAAGAAGACTGTCCTGCCTGCCTTAAATGCTCTCCCTTTTTATCACCTCTTATCGAAATTCTTCTCTTCCTTCCAGGCTTAGCTCAAGGGCTGCCTCTGCTATGAAATCTTTTATGATTGCGCCAGCTGAAACTGCCCCCCCCAACATTGTTTAGGTACTTTGCTTGAATCTCTCCTTTGTCTCAATATCCTTTATCTCATCTTACCCTTACCTAAGAAAATACTTCCTAATAGATTGTAAACTCTTTGAGGGCAGGGACTTTGTCATTTTTTCCCTCTTTGTATCTTCATTGCCTAGAATACAAAAGGCATTAACATGCATATTAAATTGAATTTCCTCATTCTCCTCTTTCATAATTATCTCTGCAAAGCCAAGAGCAAATATTACTAGAATCAGAAGCTGTTAGATATTAGATATCCAATAATGCAACTGAGTGACTGAACTAAGGTGGTGACTAAATAATGAGAAGGGGACATTTGGTGGAAATAGGAATGTTGAGTTTTGGCAATTTATTGGATGTCTGATGAGGAACAATGAGAAGTCAAGGATAATAATGAGGTTGTGAACCTGGGAACATGAAAGGATGGTGGTACCCTTAAGGGAAATTGAAAAGTTTGAGAAAAAGGATGCGTAAAGAGGTAGGGTTGATAAATTCTGTTCTGGATGTATTTAGTTTGAAATATCTATGGGAATTCAATCTGAAATATCCAGTACATGGTAATGAAGGCCTGAAGTTTGGGTTGGAGTTGAGACATATGGTTTGTCAGTCACCTGTAGAGAAATAATAATTTAGCCTATGGGAGCTAATGAGGTCAGTAAGTGAGAGAATAAAGATAGAAAAAAGAAGAGGGCCTAGAACAGAACTGAGGAGGTGGGACTCCCAAAGCTAGGAAGCTGATTTAGAAGATTAGCACAGTGGTGAAATTTGGGAACATTAAGAGAAAGGGACTAGTGCTTCTTACCTATTTCCTCACTTTGGGGGATAGAACGATATGTCCAAAACAGGAGTAGGAACTGACAATGGAAGGATACAAATAGAGGTCCTCAGTTATAATTATTTTTATAGAATTCTAGATTTGGAGCTAGAAGGGACCTCAGAGAGATCATCTTGTCTAATCTACTAATTTTACAGATAAAAAAAGCAAAAATGACTTGCCCAAGTTCACACAGTAAGCCTTAAGAGGTAGAATTTGGATCTAGGCCCTTTGATTGTAAAGTTAACATTAGAAAGCCTGGTGATGGACCTGGAGTCAGGAAAACCTGAGTTCAAATCCTGCCTCTGATACCTCCTAACTGGACAAGTCACAACATTTTTAGTTTTAGATTCTCATTTATAAATTAGAAATTTCTTAACACCTACCTCATGAGTTTTTTATGAAGATCAAATGAGATAACATATAAGCTCTCTTCACATCTTAAAATGCTTTAGAAATGGGGAGGCTAGGTGGTGCAAGTGGATAAAGCACTGGCCCTGGAGTCAGGAGTACCTGGGTTCAACTCTGGCCTCAGACACTTAATAATTATCTAGCTGTGTGGCCTTGGGCAAGCCACTTAACCCCATTGCCTTGCAAAAAACTAAAAAGAAAAACCTAAAAAACCTAAAAAGAAATGATAGGTATCATTATCATCATTGCCACTGCCAACATCATCATCATAAATCTCATTATCATTATCATCATTAACATCCTTGTTGTTACTATTATTATCATCATCCTCATCATCATCATACTATACCATGCTACTTCCTTAGACCATGGCAAGAGAAAAAAACTACAACTGTCTTGTCGAAGGTTATTCCTAGGACTTAGAACACAGTTATATCAAGCTCTTAATGAGACTCCTCTATTCATACTTTAAGATAGCTCAGATAGATCTGAAGTTGGGCAAGCTTTGTCTTTGGGGTCAGGAGAGCTCAAGTATTTTACAGGGAAATATGAGGCCCCTCTTAGTTGGATCTGATCAACTTCCCATCTTTGAGGTTACAAGCAAGGAAGCATCAATTATCTAGGAAGAAAAGGGTTGAGGCAGAAGAGAGTGAATACCAGCAAATAGGGGATGTGGCTATGGAATAGACATTTTCTTGGACAGAGAATGACTAGATCAGGGAAGTCAGATTTTTTCAGGCTATACCAGAGAGACCACCTACATTAATGAAATCAGAGATCCATGGAAGAAGTGATATCAGATGAAAAAACAGGTGACAAACCTGTGTTGATATCAGAAGACTTGGATTCCTAAGATCTGATGCTTTCTGCCTGTAAAGGGACTTGGAAAAATTCTTTTACCCACTTGGGCCTTAACTTTCTCATTAGTAAAATGAGAGGATTAGACTAATCAGTATCCAAGGCCTGTTTCTGACCTAGATCTACCATCCTATGTTAAGCACTATATCAGGTACAATGCTAGGGCAGCTAGGTGATATAGCTAGGTATGAAGACCTGGGTTCAAATTGACCTCAGACACTTACTAGTTGTGTGAACCACTCTGTTTGCCTCAGTTTCCTCATTTGCAAAATGAGCTAGAGAAAGAAATGACAAACAACTCTAGTATCTTTGCCAAAACAAAACCCCAATTGGGATCACGAAGAGTAGGATATAACTGAAAGTGACCAAAAAACAACTAAGACAAAGAGAGTACAAAGACAAAACACCCATTAAGTGACTCTGGGAATATACAGCATGTTCACTAATGAGTACATACAAGGTTAAGTTAGAAAAGGAAAAAAAATTTCAGCAACTGGGGATCCATTTAGTTTTATACAGAAAGTAAACATGAACTGAGTCATGAAGAAAGAGATGACAGCTGAGAGATAGAGATGAGGAAGGAATGAGAGATGACTCAGTAGATGCACAGTGATTAGAAATGGAAAGATGGACCTAAGGAACTAGTAGCTATTTGCCCAGTATGGTTGGGCTGCAATGTAGAATTCAGGAGAGGAAGTAATGTAGAATGAGACTGGAAGGGAAATGGGAGTCAGGTTGTGGAATGCCTTAAATATCAGTTTATATTTCCCCCCATGAGCACAAAGAAGCCACTGAAGATTCTTGAATTTAGGAATGACAATGTCCAAACTGTGTCTTAGTAAGATAATTTTGTCAGATGTATAGAGTTTAGTTTTAGGAGGGGAAGGAATTGGAAGGGGACACATAGTACAATAGTTTAAGGGGGTAGGTATCAGGAGTCTGAACTAGGGTAGTGACTGTGTAAGCAGGGAGAAGTAGACACATGAATATGTGGAGGTTTGGGTTCATTCAAGCAATATAAGTTTTTCAAAAGATAGCACCAGAATTTTTTCATCAGAACTCCCTCTTCAAATTCCTGTCCTTCCCCAGAAGTCTTTATATTCAGTTTATTCAGTTGTCAAAACCTCTAGGTTAGAATCCTAAATAACAATGTAAATGCAAATGCATGGTCCAATCATCTCTGAGAATTACCTTTCTCTGGATCTGACCTGGAAGATGCCTTTAGAAAACAGAATCAATATCACACGATTTCAGGGTTAGAAGGGGGAAGGTAAAGAGTAAACATTCAGGTGGTACAATTGAACACTGGCACCAGGAAGATCTGAATTCAAATCCAACTTCCGACATTTACTACCTAGCTGTGTTGCTTTTTTTTTTTTTTGTCCTTCATTCTTGAAGAGGACTTCAGGGAGGTGATACCAAGACAACATATCTGTTTATTCTAGATCAAATTCTAAGAATTTGAACTCAGATATCCTGACTCCTGGGTTAGTGCTCTATCCATTGTGCTACCTAACTGCCCTAATGTAGGGGTTCTTAAGCGAAATAAATGGATTAGATTAGATGGCTGCTAAATTCCTTTCCTACTTTAATTTCTGTGATTCAAGGGTCTTGTTCATAAGAATAACAAGAGAATTTGATAAATATTTGCTATACCATATATATACATATATATATATATATATATATATCTCACTATCTCTATCTCTAGATATATCTAAAGTGATTCATCTCATTTGTTTTTGATAAAAGTCCTGCTGGCTGTTTGTGCCTATCTTTTCTAGATACATAGTCACTGGTCATTTCTCTATCAATATATATGTGCCAGGAATCATAGACAAGCTCAGTGGTCTATGGTCTGCAGATTTCATTCTCTTCCTTTTTTTTTTTAGGTTTTTTTTTTTTTTTTTTGCAAGGCAAACGGGGTTAAGTGGCTTGCCCAAGGCCACACAGCTAGGTAATTATTAAGTGTTTGAGACCGGATTTGAACCCAGGTACTTCTGACTCCAGGGCCAGTGCTTTATCCACTACACCACCTAGCTGCCCCCATTCTCTTCCTTTAAAAACAGGATGACATTTGTTCTATTTGTTCTTCTCCAGAACAGTATAGTAGAATAAATGTTTTTGGAACCAGAAGCTTTAGGTGCAAAAACTGGTTTTTTACACTTACATCCTACAGGCAAAACCCTAACTTCACTGGGGTTGAGTTTTCTTATTGTAAAATACAGGGTTAGAATAGATCTCTACAATCCCTTCTATCTCTAAATCTATGATTCTGTGACCCTGCCCAATATTTCAAAATTGGTCCAGCAAGTACCTTCCAGTTCTTTCAGGACCCTGGGATGTTGTTCATCTAGGCCTGGTGATTTGAACATGAAGGGGATCCAAGTGCTGTCTTGATATTTCCCTGATCCAGCTTCTTCATTTTATAGATAGGAAGGTGTAACTCAGAAAGGTCAGGGGAATTGCTCAAGGTAACAGCTAGTGTATTGCAGTTGGACCATTGCACCTGGAGGTCTAATAAGGTACTTTTATGCTTCTAAATCCAGTATCCATTCATTGCACCATTCTGGAGAAGAGCAAATAGGTTCAATTTAAAAACAAAGTGGGAAGAGAATACATGGCCTTAGCATGAGGTTTAGCCACTAACTAGTAATATGACCTTGGGCAAGTCTTCCCCAGACCGCACCTTCTCCTCTGCAAAATAGGTTGGAACTATATCATTGATTATTCACCCAAGGTCTATAAACTTGTTCTTTAAAATTTTTTTCATAATTGCATTTTATTATGATTAGTTTCCTTTGCAATCTTATATATTTTATGTATTTAAAAATGGTATTCTGTGATTTAAAATATTCTGAGAGGGTGTCCCTATACTTCACCAAATGACTGAAGAACACAAACGCAAAAGATTAAAAACATCTGGATTAGATGATATACCAGGTCTTTTTTAATTCTAGGTTTTTGTGATTCAAGTCATGCTGTAGATATTCACATCTTATGCCTATGTATAAGACTACAGTGATTCATAGGCTATTTACTTTTAAAGGGGAGGAATGTGGAATGTTCCTTTTTACCTTTTCAGGTCTCATTCGAGTCCTTTCTGGGGACTACAGGTGGCTTGCAGTATTGATTGGTCTGGGTGTCTGAACTGCTGGCCTACCTCTTTGGTGGGGCTCAGGGGTTCTATTTATATCTGGCTTCATGGCCAAGTCCTTTCAAACCCTTTGTTTTTCTTTGTTGTAGCTTGAAGCTCTGCCACTGTTCAGGGGGCCACCCACTGCCTCCTCTGAACAGACAATATGGCACCAAGTGGTGACTCAGGCCTTGGATCCTCCCTGCCAGGCAACGAATGGAAGTGAAGAACACGTGAGCCCGAACCCAGTGAGCTTCAGAATTGAGAAAGAATAAAGAGGGAAAAACACCCAAATACTAAAGAATCCCACACAACACTTTCTCACCTGCGTCCCATTTTCCTGCTGACTATTTTCTACCATCTTCATCCCTCAGTTCATACACACACACACACACACACACACACACACACACACACACTCTGGCCTCTGAACTCCTAATCTAATGTTATTTCTAATCTCTATGTGTGTGTGTTGGACTACACAGCAGTTTGTTCTGTAGCATTTTATAGTATACAAAACACTTTTCCTGACAACAATGTTGTGATGGGAGCATAAGGAATTGTGCCTGATGACTTTTACAGAACTGTTCACATAGAAGGTGATCAACAAATGCTCATTAAATTAAATTATTATAGAAAAGGAAATTGAGACTCAGAGAGATTGGGATTTGCCCAAAATCTTTTGCAGCTCATATATGACAGAAGTGTGGTTCAGTTCCAGGCTTTCTGATGCTAAGTCTCTTTCCACTAACCTTATACTGCTCTCATGACTTTATGCCTGTCATCATATGTATAAAGTTTGCTCTGCATATCTATGTTTGCCGGAGGTGTGCTTTTGGTATGGGTGTTTATGCATTATGTATCTCCATGTTGTGTGAGTATGATTATGGGTGTGTGTATTTATTTGTGTGTGAGTGTGGATGCACATTTAGGGAAGTTAAGAAAGGTATTAAGCCCAGGTTACTGTTGGCTGGCTTTGTTTGTGAAAGGGCTTAGAGCTGACATTGTGATTTCTTCCCAGCAATTTCCTAGGCTCTAAAGGATAAAATCCCAAGGCAGGAAGAAGCAGCCCTAGTCCTGCTGAATAGTTGTAAATCCCTTTTATGTGGCCTGGGGTTGCTGTTGAAGGCTTCAGATATGACTGTGGTGCCTCAGAGGTCTCTATAGGACTGAACCATCACAACTTATAAGGATAGGCTGGCAGACAGGCTTTGGGGCTGTGGAGAATGGGATGATTCTCCGCTTGCCTGGAAGTAGGGCAGAAACAGAAGGTCTGGGAGAAGATAAAGAGAGAATAGTACCATATACTCCCAGTCTGCTTGCTCTCTGCAAAATATGCTCCAGCAAACCTCATTTTGACTCCCTCAATATGGAGATCACATGGTTGGCAAAAAAAAGGACTAGGCAATCAAATCCAGGGCCAATCCATGTCAAATCTAGCTTGAAGTTTGTTCTGGTTCCCTAACTTTCCATACCCTTTCCCTTACTTTTTATGTCCCCAGGTATCCCAGGACTCCCATTCTAGTCCCCCTTAAGGGCCTCTTCTCAGGTTCCCTCGAAAATCTGCTCCCCCAAGCCTTTCTGTTATTACATATTACATCTTCTCTGTTCCCTGGATCATTTGTCTTCCTAAGGTGAATAAATTCATTCCTATTAAAATAATAATATGTGTAGTGTGACCTCTCTTGGCACTATTGATATTTTAAGATGAATTTTCTGGAATCTTGTTGTCTTACCCTAACAAAAATGAACATAATAGTGGGAACTTTGACTACTGATAAGAACCTGTGGAGGTATTTTGGGGGAGTTCAGATCATATTTTCATTTGTCCTGTTCTATTTTCTTTTATTTCCTCCAAAATAAGACCCAAATACATACAAAATTCACTCATGTCCTCTCTGGTCTCCATATTTTTGCTCCTGCTACTGTTCCTACTGGAATTGTCTTCTCTCTTTTGAAATTCCTATTTAATATTTTAGTGTGGTGCAAAGAGAAATGAACCTGAGAGTCCAAAATTCTGAGTCTGAGTGCTGTCTTTGCCACGAACCCTTTATATCTCTGGACAAGTCATTTCAACTTTCTGGGATTGGATTAACTTGAAGCTCTCTCCATCCTCACTAATATTATATGATTCTACCAGTGCTACAATTGGAGGCCCAAAGATGTCAGATCACTTCAGTGCAACTATTCAAGGAACACTTCTAGAACTACTTAAAATGAGTTTTCAAATAAGTCTTTAAGACTAGATTTACATTTGAGTTGCTACATATTAAAAGCTGATTTAAAAAAAAATACTTTCATGGGGCTTTAACAACGATAGATTATGTATCTGTTACCTAAACCTTAGTGAAGGCTTTATTAATTCATTATTATTTTATCAACATACAATAAACTGTCCTATTAAATCTAAATTAGACAGATATTTGGGGAGTGATCATTTAAAAGGACCTCAGCTGAGTCTATCCCCAGGGAAAGACTTAATGAAGTTTCAAACAGTTAATAATCCTTGGTTCATAAATAAAGCATGAGTACTTAAATAGCTACAAAACACTAAAATAAGATGTTGGGGTCTAGTTGGGGAGAAGAGAAAAAGAGAGCACCCCTGGAATTTCCTGATGTATAAACTGTATGTAATGCTACACCAAAGGTTATTTATTGAACTCTTGAAGGAGTCTGTCTTTATAGCCATATAAGAGTTAGAAAGAGTCTTAGAAATCATTTGGCCCTATTTTTTTCTTTTGCAGACAAGAAAATGGAGATCCAGAAAAACTGAATAAATTTCCTAAAGGGTATACAGATAGTTAAGACCTTCTACCCTCTTTCCTAAAATTACTATAGAGGTTCATGTATATATTTAAAAAACCTCTCCTTCCTAACAAGAAAAAGACACATTGTACAATTTAATTTGAGGAGGGAAGATTTGGAACAAAGGTGGGAGGTGGGAATTCTGAACCCAGTATAGAAAGAATTTGGTGATGCTATGGTGGCAAAGTAAATCATTAAGTCTCCCTTCCATGACTTATAAAGCTTTTTTGTAGGAGATAGCTTGCATATAACCTATGACATGTCCTCAGATCAAGGACCTTTAGCCATTTCCAAGTTAAGTCTGATCTTCTTTATCATTTTCTCTCCTTCATTCTTTCTATAGTAGAGCTTCAGGTTGTAGCTAGACATCTTGTGATCTGCAGTCCCATTTTGAATCTATGCCAAGTCAGGAGCAGATAGTTAAATAATAGTATGGAATAACCAGAGCAGATTTGAATGTACTATTTGTAATTTTTGGTGACCATAATCTCCTTAATGATAGGAAGTATGTCTTGATTTCTTCCACAGCACTTTATACAGAGTGTTATGGACACTAAGCAACATGATGTGGCAAGAAGACTCTGGAGTCCAGGGGGAATTGGATTTGAATCCTACTTCTCTTGCTTTCTGCCTGTGTGAATTTGGGCAAGTCATTTTTCCTCTTGGGCACTTCATTTTCCCATCTCCAAATGAAGAGGGTGGACTAGATAATCTCGATGTCCCTTCTAGATCTAACTCCTATATTCCTTCATATCTATCTATCTATCTATCTATCTATCTATCTATCTATCTATCTATCTATCTATCTATCATCTATCTATCTCAACACACATACACATATATCAATATATATACACACACATATGTGTATGCTATGTGTATTGCTCAGTTATTTCAGTTATGTCCATCTCTTTGTAACCCTAATTGGGATTTTTTTTTGGCAAAGACATTGGTGTGGTTTGTTATTTCCTTCTCTAGCACATTTTACATGTGAGGAAACTGAGGCAAACAGGGTTAAGTGACTTGCCTCAGTCTCATAAATGTCTGAGGCCAGGTTTGAACTCAGGTCTTCCTAATGCCAGGCTTGGCATTCTATTTACAGTATCAAATAGTTGCCCAATTAAATATGCATAAAGACATACATGTACATATGCATATACACATGTATGTATATATACATACATGTATATATGTGGTTTGTTTTATTAATATCTTTTGTTTGTACATTGCTTTCATTTTTATTATATTCCTCTGTTCCCTACTAAGTGAATCATCTCTTGTAACAAAGAATAAAAAGGAGGGGGAAAAACCCTAACACAATAAAGCTAACCTACATATTTAATGGAATCTAACAGCATATTCAGTATTATTCCACATCCATTATCTCTTACATCTATAAGGAAAATATGGGGGAAGGTGATATTTTCTCATCTTTTCATCTCTTCTCTAGGGTCAAGCTAGTACTTTCACATGTAACAAAGAAAATCAGTTGAGAAAAAACCAAATGATACAGTGACTGTGTCTGGTAATATAGTCAACATTTCATATTTATTCTCCTCTACATTTTCAAGGAAAAGGGATACTCTTACATCTTAAAAGCACTTAAAAATATTGATGAGTGAATGCATGGTGTAGTAGAAAGAGAACTGAACTTGGATTTCTGTTTAAATGCTAGCTCTGCCTCTCAGTGATATATATGACATTGGGCAGATCACAGATATTTTGGGGTTCCATTTTCCTCATTCACAAAATGATCACTTTTGGCATTAAATTCATGCTCATATAGATTATATAGCTCATATTGCTTCAGATCTCTCTGTCTCTCAGAATGCCAGAAATACATAGGGAGTAGATACAAATGAAAGTACCTGGTGTAGGGAGACCTGGATATCCCTAGGAAATGGTCCCAAATATCCTTTGGGGTTATGATACTGAGAATAGCTTAGCAAGCTTGGCAGTCATGAGCTCTAATTCCTGATTATCACTTACAGGAATATAAATGCTTATCTCGTCATTCTGCTGCAGTATGGCTTGATGGACTGTGCGTGCTGGTGGATTGTCATAAACAAGGCCAACACAAACCTTTGACACTGAACTTATTCACGAGGTAGAACTTGCTTTGATTAATCTTCCTTTGAATGCGGCTAGTCACCGAGGCTACACCAGAGCCTGTGTCAGAAGTCTTAGTTGCGCACAAGGAAACTGAGAGTGCTTTTGATGTTTTGCTGACAAAAGACCTTGGTTGCTAAGAAAACGATGCTGGAGAGTTTATACTGTATTGTCATCGTGTTCTAAATTCATATTTAAATGTGAATCACTGAATACCTTTTAAGTATAGTTGTTCAACAAATAGAAATAACATTTTTTTTTTTCTCGTAGAAGATGGCAGCAGGCCCACTTAATTGTTGGGAAAAGGAATGTGCCTGATGTGTACTGAATTTAATTTCACTCATATAATTTATACTGCACAATGAAAATTACTATGCACACATTGAGCCCACTGGCAAAGAGAGGCAGATCTGGCTAGTCATTCTGGTACATTTGAGAACTTCTCTTGAATTGCTCTTAAGAGATCATAAAGAGATAAGAGATCATTGGAATAGTACAAAGAGTGTGATATAGAGGATCAAGATGTTGGGTTCTAATCCTGGTTAGAACAATTCATTTTGTGACCTTGAGCTAGTCACTTCAGTTCTGTTTCCTCTTCTGTAAAATGAGAACCAGATAGGTTCTCTAGCAATAATCTTCTAGTATCCTAGGTTGTCTTGCCCAGATCTCTGCTTTTGGGAAGGTAAGTATTGTTACGCACCCCCTCCCATTAGGATGCATGTCTCTATTGGATAAATCCTTGTTCAGGAAGATTTATTGCAAGTCTACAAGGCTTTCTAAAAATTCTGGAAAGTAACTCACACATAAGCACCTAGAATGTAAAAAAATTATATATAAACTATGCATTTTCCTCCTTATGCTAGAATTTTGGAGGAATCTATATTTGTGAAGTCAAATCTAAACATTTCTACTCTGTTTTAGCAGAACAATTAGAGAGATGGTGGGTGGGATCAATGCAGATTTCCGGGATCTGATGACTTTGAGGACCCTTCATAGGGTTGTACTATATATTCCTTCCTCTCCTCCCTCACCAATACATACACCCCACACCCCACAGAACACATCATTGGTGCTTATCCTATTCCTTTCCCATGTAGCTAATTCCTACCAAGTTCTGGACCAAACCCTCAAAATGTGAGCATTTCTGGCATGACTAGCTGGTTCATAAGCCAGCCTCCCACCACAAACCTATACTGATTTTCATCAGCCATCCCACTCCAGGACTAGTCCTGCCCAAAGAGCAGACAGCATCTGGTGCAGGGCCTGAGTAGGCCAGCAGTAATGTTTTATATTCTTAGTTAAATAGAGCAATAACCAGTAAGTTAAGCTTTAGCACTATGAATTGAGGTTTTTTTCAGTCAATCAAATTAGAGTTCAATCAGTTCATTTTAATCACTCCTCTAGAGAGAAGTAAACCCACATGTTGGGGAAAATGCAGCAATTTTATTGATGACAAGTTTAATTGTTTCATTTTTCCTTACTGTCTCTAACACTCTAGACTTTTAATCAGTGGGAGCCGAAGTTATAATGAAGGAAAGTCCACTTTTCCATAGTTCACAACTAGCTGAAAATAATTGGGCTGAGACTCCCATCCAGACACTGTAATGCCGTTGGCATTTTCCTGAAAACTACACTTAATTGCTTTGCTGATGTTGTTAAGTGGTCCTGAGGGGGCTGAAGGAGGAAAGCTGCCCACATATGCAGGGTAACAATACCCCAAAATGTTTTAAAAGCAGCCTCAAAGCCAATCTGGCAGTGGCAAAGAGGGAAAGAAAACAGAGTAAGTTTTCTTCTGGCAGAACCCCAAGGGAACAAGCCAGTGTCGGGAAAATAAACGGTGGCTGTTTGATCAGCTTTGACATCAACATCAACAACTTTCCCCCACCTCCTGAAATCCAAGCAGTATGGGAAGCACAGATGTTTCTCTTTTTTGGGAAAAGGAGGTAGAACTCTCCCTGGTTTACAGCAGCAGGTGGCTGGCAATAGTATCTGGCCTGGATGGCTTAGGAATGAGAGAGACCAAGTTGCTTTTGCTCAGGGAGGAGATAGAGAGCTTAAATTTCAGTTATGGGGAAATTCTAAGAGGGATTTACAGTTAATAAGGTATTTTTTCCCCTGGGTCTAAGGAAGACACTTAAAAGGAGTGAAGTGAGGAGTACCTAGAAGGTCTCCTTCCAAAGATATCTCTCTGAATAAGTTGCAACGGGACTTGAAATTAAACCATTAGAGAGTCATTCCTTTACCATTTTTCCTGTGAACATTCCTTGTAAAACTATAAATCCATATGTCAAAGATATCATGTAAAACACTAGAATCATAATTCAAACAGTGCTCTGACCTTAGTGCTAAATCCTTCCCACATTGGTTCCCTAATTAATGCATGGTAATTATTATTGGTGGTTTCTATGAAAACCAACCCATGCATCCTGGATTGTGGAACAGCTATTTTTAGCAAATAGTGAACTCTCTTTTCTCACAGGGACAAGACAATGTATGTGGAGTTCAAGTACCATGGACAGAAACTGGTCCTGGAAAAATGTTAAATCGCCCTGAGTCTATCCATGTTCATGGCATTGGATAGAATTACTTTCACTCTACTCCTATTTGGACTTGGTGAAAAATCACATCTTGCTCATTTTTATCACCTCTCCTTTTTTTCAGGAGTATAAAAATAATAGACCCATGAACTGGGAGCCTTAAGGCCTGGGCTGTTCTGACTGTTGTTAACTCACTTTGAAGTCTTGAGCACTGGTTCTTCTTGAAACTCTATAAGAATCATAAGTATTTCTTTAAAGCAAACAAGGAAACAACAATACAACTCTTTTTTTTAGGTTTTTGCAAGGCAAATGGGGTTAAGTGGCTTGCCCAAGGCCACACAGCTAGGTAATTATTAAGTGTCTGAGACTGGATTTGAACCCAGGTACTCCTGACTCCAAGGCCAAGGCTTTATCCACTACACCACCTAGCCGCCCCAAAAATACAACTCTTAATTCCCTTAATTTTTTTTCTTCCTAGGCAGATGTATTTGGGAGTCTGTGATGTGATTTTACATAGGAACAACAGAATCTTAGAATTTCATTTGAAAGTCATGTGAATTTGGTTCCTCCTACTTCCACCTCCATACTGGAGAGATTTTTTCTAACCCCTGAATATCAATTTGATTCTTCTTGATAGACCTTCACAATACCACTTTTTGAATGTATGGTTTGTCAAAGACAAGTTAGTCACATGCATTTCTGTTAATTACACATTTTACCCCTGCTTGGATACATACCTTATGTTCTAGACCCAGCTTGTATATTTTGTATTACATATGTTGATGTGTTGATGCCCTACCCATTTTTTCATAGGTCAATTCAAATGTCCTTTTACAAGAACTTCAATTTCTGGCAACTGGAAGTGATTCCTCACTTTTTCTGATCTCTTAGCAGTTTTTATTCTTTTTTTGAGCTGATTGCATTCTAAATTATATTATACATATATGCACATATATGTGTGTGTACATATATTATTATCTCAACCAAATTCTATCCTGTATTGAGAAAAAGGATGTTCTCTTGCTACATCTTGTGTAATACTTGCCACATGGTATTACATAGTGGGTACTTAATAAATATTGCAAGTTGGTTGTTGAAAGGGGTCTCAGAAATCAATTAAGACAATAAATACTTGAAACATATATCCTATAATATTATTATTACCTATAATATTGACATATATTTACTCATATGGATGTATACAAGCAAGTATAGTTAATTTTTTCAATTAATATCATTCTGAGCTCCTCTCCCGCTCATCTTCAAAGTGAGTCAAAGGTACCCAAAGAAGGATGTCATTGCCACAGTAGAGATGAGCAGATGCTTCTAATTTTTGCTGAGTGAACAGTTAGGGGAAAGGGTGGTGTCATATTGTGTGGGTGTTAGAGCTTGAGAGCCATTCTTGCCAATACCAGTGGCTGATGGAGAGTTGCCAGTTGGCTCATCTGTTTAGTATTTTTTTCTTTTTTTAAGACAAGGCAGGGCTGGCAGTTTTATTTTTTTAATACCTCTCACAGAAGTCTTCTTGGTCATCACTCAAGATATGACAGGTCTTATCCATATGCATGTGGTTATGGCTCTGTCTCCTCTCTGAGGCTGACCTTTGACTGACTCAAACTGGCTCCTTCATAGCTGTAGATAGTTTGAAGAATGGTCTTTCTCTCACCATGACCTCTGGCTAGTTTAGAATATCTGACATTAGAGTGGGCATGGGGTATCCTTCCAGGTGAGAAATGAAACTCTAATCTTTTATATCTTCTTGTTTCTACTATGCTCATCTGCTTATCTTCCAATACATAGTATTATCTGAAATGACCATGCCAACATCTGACCAGATCTATACCATCCTTGGGTCACCCTGAAGACTCCATAACTCAAGATGCAATTGTAAGTCTCACAAAGGCACAATCAAGGAATGGATTTTGACTGACTCTGGGTCTCTGGTTATGGATATCTTAATTTGCGGCTATTCCTTCCTGTACCTCTCAGGTAAGAAAGTTGTCATAATATATTGGTATAATTTATTTTGGTCTTGGTGGAAGTCTTTCCCCACTCCCAAAGCTTTCATTTTATTTCTCTCTCATTCTCTGGCATTATCTGTCAAATGATCCAAAAGCAATTTTTAATATCCTCAACTCACACGAAGGAAGAAGGGGCTTGACTCATTTCTACTGGGCCAGGAATGATTAAATGTTTTCCAGTCAGTCATCAGCCTAGCTCATAACAAATTATTTTAAGAAAGAGATTAATTCCATTAAAATCTCTTTGAATTACAAAATCACAACAGAATTCCCCATAGCCTTTAGAAAAGAAAGTTTCCTTAAAGAAGTGTTCTTTTCTTGCTGGAGAGAACTTGACTACTCTTCACAGAATTTGCTCATTTCTTTTCCTGGTAAAGGTTTATTAAATCCAATTTTGTACTAGATGCTTGGGGGGAGGGGGAGGTTGGAGGGCAAAGATGGGAAAGTTCATGAAAAAGAAAAGTCATGCCTTCAAAGAGTTTATATCTTTTTTGAGAAGAAAAGGCATAAGGGCACAAAAGAAAATTTAAGGATCATTGAATCACAAACTGTCAAAGCTGGAAGTGAATAGTTCAAGTTATTCATTGAACTGATGAAGTAACTATATAGATATTGATTTATTCAAGGTCAAACAGTGAGTTTGTAGAAGAAAGTGATACCAAGTTCCAAATCTCCTTGTCTTGAAGTTAAGGTTTCATTCCACTGCACCATATTTCTTGCAGTTTAAAACAACAACAACAACAACAACAACAACAACAACAACGCAAACCATATCCTCTGCCTGTAACTACACAGAGGCGAATTCACAGTAAAATGAAGGAAAAATTCAGCAAACTTCCTCCTTTGAATCCTGTCCCTTTTCTCAACACAAATTCAAGAGGAGTAGGATGTCCAATTGCTTAACTTTTCTGTTTAGCTAATAATTGTTTTAACTACTACTGTCAAAGATGATTCTAAAATATCTGAGTCATTTTTCTAAGGAAACATGCTTAGGTGACTACACTGGAAGATTTTTCCACTATTGGAGGTCCTTATGGGATTCAGAGTCATCATTCAAATGTCAGTGTTCATCATATATACTTGGAGATTGGGATAAAAAAAGAGTATGAGATTAGGTTAGACTTTGGCCTGAGACATACTCTTTCAGGAATTTTTTTCAAAATAAAAATAATGGTGCAGTACTATAGTTAGATTTTTTTTTAAAAAATCTTTTAAAAGTAGTATTTAAAGAAATCTTACTAGTCAATTAAAGGTTTTTTAAAATTATTTAATTAATATGAAGATATATAATCAATGCTAAATTAACCATACAAATAAATGGGAGTGAAAACAAGCTAATTATAAGCATGATATATTAAATAAAACAAAATAAACATTTTTACTTCCATAGGAATCCAGCCTAGGATCAGCTAGTTTGTTTGTATATATTATGTTCCTAATTTTGTAATGTATGATAAAATTAGTTTGCACTTCATGACCATATCTCAACTGGGAGTAATGAGGTGGAGGAAGGGTCCAGGAGGGATGATGGATAACATTAAGTAGCTGCTGGGCTCTTCTCCTTATTTATTTATTTTTTTTTGGGGGGGTGTTTGGTGGACAATGGATTTGGTGGGCAATGGTTTTGGTGGGTAATGGGCTTGCCTAAGGCCATATGGCTATTAAGTATCAAGGGTATGAGAAGAGATTTGAACTCCAGTCCTCCTACTCCAGGGTTGGTGATATATCTACCCACTGTGCCACACAGTCACCTCTTCTGGTTGTGCTGATCCCCTAGGGGGAATATTCTTCTTGATCATCTGATAATTTTGTAATTGAAATGATCAGTTTTGCTGATAGTTTTCCTAATATTGAACTAACTCTGCATTCCTGGTATAAATCCATTCTGATCATAGTGGATTATCATAGTGATAACAGGCTGTAATCTCTTTGCTGATATTTTATTTAAAAGTTTTGCATCAATATTCAATAGGGAAGTTGGCCTATAATTTTCTTTTTCTGTTTTGACTCTTCCAGGTTTAGGTATCAGCACTGCATTGGTGTCCTAGAGGATTTTGGCAGAACTCTTTCTTCACCTATTTTTCAAAGAGTTTATATAGAATTGGAATTAATTGTTCTTTAAATGTTTGGTAGAATTTACTTGTTGATCTATCTGACCCTGGGAATTCTAAGGGAACTCATTAATGACTTGTTCAATTTCTTTTTTCTGAAATGAAATTATTTAAGTATTAAATTTCCTCTTCTGTTAATCTGGGCAATTGATATTTTTATAAATATTTAATGCATTTCAACTTAGATTACATAATTATTAGCATAGAGTTGGGCAAAATAGCTCTGAATTATTACTTTAATTTCCTCCTCATTGAGGTGAGTTCATCCTTTTCATTTGTGATACTGGTAATTTGGTTTTCAGCCTTTTTTTTGGTTAAATAAACTTAAGCAAAGCTTTATCTATTTGTGTGTGTGTGTTGTCGCTAATGAAACCAACTCTTAGTTTTATTTATTAGTTCAAGTGGTTTCTTATTTTCAATTTTATTAATCTCTCCTTTGATTTTTTACAATTTCTAATTTGATATTTAATTGGGAATTTTTCATTTGTTCTTTTTCTAGCTTTTTGGTTGCATGCTTTTTCTATGTTATGTAAGCATTTAGAAAGATAAGATTTCTTCTAATGACTGCTCTGGCCATATCCCACAAGATGTTGTCTCATCATTGTCATTTGAATGAAATGATTTATTTTTTTCTATTATTTGTTGTTTGATCCATTCATTCTTTAAAATTAAGTTAATTAGTTTTCAATTAATTTTTAGTCTATCTTTTCATGACCCTTTATTATATGTGATTTTTATTACATCATGATCTATAAAGAATGCATTTAATATTTCAGCCTTTCTGAATTTGATTGTGAAGATTTTATGCCAAAATACATGGTCAGTTTTTGAGTAACTGTCATGAACTACTGACAAAAAGTAATATTCCTTTTTATCCCATTTCAGTCTTCTTCATAGATCTATCATATCTAACTTTTCTAAAATTCTATTCACTTCCTAAGTTTCCTTCTTGTTTATTTTATAATTAGATTTATTTAATTCTGAGAGAGGGAAGTTAAGATCCCTACTAGTATAGTTTTTCTACTATGTCTTCTTGTAACTCATTTAGTTTCTTCTCTAAGAATTTGCATGTTATACCACTTGGTGCATATATTTTTGGTAATGATATTATTTCATTATCTATGGTACCTTTTAGAAAGATATAGTTTCTTTCATTATCCTTTTTAATGAGATCTATTTTTCCTTTTGTTTTGTCTGAGATAAGGATTACCAGCCCTGTTTTTTTCACTTCAGCTGAAGTATAATATATTCTGCCTTTACGCTTACTCTGTGTGTGTGTGTGTGTGTGTGTGTGTGTGTGTGTGTGTCTGCTTAAATGCATTTCTTGTAAACAACATATTGTAGGATTCTGATTTTTAATCCACTCTGCTATCAGCATTTGCTTTATGGGAGAGTTCATCCTAATCACATTCACAGATATAATTACTAACTCTTTATTACCCTTCATCCTATCTCTGTTCCATTTATACTTTTCTTTTTCCTTTCCTCCTCACCAGTGCTTTGTTTCTGAACACTGCCTCCCTCAATCTCCCCCCCTTCTTTCAGCCCCTTTCCCTTCTCTTTCCCCTTTTACCTTTTTCACTCCTTTTTTAATCCCCTTCCCTTCCTCCACTTTCCTCTCCTAATTCCCTGTAGGTTAAGATAAATTCCTAAACTTAAGTGAGTGTAAATGTTATTCCCTCTCTGAGTCAAATCCAATGAAAGTAAGCCTGAATCAATTCTCACTCCCTCCTTTCTTTCCCTCTACTGAAATAGGTCTTTTGCACCTCTTCACGTAATGTATTTTTCCCCATTCTGACTCCCCCTTTCTCTTGTCCCAGTGTAATTCTTTTTTTTAAAAGTTATGTTTTAAAAAATCCCATCAGAATCAACTTGTGCCCATATCTTCTAAGTATATTCTTTCTAATAGAAATAAAGTTCTCAAGAGTTATTAGTATCATCCTGCCATTTGGAGATATAACAAGTTTAATCCTATTGAATCACATTTTTTTCTCTCTTCTCCTATTTACCTTTTCATGTTTGGTGACAGAATTTTCTGTTCAGTTCGAGTTTTTTGCACATTTGCTAAATGTCCATCTTTTTTTACCTGAATGAGTAGGCTCAATTTTGCTGGGTAATTGATTCTTGGTTGTAATCCAAGCAAAGGCCCTCTGAAATAACATATTCAATCCTTTAATGCCAATGCTTCCAGGCCCTGCATAATCCTGACTGTGGTTCCTTGGTATATAAATTGATTCTTTTTGACTGCCTGCAGTATATTCTCTTGATCTGATAATTCTGAAATTTGGCTACAATATTCCTTGGTGTTTTCATTTTGGGATCCTTTTCAGGAACTGATCAATGGATTCTTTCAATGAATATTTTACCCTTTGATTTTAGAATATCAGGATGGTTTTCTTTGATTATTTCTTGAAATATGCTGTCTAGGCTCTTTTATTGATCATGGCTTTCAGATAGTCCAAAAATTCTTGAATCATCACTCCTAGAAATATTTTCCAGGTCAATTGTTTTTCCAGTGAGGTATTTTACATTTTCTTCTATTTTTAATTTTTAAAAATTTTGCTTGACTGATTCTTGATGTCTCATAGAGTCATTAGCTTCTACTTGCCCAAGTCTGTTTTTTTAAGGAATTATTTTCTTCAGTTAGCTTTTGTATCTCCTTTTCTAATTGGTTAATTCTATTTTTAAAGGAGCTGCTACTTTTTCCATTTTCCAAATTCTATTTTGAAATAATTATTTTCTTTTTGCGTTTGATCAGTTGCATTTTAAAAGGATTTATTTTCTTCAATCATTTTTGTACTTCTTTTTGCAAGATGTTGAATTTGTCTTGAATTTCTTTTATCAATATTTCTACTTGGTATTTAAAAATCCTTTTTTGAGCTCTTTCAAGAAGTCTTGTACACTGGTAATCAATTCATATTACCCTCTGGGGCTTCACATATAATACTTTTTCTGTCATTCTCTTCTGGGATGGTCTTGTGCTTTTACTGATCTCCATAGTAGTCCCTATTTTTCTCTGATTTCTCTTACTCTTTTTCACAGGGGCACTGTCCCAAGATTCTTGTATTGACGGAAGGACTTGCTGGCAGACCTTTCCTGTTGACAGCCCTAGCATCTTGCTCACTGGGTTGGAGTCATCCAGAAACAGACCTTTCCCTGTTGAGAACACTAGTGACTTGTTCACTGGGCTGGGGCAGTCCAGGGATAGACCCTTCATGTTAAGAACATCAGTGGCTTGCTCACTGTGTTAAGGCCATCCAGCAATGGACCTTTCACACTGAGAACACAAACTGCCTGCTCACTGACCTTCCCCTGTTGAGAACATCAGTGACTTGCTCACTAAGTTGGGTTGTCCAGCTCAGTAGTGCTGCTGAACAGAGGGTCTGGGGTATCTGTGTTGGAGCCCTCCCAGCAGGTTCTGGGCTCTGTTCCCTGCTCCAGGTCATCCTTTGCCACACTATAAGAATGACCTAGCTATTTGGAATTATGCCAAAAGGGCAACAAAAATGTGCATACCCTTTGATCCAGCAATACCACTACTGGGTCTATACCCTGAAGAGATTATGAAAAAGGGTAAAAATATCCCTTGTACAAAAATATTCATAGCAGCCCTGTTTGTGGTGGCAAAGAATTGGAAATTAAGTGAATGTCCTTTAATGGCCCTCAATGTCCTTGGGGAATGACTTAACAAACTGTGGTATATGAATGTGATGGAACACTATTGTTCTATTAGAAACCAGGAAGGATGGGAATTCAGGGAAGCCTGGAAGGATTTACATCAACTGTTGCTGAGTGAGATGGGCAGAACCAGAACATTGTACACTCTAACAGCAACATGGGGGGGGGTGATGGCCAACCTTAATGGACTTGCTCATTCCATCAGTGCAACAATCAGGCACAGTTTTGGGATATCTGCAATGGAGAATACCATCTGTTTCCAGAGAAAGAATTGTGGATTTTGAACAAAGACCAAAGACTATTATCTTTAATTTAAAAACCCCATTATTTTATTATGTAATTTTGCTATCTTTTATACTTTATGATTCTTCCTTAAAGATATGATTTCTCTCTCATAACATTCAACTTAGACACATGCATACCATAGAAACAATGTAAAGACTAACAGACTGACTTCTGTGGGGGGGGTGGAGGGAAGGAAGCAAGATTAGGGGAAAATTCAAAATTCAAAATAAATAAAATCTTTCTTAAAAAAAGAGAAAGACATAGCTAGAAAATGCTCTACTCTGTTCTTTTGAGGGTTCTGTCACTCTAGAATCCTGGGGGTGCCCAGGACAGCTTAAGAAAGTTGCTGGCTTCTCTCTGATATCTTGGTGATCTACTCCTAATCTTATCCATTTTTTAAGACTCAACTCAAGAGCCTGATAATTTTCAAGGACGTTACTTAGCTCTTTGCTCTTAAGGATGTTAGAGTTGCATAGAACTTTAGAGATTCCATTTTATTCAGTTCAACTCAATAAATGTGTCTGAATCATTCACTATCATGTATTATTGTTTGCTTCATGAATGTGTTTTTAAAAAAAATATTTATAGGGGTGGCTAGGTGGTAGTGGATAAAGCACTGCCCTTGGAGTCAGGGGTACCTGGGTTCAAATCTGGTCTCAGACACTTAATAATTACCTAGCTGTGTGGCCTTGGGCAAGCCACTTAACCCCATTTGCCTTGCAAAAAAAAACCTAAAAAAATATTTATTTAGTATTTTATTTTTCCCCAGTTACTTGTAAAAACAATTTTTAATATTCATTTAAAATTTTGAGTTCCAAATTCTATCTGTTCTCTTCCTTTCCCCATTGAGAAAACAATTTGATATATAGATTATAAATATGTAGTCATGCAAAACATTTCCATAATAATCGTGCTATGAAAGAAAACATAGATACCCCTCAAGATGAAACCACTAAAAATAAATTTTAAAAAATGTGTGCTTCAATCTGTATGAATGTTAGCTTTGTCTCCCTAATGAGGTCCTAAACAACTTAAGGATGGTGACTGTCTTCTTGTCTCCTCGATATCCAGCACAGAACTGGATCTATAGAACATTCTTGTTAAGGACTTGTTGACTCTAAGTGAATTGAATTAGAGGGGCTAGTGGCTATTTATCTGGGTTCCTGGTCTTGAGAGAGAATATAAGGTTCATGGAATTCAACTAATGTTGAATTATATGATGATATTGATCTATAACCTAGTTCATCAATATAAACTTTCCACTGCACTGTCACCAGACATGGGGGAATAAAAAAGAAGACGGGGAATGAAACTCTACACAGGCATCTAGTGTGAGGAAATAGAATGTCTGCTCTTTAATAAGTGATGATACTGTAGAACTTTTGTGGAGGGAAATGGTAGAAGAGAGTTCATTCCTTTGAATAAGAAATAAAAGAGGTAAGCTTATTGTAAAACTAGCCTTTATTCTATGGAATTAATCTAATTTTCTTGAGGAAATTTTCCTTATTCAGGATAAATTATTCTAATGATTCAATAATTTTTGCCAAATAGAAGAAAACCCTATTATGTAAAGGAAATTAACTGAAGGTAATAGAGTCCTCAGTACAGGTCCTTGTAGTGATCAGATTCACTGTGGATATTTATGGTTTTTTCACATAAGAATTTGGACTTAAATTTGAGGTTTTCTTTTGTAAAAAAAAAACATTGCATTCATTGAAAACTACAAAAATAATTATGAATAATGCTTTAAATATTATCTTTTGATGTTAACTGAGTGCTAATGATACAGGAAGTAATGATGGTAAAATATTCTGGCCTCTGAATAGCAGAGGGAACATTATTCGAGTAGAGTGAAATCATTGTTGGTGATATTCATATAAACTTGAAGGTTCATTGCCAGGAAAATTAGAAAATGACTTTGTTGTTTGTTCGATTAGGCTCACAGGAAAAAAAACAACAAACCAGCAACCTGTTCCTGTTGATTCTTTGCTTGGTGCCTGTTTGCTGCAGAGATGAATACCAGGCTGACGGTGCATTGGCGGCTTGAAAAATGTTCTTGGGCTTCACTTTGCATTCAAGATAAAAGATGTCTTTTATTTTACATTTAAAATAGGAGCATTGAATCAATAACCCCAGCCTAACCTCACCTACCAACTGCAAGTAGATATGAGGAGTCCAGCATAATTGATTATATGACTTCTCTTTCAGAACAGGGACAAGGGCAAAAAAGATAGTTGAGCCTAAGTGAGCATGGTTTTGAAGGGAAATAGAGGCTTTTAAAAGACAATTAAGTCATTTGCTTGAATTTCCTTGGCTTTGAGAAACAGAATATGAAGGAAACAGACTTGGGATGTTAGCAGATCTCAAGGTCAGCAAGAAGTAACTATGTAGTAAAGTAGCCTCCCTCCCCAATATAATACCCTTTTTTGGTTGAATTAAGAAAGTCTAGAACTATGGAAGCCTTAGTCTTAGGATCATAAGGTCATAGATTTAGAGCAGGAAAGAAATTTGGAGATTAAACCTAACCAGCTCATATCACAGATGAAGACACCAAAGTCTGTAGAAGTGGAGAGATTTGTTCAAGGTCACACAGATTATCACATAATTAACCGGGATTTAGCACAGTATATAGAGCCCTGGGATTGGAATAAGGAAGATTCACCTTCATTTGTTCAAATCTAGACACTTACTAGTTTTGTACCCCAAGACAAATCATTTAACCCTATTTGTCTCAGCTCCTCATCTGTAAAATGAGCTGGAGAAGGAAATGGAAAACTACTCCAGAGTCTTTGCCAAGAAAATTCTAAATGCTGTCATGAAGGATCACATAACTGAAGCAACTGAACAACAAAAATAGTCAGGATTTTTGTTAAATTCAAGTCTTCTGTTACAAAATCCTTTGATTTTTCCAAGTACAACTTCTCAAGTTCAGGTCAGGCAACATTTGTAATATTTTCTATGGTTCTAGGAACCACATTTTAATAATATGAGGAAGAAGAAGATCAATAAAATACAGAAAGACCTCTGAGTTTGTAACCATATTACTTCAGTTCAAATTCTTATCCCAATGCTTATAACCTGTATGACCTTAAACATTTTATCTTCTTGGGCTTCATTTTCCTCTTTTCAAAAAAATAAAGAATTGCCTTGGATTACCTCTGATGTTTCTTCCAGCTGTAGACTTATTGTCTAAAGCGATCTAGCATCAAGAAAAGGATAAACAAACTCATGAAAGACCTTGAGATCATTCATATAAGGAATCTTTAAAGGAGCTGGGATCATTTACTCTAGAGAAGAGTAAGGGAGAAATGTTAGCTATTTCTAAATATTTGAAGGGATTAGATTTGTTCAGCTTAATCTCAGATGATAGAAGTAGAAATAACAGGTGAATGTTATAGATGGCAGATTCCAATTTGATGTCTGGAAAATTTTTCTAAGACTTAGATCTAAAAGTGGAATGGACACCTTCTCCTTCATTAAAAGAGTTAAACAAAGGTGTGATGACCACATTCTTGTTCAGGTTTGATGACATGCCCCTTAAGTAGAAGTATGCTGCAGTCTGCTCTAACCATCTTGGGGGCTAGCTGATTTTTAAATTTTCAGTGTGAACATTTGAATATCAGAAATCAGTAGCTGCTACAAATCAAGACTTGATTTATTATTTGAGTGATTGTCTAGACTTAAGAAAATATCTGTGTCTATATATCCTTCTATAGATCCATTTCTGAAGTTAAGTACTTACCAGCACTCCCCTATATTGCTCTATAAACATAGGTTTATAGACTATATTTATATAAACAGTGAATTGGAGCTCAATAACAATGCAATGAAAGGCTTAGGAAATTAAGACCTGGTCCCTGATATCTGATAATAATAATAATAATAAAAACGGTAACAATAAATACAATGTAATGATAACAATAACTGGCACTTATTAAATATCCTAAGATTTGCAAAATGCTTTACCTCTATTATTTTATTTAAGCCTCACTACACCCTTATTCCTAAGGTCTCTTGAAATTCAGAGATTTTTTAAATTTTTATTACATTAAGAACCTAAGAGTGTGCAAAGATGTTGCCAACATCGACATGATACTACTACTACTGATAATGGTGATAGCAATACTGGTATTACAATAGTATTTCATATTCTGGTAGCTGATTTTAACTTCCTAAGGACTTTCAAATATATTGTCTTATTATATTCTTATAGCATTCTTTTTGGTAACAAGGGAAACTTACTCTCCACATTGAACAGATGGTAAACTTGAGGCATAGAAAGGTATAATGACTTGCTTAAAGAGTAAGTTTGTTGTGGGGCTAGAAGTGCTATTTAAATTCCACTCAGATTCTAAAGTGTACCCATAGAACTTCTAAATCAAGCTCTAGATCATCATTACTCCATCCCCTTTTCCAGACTTGCTACAGAACTTAAACTGGGAAATAGTCACGGTTTACTTTCTGTTTCCTTTTATCCATCTTTCAGGACTCCTCTTTTACATTTTAGCACCAAATCTTAGGGACCCCAGTACCATCAACCATATGTCTAAAGAACCCTACCCAGGTCTGACAACCTAAATCCCCCCCTCCATTCTAAACATCTTTGCTATTTACAATGTACCTCTTTCCTATCCTGTGCTTGTTTATTCAGAGAACTGATAAGTGATTGACTAGCTAATCATATATATGAATTGTGACTCAAATTTTAATTCAGTTTAAGGACAAAAAAACCCCAAACCAAACCAGAGCTTTCCAAGAATAGAATGAAATGTCTTGTTAGAAGTGAGCTCCTAACTCCTAGAAGTATTCAAGCAGAGAATGGATAACCACTCATCAAGGTTACTGCAAAGGAAACTCTTACATAGGGTGGGAATTTGGAATACTTGGCATTCAAATTCTCCCCAATCATAGATTCAATGGTTCAGTGGTTTTTAAACATTTAATTTTTTTCAATTGACAAAAATTACCTTCTCTTCTTCCCTATTCTTCCCCAAATGAAAAATAAAACAAAACTCTTGTAGCAAATACACAAAACAGATAAACTCAACAAATTCCTGCTAAAACTATGTCTCATTCTGCGACCTTCGTCCATTATCAGTTTGTTAGTAGGAGGGTTCATCGTCAGTCCTTTGGAATCACAGTTGGTAACTACATTGATCAGAATTTTCAAGTCTTTGGAAAATATGTCTTTACTTTGCATCAATGTACACAAGTCTTCTCCAGGCTTCTCTGATATATTTACTATAATTTCATTACAGCATTCCTGGTTGAATATAATAGATAATCATTAGGTTGATGTATTACTATTTCTATATCATAGGACTGCATTTTCCACAGAGATATTCAATGCCTTAAGCCAAAACAATAACTGAGGTAGAAATTTAGACTTCCGTGAAGGTGTGTGGGAAACAGAGTTTGGATGGGGAATTCAGATAAGACCAATTATTTGACTATCTATTCCATATACTTTGAATCATAGAAAATTGAACATCAGCACTGGATGAGACCTTAGGAAATATTACTTGAATATTTCTTTTTCAATCCCGATCTTCCATAGCTCAAACAAGACACCATAGGCTAAAGCAAAGGTTTTAAACCTTTTTTATGATGTGCTCTTTTTTGGCAATCCATGGATCTCTTCTCAGAATAATGTTTTTAAATGTACAAAATAAAATACATAAGATTATAAGAGAAACCAATGATATAAAAATACAGTTATCAAAATATTTTTAAATTGTGATATGTTAATATAACATGTGGCAGATCTAATAAGTAGTCATTTCAAAGTAATGAATATCAATAATATTTTAAGGTATCTAACAACAGTTATATGATATTTAAAAAAAACAACCCTGTGATTTCTATTGATGACAAAGTCACACACACACTGTTGATACTATTGTGGTTTGTTGCCTATGTTCCTAACAAAGTTACATTTTCCATATCTGAGTTCAGGAACCTCAGGTTCTTGCCTCACCTTGCTTACTACTTCATGACAACTCAGCTTTCTCTTTCACTTCACTTTCTCCTCTCTGGTTACCTCCTTTCAAACCTCAATAGTCATTTTATTGATCTTGAACCCCTTTCTCCCACCCCCTCTAATTCTGGAATTCTGAACCAGATAAACTTTGCCATTGTTCCAGTATGGGGTATGTCATTCTATTTCCTTATCATTACCATTACCACAACTTCCTGGGCCAAAGTGCCTTTCCTTGCCTTCATCATTAGAATGTAAATTCCTAGAGGGTAGAGACTATCTTTGCTTTTGTTGTAAAATTTACAGCCTTTAGCACATAACCCTTAATTTGGCACTTAATACTTAACAAATGCTTTTTCATTACTTCATTCATGGTAGTCCAAATTCTCTCTTTTGATAAAGGAGGAAAAAAATTAAAGAGATGATGGTTAGTTTGGCTGAATGGACAGAGCATTGAACTTGAAGTTAGGAAGACATGGGTTTAAAATTGACTAGGGCATTCACTAGAAACTCTTGGCAGGGCTGCTTAAGTTTCCTTATCTTTGAAATGAAAGGTTTGGACTTGATGGCCTCTAACATCCCTTTTAGGCAGTCAGGTGCTACAATAGGTAGAGCATAGGGCATAGAATCAGGAAGACTCATCTTTCTAAGTTAAAATCTGATCTCAGATATATATTAGTTGTTTGACTTTGGGCAAGTCACTTTATTCAGTTTTCTCATCTGTAAAATGAGCTAGAGAAAGTGGCAAACCACTCCAATATCTTTATCCCAAATGGACTCACAAAGAATTGGACTGAAACAATAACCCCCCCCCCCCAAGCTTTCCAGTTCTAAACCTCAATAATTTGCAAAAGTTAGCAGCACAAACTGAATAAAATCCAAGTCTTCCTCCTGTCTTTAGCCAGAGCTCTTTCCACTAAGCCACACCATCCCACTGAGATTGACAAACTACTGGATGTAGATGGATAAAAAAGATCTGCACCACATCAGCAAACCCATCCTACTTCCTCTGCTAAGATGACTAAGCTGTTTGTGATCTTCATTTCTTTTACTGCACAGTCTGGGGCCTCGTGTTTCATTCTATCAGCCTCAGCTGCTAGTCTTCACTATAACATTCCTATAGATAAGTCACAATCTGAATGTAACAATGCTGAGAGTTTCTAATTCTGGATTGTTCCCTCTCCTCTCTCTTAGATTAGACAGTCAATCTTCCTAGCATCAAGGGTATTAATGCTCCTCCTTTTCCCCAATTTAAGTAAAAACCTCAGCTTGATGTTTGCCAATGCTGTCAGAGATACTGTAAAACACTTAGCAGGGTGCCTATGTCTTCATGTAGTATTCTTTTTCTCAACTTTATTGAGAATACTTCCCATTTTCCTTTCAACCCTTCCATCTTAGGTAGACCCATAAAAAGACTTCCTCTGTCCTGTGGTCATTTCCTTCTACACTCTCAATTGATGCTCTGTGGTCTACTATTCTTATGATCTACGACCATTTTTCCAGTTCTCTACCCCCAAGAAGAGTCAATCAAACAGTCAACAAGCATTTATGAAGTGCTTATTATTAAGCATTCCTTAAAATGTAAACTTTTAGAGAACAGGAGTCATTTTATTCTTTATATTTGGATACCTGAAACTGTGCCTAGCACAGAGTTTTTTTATTAAATCTTATTGATTGATTGCTTGATTGATACTATGTGTCAGGCACCTTGTTATGTGATGGAGTTACAAATGAAAAGTGAAAAGTTAAAACAGTTGTCAATCCCAGCCCTCATTGGAAGACTGGTCCTTGGCTAATGATTTTTTTTTAAACCCACAACTACTCATAAAAAGTAATAACTAAGGCAGGGAAAGGTTGTAATCTGCATTAGAGGACTCCAATTTGCTATTGGAGTGATGAACTTCAGTCCCAATGGATGCAACTTATATACCTTTCTTTTTCTCTGTTATATCCAATTTTATTAGTCTTTATTTAATTTTTGTCTCTTACTCCTTGAGCAGTGAGATGGCCCAGTGGGTAGAGTCAGGGGCATAAAATCAGGATGACTCATCTTCATGAGTTCAAAAATGGACTCAGACACTTACTAGCTATGTGATCCTGAGCAAGTCATTTAACCCTGTTTGCCTCAGTTTCCTCATCTGTAAAATGAGTTAGAGATGGAAAAGAAAAACTATTCCAGCATCTTTGCCAAGAAAACCCCCAATAGGGTCACAAAGAGGTTTACACAAATAAAAATGATTGAACAGACTTGCTACATAATATCTGGTGCCTAGTTTTGGGTAGATGAGAGATCAAAGATTATAATTGAACTTTATTATTCCTTCTTCTCCCTGATTTTCTGTAGGACTTCCACAACTCACTCTTCTCATTTTCCTTTTGTCAAGATAATAACCAATTTGTTTTTATTCAAGTTCTCATTTGAATTGGGAGGGAAAGAGGGGGAGGTGGACATTATTAATTCCATTTTCTATGCAGGAGACTGAGAGGTGACTCACTTATCTGATTCTGAGATTCTGAATAACATGAGTGTAGCAGAGATCCTAGACTTATAGAGTTGGAGGGAACTTTAGAGATCTAAATCTTTAAATTTAAAATAAATTTTATTTAATATTTAAAATTTAAATAAAGTTTAAAGATTTAAAGAGGTTATATGACTTGCTCAGGATCATACAATTTGTAAATTTCTGAGCTAGGATTTGAAACCGGGTCTTCCTGTCTCTAAAACTATACTATCCACCATACCACACTGCTTCCTCAGAACCTGGGGCATTGATTCTAAGCCTGGTACTCTTGCCAACTTCCTGTTATTGTTGTTTAGTCATTTTCAGTTGTGTTCAACTCTTTGTGACCTTGTTTTTTTTCCTTGAAGATCCTGAAGTGTTTGCTATTTCCTTCTTTGGTTCATTTTATAGATGAAGAAACTGAGGCAAATGGGTTAAGGGACTTTCCCAGGGTATCATAGCTAGTTAGTGTCTGAGGACATATTTGAACTTAGGAATATTGGTCTTCCTGACTCCAGGCCCAGCACTCTATATAATGCACTATCTACTGCCCCATACACATTGCAATATATAACAATAAAAATACTGTGGTCTCCTCTAGGCAAACAACTGTATTACTTAAAGCAGGCAAATTTCTCCTCTCTCTCTCTCTCTCTCTCTCTCTCTCTCTCTCTCTCTCTCTCTCTCTCTCTCTCTCTCTCTCCCTCCCCCTCTATTTCTTTTTTTCTTTCTTCTCTCCTTCTTCCCCCCCCCCCCACTTCACTGAAGAAGCTTCCTTACTCTGAATCATGTCAGCGGGAGGCTGTTTTCATGCCTCCTCCATCAATCTTGGTTTGATTATTCTGTGATAGAGTAGTTGGATCTTGAAAGATTAAAACTCAGCTTGGGTGAGTGAGAAGCGGAGAGCTGCAGCGCTGTTTGAATGTAAGCCAGACATCAAAACAGCTTCTGAAATGAAGCAAGACCAAGCTCATGCTTTGTCACGAAAGGAGACATAGCCTCAGGCACAGGGGGAAGCAGCCCTGCTTCCGACTCCAGCATAGCTTGCCATCCCACCTGAACAACCCACTACTCAGTGGGATTCTTGGCTTGGAGCCTTTCAATCATACTACCATTAATATATCAGATGCAGCATGGTGCAGCAGGAAGGACATTGGATTTAGAACAACAGGACTTGGGTTCAAATCCTACTTATGACCTGGGCAACCATGAGCAAGTCACATAACCTCTATTTTCCTCATTTTCCTCATAGGTTAAATGGGAATAATAATAAACTCCTAAGGTTGTTGTGAGGATCAAATGACATAATAAATGACATTATAGATGTAAAGCACTTAGTTCAGTGTGTGGCCTCTAATAAGCAGTATATAAATGTTGGCTGTTTTGTTAGCTCTTCATAACTTTAGTCCCGCCTAGAATTTGACCATATTTGACAGAAGTAAGTTCTTTGATTTTCAGTGGACATGTCCAAACTCAGAAGAAGTGATAATAGATTTATTGAAGATTTTTTCCAACTCTGATGCAGGAGTATATCTGAAAGTACAACATACTTTAAAGTTTAATATGTATGCTTATTGTGTTCTCTGTCACTTCCTTAAGCCTAGACAATTAACAGAACAATAAATCAAGCTTTGGTTTGCAGTATTTGGCTTTTCAAAAAGGTATAAATGCTCTTAATGAAACTTAATAATCTTTTTTTCTCTAGCTGGTTCTAGCTCACTAGTGAGCTAGTTTTAGTTCACTCCTGCTTTTATGTGATCTCAACAACACGAAACTTTCTTCCATGCCTCACCCTTCACTTTTTTTTTTTTTTGAATTTGAAAGGAAGTGGAGTTAAATGACTTCCCAAGGCCACAGAACTAGGTAATTATTAAGTGTCTGAGGCCAAATTTGAACTCAGGTCTTCCTGACTCCAGGGCCAGTACTCTATCCACTGTGCCACCTAGCTGCCCCTTCACCTTCACTTTTGATTCTTGTTCATATCTTTTCCATTTAGGCCAGTGATCCTAATTTTTGTTTGTGTGTCTTGGATCCCTTTGGCTAGTTAGTGAAGTCTATGAATTTTTTCTCAGGATAATATTTTTAAATGCATAAATGCATTTTTTTTTAGTTTTTGCAAGGCAATGGGGTTAAGTGGCTTGCCCAAGGCCACACAGCTAGGTAATTACTAAGGGTTTGAGGCTGGATTTGAACTCATCTACTCCTGACTCCAGGGCTGGTGCTCTATCCACTGCACCACCTTGCCGCCCCATAAATGCATTTTTGCATAGGATTATAAAAGAAACCAAATATTAGAATATAATTATCAAAATTTTAAAAAAACATGGATCACAACAACTTTGAGTAATTATTATTAATGATAATTGAAAATAATATTATTCAATATTATCGATGTTGTTGACATTAACAATATATTTTAATAATAATAGGGATAATCATAATAACTAGGTTTAAGCTCTCTCCCTTCTGATGAATAATGACTGTGACCCTGGGTAAATCACAGAATCCCCCCAGTGCCAGAGGCAATATCCTAAGTCTGTAAATTATAGAGTGGTTTCTTTATAGAGAGTTTTCTCACTGGCAGTGAGTTTCCTCATTGGAAGAATTCTATATCAAATAAAAACAGAAGTCTGTCCAAATCTGACTGGGGGATGGAAGTGAACAAGGAAGGACAGAAGGACCCAAGGGACCAGGCTTTAATAAAGCTTCTGGCATGAATGTCTCTGTAACCATTCTATATTTATCAAGCCTATATTTTGAGATTTGTCTTTTATCCTGTCAGGTTTGTTGCTCTGTAGTGAAGACAGTGGATGATAGGTACTACAAGTGAAGTGTAAAAAGGTGGGTCATAATCCTAGGGATTATGCAGAAAAATGTCCTTCTGTGTCCTAAGTGAAAGTTACCAAAAGTTACTCAGTCATGGAAATGTCCTAAGGCCATTTAGTCAGGGACTTTACTATAGATCCATTTTCTCACACCCCTTGCTATGAAACATCATGTTGTCTTGTAGATAAAGCAGTGGACTTGGAGTCAGATAGACCCAGATTCCAATCCAACTTCACATACTTATGAACTTGTGACCTAGTCAAGTCACTAAATGATTTTGGACCTCAATTTTCACATCTGTAAAAGGGATAGGTTCTGAGCTACTGGGCAGGATGATAATATGACTAGAGTGCTGAAATTGAAATCAGGAATCTTTTGCTTTAAATTCTTCTTCAGATACTACCTAGCTATGTGACCATGGGAAAGTCATTTAATTGTTCCAGACCACAATTTCCTTATCTGCAAAATTAAATGGTTGCATTCAATGCCCTTATAGGTCTCTTCCACTTACCAAATTATGACTCTATAATTTTTCAGCTGGAAGAACTTGTTGGTGTTCTATGAGACCCTCAACACTCTCTTTTCTTCCTTACTTTTAGCAGGGCTGTTAGGAAAAGCAGTTCTTGAGTATTATTGTGACACAGAAAAGGTGAATTTGTTCAATAGTCCTTGGTAAAAGAGGGATGAGAGACCAGATAGTCTTTGCCATAGAAAGAACAATGAATCCAGAGAGAGAGAGAGAGAGAGAGAGTTCAACCAAACCCATGATACTCTTCAACTTGGAAAGGAAGATGGAATTTCAGTAGTCTACCTCTTTTAGTGTCTCAGTCATCCTTATCTGCCTTTGTTAGATATCAACTACTGAGGTAGTGTGTGTATGTGTAAAAAAATGACCCAAACCATTTCAGAGTCTATTAAGCAATTTTATCCCCATGTACCACCCTCCCTCAGTCAACATCTTGCTGCATCAGTCTAAATTCACTTTGAAACTGGGGATGAGGGAATTGTTCAATATCATGTGCACAGAGGACTCTGACCTCTATGATCATCCCCAAGCTTGACTGTACCTTGCTTCTTGGCCCTGCTGAACCCAAGCACAGAAATCCCTGCTAAGCACTTGGATAGTTGAGATGAGGCTGCTGCCCACTTGGCAGGGACATTTTTGGCCAGGTTCCCTTAGCAAGGGCAGGGACCAATCACTTTAGGAGCCTTCTTGCAAACATAGGCATACCCCCAACCCTGATGCCATCCATTTTGCCAGAAGCTTCAGCCTGAAAGTTTAAATAGTCATCTAGCTCTCTTATCTCCCCACCTAGGGGGATCCAAGGAAATGGATGTCCTATTCAGTTCTATGTATTGTACACATTAGATATTTAATAAATATCTATTGAATGAGTATGTGAATGAATGAAGGAGTTTCCTATGTGTTGGCATTTGGACACTGCTTAAAGTTTCCCTCCCCCCTGCCCCTCTGCTCCCACCCCCCAAGAAATTGGTCCACAATTGGAACTATTATCATCCTTATATTCCTATTATTAGGGTTCCTCCTAATTGTAAACCTCTATTGAAATGTACCTATATTACCCAAGAGAGTTAACTCATTCTAGCAAGGCATAGCCATAGTAGATTGTTTCTATCCATTTGAGTCACTGAACAATTGTGACTCTGCTCCATTTGATTCTTTGTGAAGGTATCCAAGGTGGCCTATTCCTACTAGGATTGTGACCAAAGCCAGAGTCTTTTTCCTCTTGTTTGAGAGAGGGAGAACAAGATTGGGGATGGGTGGAAATTTATGCTGCTCATTTACATTGCAAACTCTGATATAACCTGGAATTCACTGCTCCATTCTCTTCCCAAAGTCTTTTCTGTCCCCAAGACTTAATTGAATTTACAGCTGAAAGAGGTTTATGGGGACTAATCTAACCCCAAAGCTTGGGTTCAAACTCATAAGCAGACTCCAAAACCAAGTGCTCTTTTTAACTACATCACCCTATGATATGTGACTATGCTTCCCTTTGGCTGTCCCTTTTAACCTCTTATTCCAGACACTTTCCCCTGGGGATGGAGCTCTCTCCCTCACAGTGATAACTCCCAAATAAGTCTTATCCCTATGGGTAGAGCTGGTCTGAGAAGACAGTCTCCTTGATGAGTTTCCTGCTTCCACTTCTCTCTAAGTAAAATCATCAGCCAAAAATGTGGTATAGTTTATCACACTAGGTTTACATTAGATGGGAAATGCTAGACCAGCTATATCTAATGATGATGATGATCCAACTTTTAGAATTTAATAGCTCTTTAAGGTTTGCACGGCACTTAAAAAATTACTTCATTTGTTTCTCATGACAACCCTATGAGGTTGGTAGTATTATTATTCCCATTTCCCAGATGAGGAAGAGGAAGCTATGAGAGGTTAAATGATGTGCCTAGGTTTACACAGTTAAAAATGTATCAGAATCAGGATTTGAACTCAGGTCTTCTTGACTCCAAGTCCAGCACTATCTAGCTGTTCTTTCTAATCCTGTCTTCAGTTTTTTTTTTTTTTTAGTTTTTGCAGGGCAATGGGGTTAAGTGGCTTGCCCAAGGCCACACAGCTAGGTAATTATTAAGTGTCTGAGGCTGGATTTGAACTCAGGTACTCCTGACTCCAGGGCTGCTGCTCTATTCACTATGCCACCTAGCTGCCCCTCTGCCTTCAGTTTTGCATGACTATAAACTTCTGAAATATTTTTATGTTTCATTTGATGATAATAAAACTGTCATGAGTGGTTGGTGGGGGCCAGTACAGTCCCCTTCTTCACCCTCCTTTTCCCCATTTATGGGAAATTAGGATGGGGGAAGACATATTCCTGAAAAATATTAATTAACTCAAAAATCAAAGCAATCATAAGTCTATTGGAAACTGGGAGATAAGACCTTGCAAACAACAGAGGAAAATTTCATTTTATGAAAAGAAAATAAAAGAGAAAATTCAAGTACTGAATCCTGTGATTGAATTAATAGCCTTATAAAGACCTTTGCTCACAAGTTATATCTTGATGAAATTACAAATTAATAAATTGACTTGTACCTTCATATTACATAATCTGTTATATAACTGATGGATGGCTCTGCCTGCCTTTTCCTTCCAAGTGGTGCTAGCAATCTTTATTGAGACCGGCTGAAGCTTCAAGATCCTCTAAAGATGACCAGATTCCTCTACTGTAGGAATATGCTTTCCTTTTCCTTTATACCCTCTTAAATGGCTCCTTTCCCCCTATATCCTGATTAAATGGCTCCATTTATGTAACCTGGTGTTGGGAGAAAGGGTTCCAGATGATGGGAGATAAGAAGAGAAAGGGAATTGGGCCAGTGCTCAGCCCATCACATCTCTTTGCCTATATTGGGGCTAGCAATGTTACCTTCCTTTTCTATAGGAGACCTAGTTGCAATGATGAGGAGAAAGCACTTTGAAGGTAATTCTATTTTTAATCAATTTCATAGGATCAGAGACTTCTTGTCTTTGACACTGAGAGAGTCACAGAACAAGGGCTGGGCAGGAAACATCAAAACCAAGTATTTCTACTGTTAATAGGTAGAGTGGATTTCAGGGGCCATTATTTCCATTAAGATCATAGGATTCAGAACTGGAAGGACTCTAGATATCTCCTAGTCCAACCCCTTCATTTTGCAGTTGAGGAAACTAAGAGCCAGGCAGATTATGTGACTTGTCCAAGGTCACACAGGGATGGGATTTGAACCCAAGTCTTCTGATTTCAAAGCCAATGCTCTTTCCAAAGAAGCCAGAACTCTTCACCATTTCCCATTTCTACATTAAGATTTCATGTCCTGTGTTTATTTTCACCTAAACAAATTAAAAATCATGCACATTTAATTATAGAAACATCAATTTACCTCTTTAAATTCAAGAGTTCAAGATAGGATTTTAAGCCATGACTGATGTTTGGCAACAACAATAACAACAAATGAACACCTTCATTTCTCTTAACTTAGGAGATTTTTTACAACACTTTAAGTTGGTGAGAAATCTTATTAGTCCATGTCTGCTGGTGTCTGAAGTCAAACTTTAGTGCTTCTAGCCTGGACATCATGCCGCTTTGTGGCAAAAGGTTTTTGTCTTGGGATTTGACTTTTTTTTAAAATACAAAAGAAATGATAAAAATGCAAGTATTACCTGTGAAACCACATTCAGCACACTAGAGTTTTTTTTATTTCAAATTTGGGGAAAGTCATATAGCAAGTCATACTGAGAATAACAGCCTCAGCACTTTGCCCTTAAAGGCACAAATTCATCTGAGTGATTCAGGCACACCTTTGCTGACTTTTGTCTCAGGCTGATTCTCCATGTATATTATATAATATATGGAAATATATATATATATATATATATATATACACACACAATATACTTTTCCTTAAAATATGTAGATAATTGGATCAAAATATATTTATTTTCCTCAATTTCCCAATTAATTTCTACTTATCCCTGGCCTAAATATAGTGTGTTCCTCTTAGTGAGAAGTAGCATGTTGTATCTGGAAACACAGTGGATTTGTTAGTAGATGATCTGATTTCAAATTTCAGATCTGATTTTTACTACATGTATGATGGGTTTGGATTGTTATTCTCTAAAGTCCTTTCTACCTCTAAGTTATATGATCCTGCAAAGTGATCCTGCAGTGTATTTAAATCCTTTTCAAGGAGTTTTCCTTGGTGACCAAAAATCACACTGAATTTCTATTTTCTAACTATTTTTGCTTTAGATTAACTAAATAAAGTATAACTATCTAGCACCTTTCTAAGATAGCAATAAACATTTGAGGCTTTTGTTGCCTTGTTTACAATTAAATAGCTGTCAAGTTGTCCTTATCAAGGAGAGGCTTTTTAATCATTGTACCCTGACAGACAGCCAAGTGCCAGTAGGTAATATTGAGGAAGTAGGAGCTGTAGGTGATGACAGCAAGAACATTCATACATAGAATGAAAATACAATGGCCAAGAAGA
Organism: Macrotis lagotis; assembly: GCF_037893015.1. Lineage (NCBI taxonomy): Eukaryota > Metazoa > Chordata > Mammalia > Peramelemorphia > Peramelidae > Macrotis > Macrotis lagotis. The sequence continues at coordinate 308,980,625 of NC_133658.1, forward strand.
AACAGCATAAATATGGTTCCTTGATTTTTTTTAGGTTTTTTTGCAAGGCAAATGGGGTTAAGTGGCTTGCCCAAGGCCACACAGCTAGGTAATTATTAAGTGTCTTGAGACCGGATTTGAACCCAAGTACTCCAGGGCCAGTGCTTTATCCACTGTGCCACCTAGCCGCCCATAAATATGGTTCCTGATGAAGATTAGGTCCAGCAAAGCAACATACTGTCAGTTTTGCAGCATCATGTATGTTATGTGCCAAATATTTTCTACATTTGTACCTCTCTATATGTATACCCTAGCCACACATATTTCTTACATGTATGCCTTCCTATACACACTTCTACTATTTCCACTGATGTTGTATGGTTGCATGGGAAAGTGTACCTCCAAGCTTAAAGATAAAGTATTTCACTGCTACTTTTCTTTCTAGACTATTTCATTGTGTCCTCAGGATAACTAGTAAAGTAAATACATTAACAGGCATTTGTGAGCTATGATTTTGAGTGAACTCATAGAATACCTAGAACTTGAAGTAGTTTTCAATGGATACTCCAGTTTTATATAGAGCAGAATGACAAGATCATCAATTTTAGATTTGGTAAACTTGGATTTGAGTTCCACCTTATATAATCTATGTGACTTTCATGGGTCTCAGTATCTTCATTAGTATGACAAAGGGGATGGCATAGATGATTTCTGAGTTTTCTTCCTCCTCCAGATCTATATGGTTATTATTGTGGAAGCCCACTCAGAAATTCTGTTTTGGATGCCCTTAGTGCAGCTAGGATTCTTTGGAAGAAAAAAAAAAAGTTTTTCAAATTCTTTGAACAACAGGGATTACCAAGTATATGTGTTTGTATGTTTTTTTTCAGGTCAGACTGAGTCCTTTAAAATAACTATTGTATCTCTCTGTGTCAAGGTGCCACTGAAGTATTATTAGTTATTGCTATTAAAACAAAAAGTCAAATGAATGTCAAATTTCCTGATTCACAGAAATGCACCTAGAATAATATAGAGCACTGCTAACTGAGGAATGAATCATGTCAAATAAAAACATTGAAGTGTTGTAGATATTTTGGGGAGATATAAAGTATTTTCTAATCTCTATAAACAATTATCTATAAATTATCTAAATTAGAAGACTGTCCTGAAATTCCTATTATCATTAAAATTTTGAAGTATATGTGAAGAATTGTCATTAGACTTCTTATTGAGGACAATGAGTTCCTTGTAGTAACACCTGAAGATTTACCAGAAAAAGCTGTTAATGGGCCTCTGCAAATCTCTATACCAAACTAAGAAGGTTATCAGAGCAGATCAGTTGGAGGAATCATTTGAATCCTAACTAGGATATGTAACTGAAGTACTTCGATAATGGTCATTGGTGCTGATGCTTAGAAATGGGGGAGGCTCTTACCAGAGAGTCTTATATTGTTTGAGGTCATAATGCCTCCAACATGTATCTCCCTTTGAAGAAACTTGGTCTAATTTGCCTTGTTTCTCAGTCTTGTTCCCTTTAGTATTAGTTCTACTATATTTCCAGCACAATTGAGATGGCAATGTTGAACAACAATGTTGAAAAACAATTTGTTATAAAAAATCTTTGCAGATCTCCATTGTTTCTTCAGTTTGTTGTTTTCCTCATTCTAGTTTCATCCTTAAATTCTCTCAGGTTGACTTTGCTTAGATGAATCTCTTGGCAAGCTTTCATTAAACTGGTTCTACCCTCTGTTGTTTCTTCCTGATTTATGAAATGGTTCTGCTCACAATCATCTATCATCATCTTTCCAAAAAAAATTATTTTCTAAATTGGTATTAAATTTGGCTTCCATCTTTCTCTGCTTGGCAAGTAAAGCAAGTATTGGCTGGCTAAGGCTTTTTAGTCTTTTTTTTGCCTTCTTGCTTTCACAGTTGATTTATAAGTTAAACCTCTATAAAATTATTTAAGTTGGTGGTGTTGTCCTTTCTCTTGTTCATTATTCATTTCACACTATTGCTATGAAAGAACTATATAATGACTTTGGACAGAAGTTAAAAGAGACTCCTAGCCGCTTTTACTGGTCCAAGATGAAAATATGAATGTAACTGACATGTTCAAAGGATAGTAGTACCTATTTTTGCTACATAATTAGTATATGGTACAAAGACAAGAAGACCATTGGAATTTGTGTATATTAGGTTTTTCTCTTCAGAAGATAGAAAGAATTTAGTGGCATCCTAGTAGTAAAAGATCATTTTTTTTTCCTGGACTGTATAAGCATATCCAAAGAAAGTTTTTAAGGTTGCTTCATCATTGTGGGATAAGTATTACTCTACATTTGACTTCTCTGCCATTATATACACTGATCAAGGTAGAGATTTTGAAACAAAGCTATTTAAAGATGTATAAAACTTGGCAAGAGTCATGAAATCTAGAAAACCTTAGCCTCAAAGTGACCCATAGCCTAGCCCTTTCAAATGTATGCTGCTGACCATGCTAGAAGCCCGTGAGCTGGGGGGAACAAAAGCTTAGTTGAAATGATATATGGCATTTCTAGGGTATAAATGTAATGATGTCTGTAGTTAACATATAGTCTTTTCTATAAATCTAGTGATGTTAAAAAAAGAGCTGTTTCAATTCACTATTGCTACATATGCTTCTGAATATACTTGATTACTCTTTGTTACTCCTGATGTAGGTTATATATCACTCACTTATTGAATGGGATTTGCTTTCCTAATTTTATGTATGCAAAAAATTCTGATGTGAATCTTGTGATAGTATATAAATTATTTTTTATTCATATTTATGATAAGGTTTCTTTTAGTCAGTCAACATGAATTTATTAAGTGCTTAGTATATGCCATGGACTGTGCAAGCACTAGGGGACACCAAGAACCTTGGAATTAGAGTTCTAAGCTCCCAAGATGTTTATATTTTAATGGGGAGGATAATTATGTATAAATAAGATATAGACAGGATAAATTGGGGATTATCAACATAGGGAAGATATTAGTATTAAAGATAGAATTTTTGGTGGAACTTAAAAGAAGACAGGAAAACTTAGGAGGCAGATATGAGGAAGAACATTCCAGGAGAGAGGGATGGTCAGTGAAAATACCCAGAGTCAGGAGATGGGGTATCTTGTTCAAGGAGGAACAAGATCAGTGCTGCTGGGCTGCAGAATATATGATGGCATAAAAATACTAGTAAGTATGAAAGGGGACCAGGTTATGAGGAGCTTTGAATGTCAAACAGAAGATGTCATATGTAATCTTGAAAATGATAGGGAGCTGCTGTAATGGGTTGAAGTTGTCAGATCTGGTCTTTAGGAAAATCATTTTGGTAATTAGGTGGTGCACTGGCTAGAACTGGGGAAAGAATGTGACATTCCCTATGGAGAAGTTGATAATCTTCTGGAATAAAGACTGAGACTCCCTGAGCTGGGAAGTGGAGAAAAGCCACAGGTATAAGATTCTTATCTGGAAGTGTTCAGAAGCCTTGCTTCAGGGGAACCTGAGTTCAAACCCAGCCTAAGACACTTACTAGCTGTGTGATCCTGGGCAAATCATTTAACCCTGATTGCCCTGCATCCTGGGCCATCTCCAGTAGTCCTGATTCATATCTGGTCACTGTACCCAGATGGCTCTGGAGGAGAAAGTGAGGCTGGTAACTTGTCTGAGCACTCCCTTCACTTAAATCTAATTCACTTTTTTGGCATGGTATCATTTCCCTGATGACATGGTTTTCCTTGAGAATAGAGGACAAACATCATCATCATTTTCATCATCATTTTGGTAGCTGAATGAAGGTTGCACTAGAGTGGGGAGAGATTGAGGCAGAGAGACGAACAGGAGGTAGTAGGAATATAGGGGTGTTATGATGAGGGCCTGCAGCAGGACAGGAGCAGGGTCAGAGCAAGGAAGAGGGTACATAGGAGAGATCATATCAAAGTAAAATCAACAGGCCTAAGAAACAGATTGGATATAGGGTATAAGAGAGAGAGTGAACTGCATGTAAATCTAATGTGACTGCCCTGGATTCAGTGTTTAAGTACTTATATGCAAATTGTATTATGTAATGGTGATGACTACAGATGATAATGCTATTTGAGGCATCTGTGTCTTCTTTTTTTTGTATCTCCCTCCAACAACATACATTAGGTAAGCAATAAATATTTTTGATTGGTTGAGAAAATTTTATCTTCAACTTATTTTAGGGTCCTTCTATCCAGTTAAGATATTCTAATGAATTATTCCTATGAGTTCATCATTGTAGACAGCCCAAGGGGATACAATTTCTCAAATAATTTCTTCTCCTCTACACTCTTACTCATACTGTTTCCTAAACATCCTTCTTTGAGGTCCAACTCAGATGAAGCTTCTCTGATTATGTTAGCAATGTGTTGTCTGACCTTCCATTGAACTCCCAAACCACTGTGTTCATACCTCTTTTAACACCCTAATCACATTTTGTCTTCTGTTTTAGTAGACATGTCTTAGCTCCTATACCAGACTTTAAGCCTATTGAGGAAGAAGGTTATTTCTATTCTTTGTTGTTGTTTCTCACAGTGTCTAGCATATAATGCAACAAAATAAACATTTGTTAAATGAATAAATGTGTCACCATCACTTAGTGACAGTCATTTCCTTGGTAATTATATTGCTGTTGTTGTTGGGAGTTGCTTCATCGCAGCTAATTTAGGGAAAACTAGAAGGCTGGTCCATAATCATAGACTCAGGAATAAAGATACCAGTGCCCCTGCAAAGAATGCAGTACTACAAATTGATTGAACTTTGTGCATTTAGTATTGGAGCATTCACTCTGACTTCCAGACCACATTTCTTCATTTTGAACTTTGGAAGATCCTGATACTAAATCGTTTTATTTATTTATTTTTATCCATAGAGCATCTTCTGCCTCTAGTCCCTCATCTCAGCACCCTGTATCCCTGGCAACCAACTTCAGGTCTGCAAACCAGTGCAAGGCTTCTGGACACTTCCTGATGAGAATATTATGCCTGTGGGTTTTCTCCACTTCCCAGCTCAGGGAGTCTCAGCCTTTGTTCCAGAAGATAATCAACTTCTCCATAGGAAAGGTCACATCCTTTCACCTGGCACAATTCTTGGGTGGGATCAGGAAGAAAAATACAAAGTGAATGAATGAATGAATGAATGAATGAATGATGCGTTAAAGAGGTAGTGAGTAGCTCAGGACAGGTGAGTGAAGATGCCCTGGAGAGGCCACAGAAATAGAAACAGCTGTCCTCAAAATGCCCAAGCCTCCTCTCTCCTTTTGAATCAGGTATTTCAAAATGAGGGAAAGAGCATATTTATTCCATGAACTGATGCCCAGCAAGGCACAAGTGCTGTTTTGGCAAAACCAATCTGACTGTTCATCTTGGGATAACAAATGGAGAGGTGTGAAGATGAAGATCATTTAAAACTCTCACGTGGCATAGTTGGAGAGTCAGCCAGGCAACAGACTTGTCAGCCAATGCATCCTGGGAGGGATGGATTGTTGGGGCTAGGACTGGAGTGGTGGGGGGATGGTTTAGAGAATTAATGCTTAGAGGGAAGAACTTTCACTGACAATCACAAGACCAGGTCAAGCCCATTTATTGACTTAAGAGCATTTTAGTTCTAACATAAGAGTAGTTTGAGGTGATAAAGTTATTTATTTATAGTATGATTCTCCTTGCACACAGACTTAAGAGGTACAATTTGAGAGGAATTGGGCAAGTTTCTCAGCCTCCAAGCTGCCTCTTCCATTAATTGTAACTCTACCTAAAATTCCATCTTTAGAGAGATTTTCCTTCGGGATTTAGAAGAGAATTTAAGTTACTTCTATTAAAATGCAAATATTCCTGAGAAGGTAGAAATATTGAGATAACACATGATAAGAAGATTGATTTAGGAGCTAGGTGGAAATAAGACCTTTTGGGAATAGAATGCAGAATAGATGCTTAGGGGAAAGAGAGAGTTGGGATCACAAGATGTGACAAAGGTATAATGGGGAGATGGGAAATATGAGTCATCAACTTTTTCTTCTTTATAATTGTAGTAGGGAGTTTACCACCTGAGAGAATGCATTTATAGAAAATCATAAAATCAAAAGATTTTTTCTTTCCCTGAAAATCTAGACAATGTCTCTGACTAGTAGTGACCCCACACTCAGCAGTTGACCTACTGAGAGCAAATTCTATTCTTACTCATCTCTACTGAAGTTAATGGTGATTCTTATCTTTTATCCCTTAAAGATTACCAAAAAGCAGTTACCCATTGATTCATTTTTATCTACTTCTCTTCCCTTTTTCTCTTTTCTCAAATAGTGAACATCCTACTATATACTCTCTCTGCCAGGATTATTGTGATATTTTCCTAATAGTTCCCCGCTTCTTCCTCTTTCCCTCTCTAATGCATTCTTTACAAAGTTGCCAAAGTGATATTCCTAAAGTTCAAATCTGACCATGTCAAATACCTACTGAAGATGCTCCTGTGTTTCCCTTTTTCCTCTGGAATAAAATGAGCTCCTCTGTTAGACATTTAAAGTCCTTCACAGTCTGGCTTCAGCCTACCTTTCCAAACTGATTTACATTACTCCCCCACACACACTCTTCTCTGCAGCCAAATTGTCCCACTTGCTGTTCTTGGAAAGGCATTCCATCTTCCATAGCTGTGCCGTTGCACACTTTATCCCTCATGCCTCGGATTCTCACCTCACCCCAGCCTCTGTGAAAGCCTAGTTTCTTTCAAGCCTCACTTAAAGTGCAACCTCTCAGAAGAAGTCTTTGCTCATATCCTCACTTCTTCCTTCTCTCCCTTACTTCCTCCACCCACTGATATGTATTTATTTAGAATGTGGTCCAAATCCCAACCAAGTTGGGTTGAAGAGGGGCAGTCTTGTGCCAGATCTTAATAGTTTTTGGCACATGGGAAGCACTTAAGAAATGCTTGTTGATTGACTGTGATGCTTTCTACCTACAGAAAATGATTCTGGTTTCTTGTGGATAATGCAAACATGACTGTGGTTGATCTTCTAAGGATCTAGGTTGCTGTGAGACCTTTGGAGAGGAGGAGGGAACTTCATGTCTGCTTCAAGAAAGGATGTGTATGGTTCTAGACTCTCTTGGGGGAACTAATGGAAACATGGGAAGAGACAGAGAAAAAGAGACAGGGAGAGAGAGAGAGATACACACAGAGACAGAGAGGGACAAAATGACAGAGTGAGACAGATAGAGACAGATACAGAGAAAGGAATATTTTAGAAGGCATTTAGCTGAAGCTAGTTCTTCAATATATCTTCCTTCTAAAGTATGTCTCTCTCCTTTGTCTTGACTTGGTCATCATGAGAATCTGGAACAATGTGTGTCTTCTCTTACAGAGGGAATGAAATTGTCTCCTCTCTAAAGCTCTCCCACCAACTCCACCCTCCACTACAAGTACTCAAGCTTGCATCAGTATTCTTGTCACCAATATGAATTCATGTCTATGCAGCAACAAGTAAAACATTCCAGACTTGAAAACTCAGTTTAGAGGTATACAATTTGTATAATTTTTCATATTCATTCCATGGAATTAAACTCCTTGAGATTTCATTTTTTGATTTTGAATCCTTAGATAGTAGATGCTTAATAAATAGTTATTGGATCAAGTCATCTGTAGATTAATAACTCAGGATGAAGCCTATATTCTGATCTGAGCTACAAAACATGGCCCCTTCCCTCAAATGATGTGTTTCTTCTTTGGTGAAGAGAAAGGAAGGAAAATAAGGTTTCTTGTAAAAGATCTCTTCATTATCAGCACCCACTTTAATGGATGTTCCAATTCCCTTCCCCCTTCCATAATTGAAAATCTTTCTAACTGGTTCAGGTCTCCAAATTTGTTACCCTAAATCTGATTCATCAATGTTGTGGCTTGCCCAGCTCCTGAGACTCTCCAGGTGGTGGTTTACTTGGAGATGATTTGTGTCATGGCTGTTAGAATAGCCTGTGTACCCACACATCAATGACATTTCCTACCTCCATTTCAGCTCTCTGACTGGTTTATAAAGGTAACCAACACAAAGTATCTCTAACTCTTCCTTTCATCAACATATACATAAATCTAAAACTATCCTCTTCTCTAATCCACTTTCAGAGGTCATCTGCCTCTGGGTCTGGCTATGCCTATGGAGTAAAGGGCAGGTCTTGGACATTATTGCATTGGAAGCCTACTTTCTCAACCTGTTGTATCTAGGAGGAGGTGTCCTAGAAACTTGGACTACTGGAACTGGAAGGGGCCATAGAGCTCACCTCGCTTAATCTCATTTTTTCAGATGAAGAAACTGAGATTGAATGGTTTGACTTATTCCAGGCCACCCAACCATTGAATGGCAGAGTTGGAACTAGAACTCAGGACTCCAGATTGCTCATCCAGTTTTCTTTCTATTACACTCTATTGCCATAAAATCAAAGCCAATTCCAGATCTTAAGAAACTTAGCTGAGGGAAGATTCAGAATTTATTTAAGCCAAGTAGAAAGCATTGAGGAGAAGGTTGGGTCCTTGTGAGGATTGGTTCATAAATGCAAATTAGAAACTGAAAATATTTCTCAGGGTTTGTTATAAAGGGTGCCTATTTCCTCTCAATAACTACAGAATGGAGAACCTGAAACTGAAACTCAGCTGAATTGCTGCCTTTAGGTGATTTAATGGCTAGCTTAGCTTCCAGTGTGGGTAACCTAATGGCATCATTGAAGGTGATGGATCAATGGACCACAAAGACCTGCCTCAGCCCTGGGTTCTGAGTCTCCTTGGTTCCACAAAGGGAGGGGCGGAAGGTCCCCATATAACAGCACTTGGCATAGGACTGCTGTCGGTTTCCTCTAATTGGCTTGGCAAGCTCCAGACAAGAAATTAAGTTGGATTGTGCAGTGGAGGACAGAGAAGGATGCCTTCTGTCCGCCATCCTGACTTATGATTTCCAACTGCCAGCTAACAATGCCTCTGAGGAGGCTAAGGGTGGGGAGAAGCAGCTCAGAAGTGGGCGGGGTCTGGGATGAGATTCTATAAGATGTTTGGGGAATCATCCCTGTGGCTGTTCAGAGACTTGGCACTAGCTCCATGGTCATGAAAGAAGGTAGATGAAGGGAGGAAGAGATGAACTGGAAATACAGAGAATCAAGAGATATGGATAGTAGAGATGGTGTGTGTGTGGGGGGGTAACAGGAGAAATTCATCATCTGCCATTTTTATTTATTAAAAAAAAAACCAACTCGAATTTGAGGGCCTCTCTCCAGCAGAAGCAGACTATACAGCTGCTGGGAAAAAAATAACAGAACAAAGCTCTCCAACATGTTCGTCACCCTGGGGTTTGCTGTTATTCCGCAGCACACATGAAATGGGGGATTGAGGCCTAACAACCAGAGAGAAGGCAGCTGGCGTTTTAAAAATGAAACTCTTCTGCCGCTGGTGATAAAATATCATCTTCCAAAGTAAATAATCACATGTTCAATAAGAAAACCAAGTGCCTCTTTCCTCCCTTCATATTGCTCTCCCCTCCCTACCCTCCCCGAGCTCCCAGAACCTCCTGGGCTCAGCAGTCTGAAACTAGCTGTGTTTCTCTCACAGAACCCAAATCATTTTCCTTCTTGTAGATCACAGGGAGGATTCCTAGGGGACAAACAGTGTCTGCAATTAAGTCCTGGGACTGACCTTGTATGCCCCTACCCCTGAGAAATCATAAGATCTCTTCAACCTGAGATTTGGTCTCTGCCAAAAATACTTAAAGGATAGCTTGGGGTAGAATTAGGTTCTCTCTGTCTCTGTCTATTGCTATCTGTCTCCCCCATCCCTAAGAAATACTCAGACCATAGGTCAAGACCTAAAGGAGACATTAGAGGTCATTTAGTTCAGATTTTAGAGAAGTGAAGGCCTAGAGAGGGGGATTAAAATTGGCTATTATCACACAGGTACTAAATGGCAAAACTGGGATTTTCATATTTCATATCTTGCTGTGTTCAGAAAAAAACTATTATTTAAAGTTAAACTAGGGGAAAATGCAGATAATCATGGATAGAGGGCCTTTCTTAGCTTTAACTATCCTAATATGCAGTTATTCAATTAAATAACTACTCTATCTTGGGCCATACTTGTGATTTCATCAAATCAGCATGGATATTTGAACAAACTCCTTGTGAAACAAGTTAATACTGAACTGGAAATAACTCTCTGTTTACGATTATAGTTATATATTCATTCTGTTTGTTTGTTTTTTTGTTTTTTGCAAAGCAATGGGGTTAAGTGACTTGCCCAAGGTAGTTATTAAGTGTCTGAGGCTGGATTTGAATTCAGCTCCTCCCAACTCCAGGGTCAGTGTTCTATCCACTGCATCATCTAGCTGCTCCTCTTTGTGTTCATTCTGAAATAGCTTAATTTTTAAATGAACTAGATCCTACCTTAGAATATGTTCATTTAAGAGTATATCTGGATGTTAAATATGAAGAGTGAAGAGTGTTTTTTATTTATGCTTTTGTCTTACTCTTTGTTTCTAAGAACATCAAAGTTAGAAAAGCAAAACAGTTCATTCATTTATTATGTTCTTACTATATATCATAATATTAAACATCATGGGAAACAGTTCCTGTCCCCAAAGACCTTGTATTCTAAAGGGAATAGGACACTTACATATAAGTAGGCACATACAAGATACAGATAAAGTGGGTAAAATATAAACTTAGCTGGCAAAGCAATATAAGCTGGAAAGAACAAAAAAGAACTCCTGTATAGCAATAAAAATTGCCAGCATTTATCAAGTGTTCCTAAGGTTTGCTGGGGACTTTACATAAATGATCTTCTCAAGACAACCAGGAAATATTATTTTCCCCATTTTACAGATGAGGCAATCAAGACCCAGAGAAGTAAAGTAATAAGTATAGGGTCACACAGAATAGTATCTAAAGCAAGATTTGAACACAGGTCTTCCTAAGTACAAACACTGAACACTATCTATTGTACCACCTAGTTACCTGAAAAGGAGAAAGAACAGAAAGGGGACAACATGAGGGGAATCAGAAGCAGTTAGGACTATGAATCTAATTCAATTCATCCTAGTCAGATCTAACTCCCTAAGGGTCCAACTGGATCCAAAGAAAGACTGAAACATGAAATCTGAGAAGGTGACAGCTGAGGGTGGGAATTCTTTTGGACATAGTCACACAAACAGTACCTGTTGAAGGTAGGGTTTGGTCTCAAGTCTTCTTGGTTCATTCAATAAAACTATGCTGCTCTTGACTGACCTAATCAAACTGTTACAGAGTTTTAAGTTTTGCCAACCTTGTTAGATAGGTAGGTCTGTATGCAAACATAATCCTGTTTTAAAGATGAAAAAAATGAACACAGAAGGGCAGAAAGGTTATATGTACCATGCCTATGACCTATAACTAGGATGTGTGTGGGGGGGTAGAATTTGAATCGAGGTCTTTCGACCTTAAGTCCAGTTCCTTTTTCACTTCTCCCCTCACTCTGCTATCAATCTAAGACTTTATCTAGATGTTTCATAAATTAATCTCTTCTTATTAGACTCATATGATTTCATGTAGTGATGACTTACTGTGTAGAATAGGATTTCTCTTCGAGTTGCAAATCCTAAAACATACTCTTTTAAGGTTTCTTTTTTTTTGGGGGGGGGGGAAGAGTCCCATAAGCAGTTCTAGCTTGGGAATTGTGCTTGGTTATGTTCATCTCTAGCTCCTGCTCTCCTTTAGAAAATTTTAAACCATTTCTTCTTAAGCTTCATCTGCTATGACCAGGAAACAGTGGGGAGATCAAAACCAAAATTCACTCATTTTCTTAGGGTTAGGGGATATCTTCAATGGAGCCTGGAACTTGTCAAAACCAGATCTTGTCTTTCTTGCATCTTTCAGTGCTGCTTTAATGGTTAGAAGATCTCTCTCTCTCTGCCATTCAAAATGGAGCTATTGACATGGGGAAGTAGATGGAAAAGGGAGGAAAACTGAGGCAATTCAAGATTTGAACTGAAGCTTGGTTTGACTATGGAGGTCTTGGGCATTTGTTCTTGGGACAAGATACTTGGCCCATACTCAAAGGATCAGTATTCAGCCCACCCCTGCACAGGAAATGGAGGCCAGTCATTTCCATCTCAAATGGGAGAGCTATAAAATGGAGGAATTAATAAAGATTCTAGCCCTGGTGATGTATCATCATCTGAAACTAAATTACACACTTATCCCATTATCATTACCATGCTTTTGGGTTAATTACAAATTGGGGAATTAAAGTTATTAATAGGAGAAGAAGCCTCCCAAAGGTTGAGGAGGCCCTTTCTCCCCTTCCTGCCAGTAGGGCCCTTCCACTCTCTTGGCTCCAAATCCTCCCATCCCCTGCTGACCCCTGGCACTGAGAACCACTCTTGGGGTTTGCCTACTCTTCCCCAATGCAGGATTTTGTACATGCCTTCAGCCATCACATTAACAGCTCATAGCAATCACATTAAAACCAAATGTGCTCATTATACCTGATGGCGCACACTCCATGTGAAGGAAATTAGTAATGATTAGGGCATCATTAGAGGGAGATGTCTCTCTTTACCCAGAATATTGACAGTAAAAAACACACACAGAAACAAAACCCAGTGGTGCAGAGAACAAATTGGCAAAACTTAAAAGCACACAGTATGGCAATCACACCCCTAGACTGCTGGAAATAAGGACACTGCTTAGCAAAGCTTTCCAAACACAAATAATGCAAAGGAATGTGCCATAGTAAAGAAAGAATAACAACAATAGATTGGGTTTGAGGGATCTGGAGTTCTAGATTGCCCCTCTATCACTCACTCACTGTGTGACCTTCTAGTTTCTTCTCTTTGAGCTTCAGTTTCTTTATTTGTAAATGAGTGGCCTGAAAATGTAGCTGAATACTATGCGATAATAGTTACCAAACTTGACTCTGAAGAAAAGAGGAGAATGTGTGTTTCCCCATTCTTTGAAGAACGGGGAGGCTATGGATGTGGAGTGTTGCATCTATGATCAGATTCAACTGAAGGTTAGTTTTTTGAATTACATTTTTTTCTCATTCTTTTTTATTCATTGTGACAAGGGATGACTGGTTGGGTGGGGCAATGGCTATATATTCAGAATTGAAAGCTACATGAAAAGAAAAAATATAACAATAATTTAAAAAAGAAAAATAAAATAAAAAATAGGGGATAAGACTGGATAGTTTCTAAAATTCCTTCCAGCTCTGACATAGTGTCTAATTCTGAACTACTGAAAATAAGTTCTACTTTGGCATTTCATAAATCAACCTACTTTGCCCTCTCTGAAAACAGGATCTGCCTGAAACAAAGCTTTTTGCTTCTGTCAATTGAAGCCTGTTCCTTCCTCCAAGATCTGGCACAGGCCTTGTATAAAGTAGGTGTTTAAATAAATGTTTGCTGCATATATTGTGGATCATGAGAGGCATTTATCACGGGGAAGAGAGTTGGGGATGAACTTGTGCTTTCTTTTCCAAGTAGAATGTGCTTCTTCATCAAGCCCAGATGTAGACTTTGCTGATGCTCTACAACAGCCTTAGTTCTCATTGATGGTTTTAATTAAGACTAGGAATGCTGCCCATAGGTCAGACACTGAGCAATTTGATGTAGTACAAATATGATCTCCCTGTTGAATGTGCATCAGTCACCTCTTTAACCAATTTAGCCCCTCAGATCAGCATGAGAGTTGGGAGGTGTTTGTGCTGTTCTTAAACTTTTAGAACTGTTTGTCACTTGCTCTAGTGGATCAATTTTTTTGTTTCCTAGACTTAATAATATTAATAAGTAATATTTGTATGTCATTGTGCTAAGTGCTTTACAACATTACCTCATTTGATCCTCATAGCAACCCTAGGATGCAGGTGCTGTTATTATTATTACCATTTTAGGGGAAGCTAGTGACCTAGTGATAGAGCAATGAATTTGGAATCAGGAAGACTGATCTTCAATGACTTCAAATCTGACCTCAGTCTTACTAGCTATAACTAAAAGAGTGACTGCTTACCTCAGTTTCCTTATCTATAAAATAGGCTGGAGAAGGAAATGGCAAACCACTCCAGTATTTTTGCTAAGAAAACTTCAAATGAATCACAAAGAATCAGCCACAACTTAAATGATTCAAAAACAATAACAAAAGAACTTCTTGATTTCAGGCCCAGCCCCTGAGTCACATAGGAGCCTTAATTTTAATTGAATTCAAATTTATAGGGGACCTCAATCCAGCCCTCTCATTTTTTTGTTTTAAATTCAATTTTATTTCATTTTCAGATCTTCCCACACCTTCCATGCTCCCCCTACCCTGTGAAAAGACAAAAAACACAAAGCCCATTAGTTCCCTCCCCTCCCCTCAGAGGGAGAACTTAAGGTCCAGAGATGTTAAGTATCTTGTCTAAGGTAATACAGATAGCAAATATAGAGCCAGAATTGAACCCAGACTTCTGGCTCTGTACGACACCCCCCCCCCCAAAAAAAGGAAGAAGGTCATTTTTGAACATTAGAAGGGAAAAATATGGATTTATTAGACCTCCATCAATCAATATGTTCATATTAAGTGCCTACTGTGTTCTCAGCTCCAGACTGTGGATATTCCAGAAATGTGCTATGGCTCCTAAGATCTTGCAGTCTAGCATGTAGGCCCCTAAGTGATGCAGCAGTCCTGGGATTAGGAAGACTTGAATTCATATATGACTTCAGACAAGTTCTGAGTTCCTGGGCAAATGACTTATCTTCTGTTTGCCTCAGTTTCCACCCTTGAAAATGGGGATAAAAATTATACCTTCTTCCCAGAATTTTTACGAGAATCAAATGAGATAGAAATTATAAACACTTAGTACAATGTGTGACACATAGCAGGTGCTTTATGAATTTTAGCTATTACTGGTGGCAGTGTAGAGCAGACAAGATAGACATATACATGGGATCATGGGATCATAGATGCAGAGGCCTTGGAAGTTTAGAGTTCATTTCCCTTTGCCCCCCAGTTTTTTTTGAGCAGAAGCTGAGACTCAGAGAGATTAAGTGACTTGTCCAAAGTCATACATGTGACACATCTATTTCTAGAAAGTCTGACAATTTGCAAAGCACTTTTTTATCATTTATCTGACTTGAGTCTTACATCAACTGGGGAAGCAGATAATATATGAAAATGACCTCTTCCAATTTACAAATGAAGAAAGAATGGTTCAGAGAAGTTGTCATTTGCTCAGTCAAATGACTAGTGGAAAGGAGGATTGGAAACTTCAATTCACCTTCCACTGCTCTTCAATTCATCTTCCATTGCCTCTATGAATAGTTAGTATGAAACATGTGCTAAAGGTATACAACAAAGAGAAAGATTGTATGGAATGAAGAAAAAAAGGAGCAATTAAAAAATGTGGATGAGAAGTCAGAGAAGGGCAAGTTTGGATTGGGATTGGAGTTATTGGGGAGACTTCATAGGACTGCCTTGAGCCAATCCTTGAAGGAAGTCTGGGACTAGGATAAAGGAAAGGATAAAGAAGGTTATCTTAATTGTCAGAAGAGCATGAGTCAAGTCCAGAGTTTGGAAGAAGTCTGGTGTGTGGTAGAGGTGGAGAGGAGATGATGAGAAGAGAGTGGTCAGGGGCTATGGATAGGTGATGGGGTGGAACAATCAGATAGATTCTTCATTTTCCGTGTTGCTTTATCTGTGATTTAGGTTCAAGGAAAGCAGATTTCATCCAGACTAGACATTCTTCTTTGGAGAGATTCCATCATGAATTCTGTCCATGAAGTTGACCGAGGTAGCCTAAGAACTCTCAAAGTGAGCAATGGTATAATTTAATAATGCAGAACATGCCAAGCAGGCTCAGTCAGATTAGCAGCAGTGATTAATAACTACAAACGGCAGCTGGGACTTGCCTTCAGAGGTGAAAGACAGAATTTTTTTTTATCCCTAGTTCTATTGGTGCATGCTGCCTAGGCTCATTTAAATCTGACTTATTCCTTAAATTGTCCTAGAGTACTTTGCATCATTCTCCTTTATCCCCAGCAACACTTGTAATAGAATTATCTGGGGCCATATAGTATTCTATAATCTCCTGTTCCCCTCCTTCAAGAGGCATATGATCTCTTTGAAGGCCAGGTCCATTACATTTTTGTTTTTGTATCTCCAGCACTGAGCACAATTGATGAATCTGCAGGTATTTATTAAGAACCTTCTGTGTGCCACAAACTATGCTAGGGTTAGGGCAAGAAAATAAAAGAAATGAGGCACTCTCTGCATACTTTCTCCCAGGGAGGAAAGCATATGGTGGTTATAATCATTAATTCAAACTATATATATATATATATATATATATATATATACATTATGTGTATGTGTACAATGATGTGTGTGTGTGTATGTGTGTTAACGTGAAGGCATTAACAACTGGGGAGAAGAGGAAAAGTTTTTTGTAGAATGTCTTAGAAATAGCAGGGGCTTAATAAATATTTGTGAATTTGAATTGAATTAATATTTAGGGAAGCATCATGGTAGAGTGAATAGAATGTTATCTTTGGAATCAAGAAGATAGATCAAATCCTGTCTCTGGAAGTTAGTAGCTGTGTGAACCTGGGCAAGTCATTGAACCTCTTTATACTGCAGTTTCTTCATTTAAACAATGAGGGAAGTAATCTTAATATTTATATCACAAGGTTGTTTCAAAGTTTAAAAGAGGTAACATGTAAAATAGCTTGTAAAGCCTCAGGGCATTATCTAAATGCTAATTATTTTGATGAGGATGATTTATCAGGGTTGCATTAGCAAGATTGAAAAATGCCATTGAATTCTT
This sequence comes from Macrotis lagotis, assembly GCF_037893015.1. Lineage (NCBI taxonomy): Eukaryota > Metazoa > Chordata > Mammalia > Peramelemorphia > Peramelidae > Macrotis > Macrotis lagotis. The sequence continues at coordinate 308,997,422 of NC_133658.1, forward strand.
TCCTTTCCTAGTCCTTACATATGGCATAAAACTGGAGAGGCTGGCTGAGAGGTTGGTTGTGGAGACACAATTCTCTGTTGTGATCACTATGATTGCTGTTGTGGAAATAGATGTATAATCTCTCTTAGTGAATAAATTTCAAGATTAGAGGCTTAGACAGAGAGGTAAAGTGACTTGCCCAAGACCATACAGGTAGCAAATGATAGAGGTGGGTCTGACTCCAGAACCAGTTCTTGTTCCATTGTACTAAACTGCTTTTTAATGCATAAAGCAGTTATGTAAAAATCCAAGGCATAACTTGATTCATTTTTGAATGAAGTTGTGAAGTACAATGATTAACTGCTCCTTGTGTTATAGGCTCTGTGCTCAATACTGAGTGATCTCAGTGGTAATTGCTATAGGAATCCAGATTCAAAGAAACTCAATGACCAGAAGAAGACAGAGAAGACAGCCTGGAGGAGGCAGTATAAGAGTTGAAGAATTTCAATATGAGGAGGAATATGCCAGACCAGCAGTGCCAAATTCAAATAGAAATCATACATAAATTGACTTGTGCACCACACATTGACTTAGAAAACCACATGTTAACATTATCCATTTTCTAGTGTACTTTGATTTATTTTGTTCAATGTTTTCCAATTATATTTTAATCTGGTTTTAGTCAGAGTCACAATGTACAGGCTGCTGTGTTTGCCACCTCTGCTTTCTAGTAATTAGAAAAGGTATGAAGAAAGGCATGGATTTGGGACCTGGATTGAGCTACAAAGGGAACATTGAGGAAATATTCACAGTTGGAATGGATATGTGCATGCTGGAGAGAAATGGATGGACACGATTAGAGAAGGACCAGAATTCAGTGGACTTTAATGCCAAGTTAAAGAAAATAGACCATATAGAAAGTAGGGAATCCCTAAAAGTTTTGAGGTATTTATTTAATTACAGAGTTGGAAGGGAACTTATATGAAATTTGGTATTTACTTGGGCTAAGTAGAAGACCCCTCAGCAACCTCCCTGATAAGTATTCATCTTGTCTCCACTTGAAATATATAGTAATAGCTTTAATCATTGCTAAGCATTTTAAGTTGTTATAAAATTCCTTTTAATTGAATGAAATTTAACAAGCTTTTGTTCAACACTTAAATGTATATGATTCAAGTCCTAAGTTGGAAATACAAAGATGAAAATAAAGGAGTCTCTGCCCTCAAGGAGTTTCCATCCTACTAGTGGGACACAACATGAACAGATAATTACTAAGTATATACAAATTAATACAAAAAGATTTGTTGATATTTATTCAGTTATTTTCAGTCATGTCTGGCTCTGCATGATCCCATTTGGGATTTTCTTGCTGATTCTTTCTGACTCCAGGCCCAGATACTGTAGTGGTTACCTTTTCCTTTTCCAGCTTATTTTATAGGTGAGGAAACTGAGGCTAAAAGGGTTAAATGATTTGCCTAGGGTCACATAGCTAGAGTCTGAGGACAAATCTGAACTCAGATCTTTCTGACTCTAGGCCTACCACTTTACTCACTGCCACACCTAACTGCCATTTTAAGATTTAGGGAGCATATAATGACATATTTGGAAAAGGACAGATTGTGCAAGAGATGACACCTGAACTTATTTCATTATAGTACAATGGAAAGAATATTGACCTTGGAACCAGAGGATATGGATTCTAATCATATATTGAAACTTTCTGTCTGACTTTGAGCAAGTCATTTAACTTCTCTGAGGTGCCATTTCCTTGCTATATACTGAGGTAGCTAGGTAGCACTATAGACAGTGCTGGGACTGAAGTCAGGAAGTTTTGAGTTCAAATTTGACTTCTGATACTTATTAGATATGTGACCTTGGGAAAGTCACTTAGCCACTGTTTGTCCAGTTTTGGTAAGTTTGTTGTGAAGATCAAATGAGATATTTTTAAAGCATTTAGTGCTTTCTAGTGGCTGGCATATGGGAAGGTGTTACATTTTTATTGTTGTTTAGTCTTTTTCAGGCCTGTCTGACTACTTGTGATTCCTTTTGGGGTTTTCTTGGCAAAAATATTGGAGTGGTTTGCTATTTCTGTCTCCAGCTGATTTTACAAATAGGGAAACCGAGGCAAACAGGGCTACATGATTTGCTCAGAGTACTTATCTAGTAAGTGCCTGAGACCAGATTTGAACTCAGGAAGATGAGTCTTTCTGACTCCAGGTCCAGTGCTTTATCCATTGTGCACAAATACTATTATTGTTATCTGCAAAATGGGGGACTTCCATTAGAATATTTCTGAGGTATTTTTTGGCTTTAATTTAATGTGAACATGTGCTTTGAAGAAAACTGTTGATTCTAAGAGCTGATGGTGAAGGAATGGATACCAGGCATAAGACCCTGTGCAAAATCACAAAGGAGGAAGATGGAATATCTTGTATGGGATGCAGTAGGTAGCCTGGAATAGGAAGAAAGGGAAAAGAAGTTATATGTAGAAAGGTAAAAAGGGAATCAGAATGTGGAGGGCTTTAAATGCCAAGATAAGGATTTTGTATCCTAGAGGGCAACTAGGTGGTGCAGTGGATAGAGTATTGGATTTGGAGTTAGGAGGACCTGAGTTTGAATCTAGCCTCAGACACTTGACACTAACTGTGTGACCTTGGGCAAGTGACTTAATCCTGATTGCCTTGCATCCAGGGTCATCTCCAGGCATGCTGATTTATATCTGTCCACTGGACCCAGATGACTCTGGAGAAGGTGAGACTGGCAACTTAACAAAGCCCCCCGCCCTCCCTCAAATCTAATCCATGTGATTGTCATGGCATCACCTCCCTGATATGATGATCTTCAAGAATGAAGGATAAACATCCCAGAGGCAACTGAGGGTCACTGAAAGTTTTTGAATAGGGAAAGGAATCAAAGTTTTTCTTTCCTTAAGCCAAAATTTCCCTATCACTTTTTCTTTTTGGTCCATATTCTGGTCTCTTAAACCAAGTAGAATAAGTCTAATTCTTCCAAATAAAAACCTAAAAACAGTAATCATGTACCCCCAGAGTCTTCTATACAGTTAACATCCCCAGTCCTCAACTACTCCTTCTATAGCAGAGTGATTCTAGCATGGCAAGGTGGGTAAGTCCCTCCCTGTTCTGGTTGCTATTTGTGTTTCATAAACAAAAGCAATATTGAAACTTAATCAGGATGGATTGGAGGGGAGAGAAGAGAGGTGAAGAAATCAGTTAAAAGGCTTCTGAGGACCCTGACAAATAGAATGTTGCTGACTATAGACAAACTAAGGTCGAAGTGCCACTGGCTCTTACCATTGCTCTCTGCCATCCTATTTCCTTCTCATCCAAAATTACTCAGTTGATAAAATCAAATAACAAAACAAAGGGCACATAAAGCATGTTGTTAGACAAGATTTAAGAACTCCCTGATTCCGTATTTACCCCCAAACATTCCAGAAAGTGGAATCACTTCAGGCTTGTAATGAGAATGTTTTGAAAGTTCAGTATTCAGCAAATTTAGTCTTAGCACATTTGGGGAATTTCAGAAACTGAGGTCTACTCAGAGCTGATAGCACTGGACTGTTAAAGTTGCCAATCAGGGAAAGAACAGACTCTCCTTTTATCCTTCCCTCCCCATTCATTCCCTCTTCTATGAAGTATCAGTGGATTTTGGTTGAAAAGGTCTTTTGAGATTGTTTTAATCTAGCTTTCTTATTTTATAGGTGAAGAAACTTAGATTTACAAACTTTGATGACTTGTCTAAGCTTACTTATACAGTAATAAGGGGCAGATTCCAGATTTATTCCCAGGTTCATGGTTTGAAATTCAAACCAGTCCCATGCTCTGAAAATTCTAATTTCTGAGCCTTCCAACAAAATCAGTCACCTGCTTGATCTGTCTGAAATACAGCTCGCAATTTTTGTGGGTTGAGCTTATATCATATTGGTACTAGGGAATGAGAAGCTGTTAAGATTTTAGTGTCACTCTGTCAAATAAGTCAATTGCAAATGATATGGAGGATAATATGGAAATTGAGATCTGATACTTTTTTTTTTGTAAGGCAATGGGGTTAAGTGACCTACTTAAGGTCACATAGCTGGGTAAGTATTAACTAAGGCTGGACTTGAACTCAGATCCTCCTGACTCCAGGGTTGGTGTGCTATCTACTGTGCCATCTAAATGCCCTAATCTGATACTTTTTTAGTTTGTTGTCACAGAATGCTTTTTAAGAAAATGCTGCATCATTGATTTAACTCCCCTGATGTAATGAGAGCCAGGCAAGGCTATCCTCTCCCACTGTGCTCTGACTGAGCTATATACTATCTTTGTGATCTTGGGCAAGTTGGTTCACCTTTCTGGGCTTCACTTTCCTTATTTGTAAAATAGAAATATAAATTAATTGCATCCAAGTTTTCTGATGCCATGGTCAGTGTGTTGCAGTGTATAGAAAGGTCAGTCTCAAAACCTGGGGGACCTGTGTTCAAGTTTTTCCCTGATCATATACTGCCTGCCTAAGTCAGCCTCTCAGTGTTCTAGAAAATTCTTTATGATGATAAATTGAAGAGAAGAAAGTGCCAACCTGCATAGGATAGAGGGAGTTTCCTCACCCAGGACAAAGAAATCATAGTTAACCTCTTTGACAATAAGGATTGTTTTTTGCCTTTCTTTGTATCAATAAAATGTCTAGCACATAATTCGAGCTTATTGACTTGAATCTCCTGTATTGATATCACCAATCCTGCAGAATTGCTAAGTGGATCTAATGAGATAATAGATGTAAATCACTTTATAAATATAAACTAAAATTCTTTTTTAGGGTAAAATATTTTATTTATTTAAAAATTCTTTTATTAAAGATTTTATTTGAGTTTTACAATTTTCCCCCCAAACTTACTTCCCTCCCCCCCCCCCAGAAAGCAATTTGTTGGTCTTTACTTTGTTTCCATGTAGTACATTGATCCAAATTGAGTCTGATGAGAGAGAAATCATATCCTTAAGGAAGGAAAAAAAAGTATAAGAGATAACAAGATCAGACAATAAGATATCTGTTTTTTTCTAAATTAAAGGAAATAGTCCTTAAACTTTGTCCAAAGTCCACGGTTCTTTATCTGGATACAGATGGTATTCTCCATTGCAGACAGCCCAAAATTGTTCCTGATTGTTGCACTGAGGAAATGAGCAAGTCCATCAGGGTTGATCATCACCCCCATGTTGCTGTTGGGGTGTACAGTGTTTTTCTGGTTCTGCTCATCTCACTCAGCATCAGTTCATGCAAATCCCTCCAGGCTTCCCTGAAATCCCGTCCCTCCTGGTTTCTAATAGAACAATAGTGTTCCATGACATACATATACCACAGTTTGCTAAGCCATTCCCCAATTGAAGGACATTTACTTGATTTCCAGTTCTTTGCCACCACAAACAGAGCTGCTATGAATATTTTTGTACAAATGATGTATAAACGAAAATTATGATTATATCCAAAATGTAGGGCTGGGTTAGATGGCCTCAAAGGTCTCTCCTCTCTAAACCTGTAATTTTGTGGCTCTGGGTGTTGTTCTTGAAACCTGAATTTCAACCTTGATTCTGCTGCTAATTCTTTTTTTTTTTTTATTTTTTTTCTTTTAGTTTTTGCAAGGCAATGGGGTTAAGTGTCTTGCCCAAGGCCACACAGCTAGGTAATTAATAAGTGTCTGAGGCTGGATTTGAACTCAGGTACTCCTGACTCCACTGCACCACCTAGCCACCCCGCTGCTAATTCTTTGTATGACTTTCTTTCTCTGGGTCTTTTGGACCTTTCCTCACTGGGGAAGAGGACCTTGGATAAGAAGATCTCTTCAAATTCCTTCCAGTTATGACATCCCCTGATGCTCATCCATCCTGGAAACCAGAAACTGGAACTGATGCGCCACAGAGGGCTGTGACTTTAGCCCTATATTCTTCTGTTCTTTAAAGAACCAGGAGTCTGCCTTTCCTCTGTTCCTACCAACCCAGGTTAAAAAACACATTCCTCTCGGTAAGTCTTTAAATGCCATGTTTAGCTAGATGCAGGGTTTTATGGATGTGATAAACCCTCCATCTTGGGTTAACAGTGATGGCAGATCTTTAGCATTATTATACAAACAGACCTGCTATAATAAAGTCTATCTCATTGGATATTATATTGTATCAAAGGCATTAAATACACATTAAAAAAGTGTTTCAAGGCTCTTTTCAGTAAGTGGCAGATGTTATGAATAAAAACCCATAAAATCCTTTTGAATTCTAAAAAGGTAAATTCCATAAAGCTTTCCCCATAAATCTGCCACACAGTCGGGCACATCGAACAGTGATTAGAAGCAATCTCTAATAGTATTAAGCTGTTAGAGATAACTAGAAAAGAATAAAAGACTCCAAAAAAGAAGATGAAACCAATTCAAATAGTATAGTGTCCTGTTTGATTTATGATGATAAGGGTTATTTTTTCCATTTAGACTAGGTGGGGGCCTTTCTGATAGACCTTATCCCATTAACTGTTGGTGTTCTCCCTTCCAAGACACTTTCTATTAAAATAATATTGATTTATTTTCCATTATTCTAATTATTTATTCTATGTTACTGTATTTACATGTATGATGTGTGTGTGTATCCTTATGTTAGAATTAGAATGTTAACTCTTTGCAAATGAGATTTTTCCTACATAAAACTTCCTGAGTTGCCTCAGTTGCTGGTATCATTCCTGTCTCTTCCAAAATACCTTGTATTCAACTTCTTTGTTTTGCTCTATATTTATTTTATTATATTTTTATTCTGTGAATACTTATCTATATACTTTTTTCTCCATTGGAATGTAAGCTTATTGTGAGTAGGGATTGTTTCATTCTTTCTATTTGTATTTGGTGCATAATGCAGTGTGTAGAAAGTACCTGTTACATAATTGTAAGTGCTTAATCAATGGTCATTGTTTGATCGATTGAAAATACAGGTAAATGCAGTATTTCACCTTGACTTTCTTTATAGGAATAATTAGCAACTTCTGTCCACTATTTAAACAACCTGATTTAATGGAGTTACTCAGAGATAAAGTTCAAGACAGGGGGAAAAATGAATGACCTTATCTACCCTTCCTTTAGTGTGTTTTGAAAAACAAATAAAATTAAATTAAATTGAGTTTAGCAGCAAACTAAACAGCTCCAAAAATATGGTTCTAGTGGATCTTGCTTCCCAGGAAGCAAGGCCATTTTAGGAGACAGAGCGAGAGAGAGCGAGCGAGTGAGAGAGAGAGTGAGTGAGTGAGAGAGAGAGAGAGAGAGAGAGAGAGAGAGAGAGGTGGGTGGGGAGGGAAGCCAACTGCAGTAATAACGTCTGGTTCAGTGAAACTTAATTAACTCCTTAGAGTTGGCACAGAAAAATTGTCAGTAGAGATGCTGGGAGCAGGTTGACATTGTGCTAGTACTAAGGGGTTAACCTAGCACAGATAGGAAGACAGTAACCAGTCAAGTCTCCTACAGAGAAGCCAATCTTGGGCCATGCAGGGGTCTTTAAAAACAATGGGAAGATGTGCCTTCTCTCACAATTCTTTAACTACTCAGATGGTCCACGTGGGGAGATCTACAAATTCATTTGGAAAGGCCAAATCCGATAGAAAAATAATGGAACAGGGTGAAAGGATCATTTTTCCACTTGATAAGATTTCCAGAAATATAGAGGTTATAAAAATGAGAGGGACAAAGATTGGGGAGACCTATCTTTTTTCTTTTTTCTGGAATTTGTTTCTTCTGCCTCTCAATTCTTCCTGGAGTCTTTAAATTTGATGAACTGTGGGAGTCAAAAGATGAACATTCTTCCCTGTTACCCATGATGCCTGTGTTTAATAGATGACTATAACCCCACCCTAATATTACATACTATAATGGTAAAAGCTCAAATAAAGAGAACTAGGTTCTGCTACTAACTCATTGTGTATCCTTGAACAAGTCACATTGCCCCTCTTAACCTTACTTCCTTATTTGTTGAATAAAGGGTTTAGACTAAATGACTTCTGAGATTCCTTCTAATGCTAGGACTATAGAATGCAAAATGGCAGATATTATGTAAGATATAAAGTAGTCATTTATTTGCTGAATCATAGCATCTTGGTTCTTTAGAGGTAATCCAATCCAGTTTTAATGACTTCAACAGTAATTCTTCTTGCAATATGATGAGAAGTCATGTGACATCTATTGGAAGATTTTCAGGGATGGATCATAGAATTCAGGATTCAAAGGAAATCTTTTCAGTCAGCCAAATATCAAGAATTTATAGAATGCCTACTATGTACTAGACCTCTGTGTTAAACTATTATTACAAAGTCAAAAATGTCCTTGCCCTCAAGGAGCTTGCATTTTATCAAGGGAAAAATATGTTCAAATGTAACATTCAAAATATTTAGAAAATAAACAGATGGTGAGTCAATTGATGATGTCTTAAAGAAGTTCTCAAAGAAGACCATGACATCAGGGAGGTGATGCCATGACAAGCACATGAATTGGATTAGAGTGAGGAGGTTGTTTTGCTTGGTCACCAGTAACACTTTCTTCTCTGGAGTCATATGGATCCAGTGGCCAGATATGGATCAGGATGACTGGAGATAGCCCTGAATGTGAAACAATTAGCTACTTAGTGTTGTGTTAAGGCTGGATCCAAATTCCTGTCCTCCTGACAAGGTCAGGAGGAAACAGTGAGACTGGTGACTTGGCAAAGCAACCCTTCACTCAAATCCAATTCATGTGCATGTCATGCATCACCTCCCTGATGTCATGGTCTTCTTCAGGAATGAAGGAAAAGCATCACCATTCAAGTAGAGAGGAGGGGACAGATGTGAGAAGACTTGTGATGAGAAAATGGACTGAAAGGATGGTGGTCTCCTTAAAAAAATAAAGAAAGTCAAAATGGAATCAATCAATCAGCAATCATTTATTCAGCACCTAATGTGTGCCAGCACTACCTTCAGAAATCCAGTTCAAAGTGTCTTAAAATCAAGTGGAGATGCTGGACTGAGCTCAAAGGAAACCAGGGCTAGAAATAGGATTGGAGAATTGTCTACAGAGGGATGATATTAAACTCTAGGGGATGTCCCCGAGAAAACAGACTATAAAGAAGAGGAAGAGGGACTTGTCATACAGTTGGGGGGTAGGAGAGATAAATGAGAACATGCAAAGGAAACTTAAACCAAGAGAGAATAATTCCATGAAAATCCAAAGTGGAGAAAGTATTGAGAAGAGAGTGGTCAACAAAGTCAAATGATATCAAGAAGTCAAGGAAGATGAAACTATTGAATTTAACCTTTTTTTTTAGTTTACAATTTTGAAAGCCTTTCTTATTTTGGAGAGATCAGGTTTATTTCAATGGTGGTTAGAAAGCTTGATTGCAAGGCATTGGCAAATGAGGAGAGGAAGTGAGAGCATACCAGAGAGTTTTTTCCCTAGTTTTAGAGGAGTTATAGGATTAAATTAAGGTCTTTTCAAGGATGGGGGAGAAATTTTTGTGCCTTTTTTTAGTAAATAAACGAGAAGGAATCAGCATACAAGGAGAGAATGAAATTAAGAGGGGAGGAAAATTCTGGAGGAGATGAAAAGGAAATGGAATCAAGAATACATGTAGAAGAGTTGGCCTTGGCAAGGAGAAAAGTTACCTTTTCATCAGAGACTGGTGTAAAGGATGAGAGAATGAGTGATGTTACATTATATTTAGTGAAGGAAAAAGAGGAAACTCATGATAAATTGCCACAATTTTATCACTTAGAAAAAAATCAACGATTTTAGCCATGAGAGGAGATATTGTGGAAGGCTTAAGGAGAGAAGGTTTAGAAGAAATATTGTAGGAGAGATGTTGAGAAAACACTGATATGGTATATTGAAGTTTCTTAGTGTGAAGGTAAAAGTTGGGATAGAGAGCAAGGCTAGGGAACCAGACACTGAATCAGGAAAATGAAGGGAGACCAACCTTGGGGCTAGGAGAGATAACTATCACCAGGATCTGGATTGGGTGATGTTTGGATAAAGGATAAATATAAAAGGGATAGAAGATTCTTTAGTAATGATGACTGAAGAAGGGTCTGGAAATGGTAATGAAGGAAAATTCACTCTCCCTCTAGTAGGAGTTTTATAGATCATCTTGTCCATTCCATTCATTTTACAGTTGAGGAAATTAAATGACTTTCCCATGGTCACACAATTCTTTTTATCATGAGAGGCAGGATCTGAGCTCAGCTCTGGGAGGCTATATGGTAAAGTGAATAGAATACTACAACTAGTATCAGGAAGGGCTGTGTTCATATCCTGCTTCAGTTGCTGGCCAGCAACTGAAGATCCATGGTCAAGTTATTTGATTTCTCTAATTTTATCACCATGTGGTTTACTCAAGTCTTGACTGGTAAGACCTCTCTTACCCTCCTCTTTCCTCTCATTGGACAACTAGAAGATAGAGTGCCAAACTTCTCCCAATGGAATAATATACTTACATGGCAGGTACCCCATGCTCTCTCCCCATCTCCCCTTTCCTACTTTCTTGTCTTCTTTTGTGTATTGTCTCTATTAGATTGTAAGCTCCTAGAAGGATTTTTTTTTTATTATTAATTGTATCACCAGCACTTAGTACAGTGTCTGGAACATGATTGGTAGGTGTTACTTAAATGTGTACTTTATTGGATTGGATTTTTCTAAATATGTAAAATGAGGGGGTCTAGACTTGATGAAATTTAAGATCACCTTTAGTTCCAAATTAACTCCAATTGTAAACCCAGTAGCTTTCTTTTGGGAACTTGTTACCTCCTGTTCATTCCACTATGGTATAACTCTTGTTGTCAGAGAGATTTTCTTTACACTTGCTAAAAATCTACCTCTTTGAAAATTCTACCTATTTTTCACAGCTTTGCTCCATAGGACTAAAAAGAACAAATTTTTTCTTTCTTTCTTTCTTTCTTTCTTTCTTTCTTTCTTTCTTTCTTTCTTTCTTTCTTTCTGTCTTTCTGTCTTTCTTTCTTTCTTTCTTTCTTTCTTTCTTTCTGTCTTTCTTTCTGTCTTTCTTTCTGTCTGTCTGTCTGTCTGTCTGTCTTTCTTTCTTTCTTTCTTTCTTTCTTTCTTTCTTTCTTTCTTTCTTTCTTTCTTTTTTAGATTTTGCAAGGCAATGGGGTTAAGTGGCTTGCCCAAGGCCACACAGCTAGGGATTTGAACTCGGGTACCCCTGACTCCAGGGCCCATGCTTTATCCACTTCACCAACTAGCCACCCCTCTGTATGCATTTTTAACTGACTCCCCCCCCCTTCTCATCTCCACATCCTTGCTTCTCTTAGGTTCTAGTTAAAACCCCACCTTTGCAAAGAGCCTTTCCCAATCTCCTTATGTTGTCTGTATTTTTTTACATGGTTATTTATGTGCTATCTTCATTAGACTGGAAACTCCTTGTGAGCAGGCTTGTTTTTGCTTTTCTTTGTCTCTCCTGTGCTTAGTACAGTTTTTGACCCAATGCACTTAAAGACAGCTATCATGCCCTCTGATTCTCCTGTTCTCCAGGATAAACATACCTACTTCCTTAAATCAAGACCCATGTGGAAAGATATTCTCACTAATTTGCTTGTTCTGTTGCATAGGAAAGGCCTATGTCCACAACTTGTACAACTGTACTATTTCACCTCAGCTCTCAAATTTCCAACTTTGTGAATCTGTTCCTAAACCTTGAAAAGTTCTCTTGCTGGTTCTGAAACTATTTAGAGTTTGATTTTGGTTATCTGGGCTGTTTCATGCCCCTCACTGGCCCTTGGAGTGTTTGGACACTTCAGTTATGAGGACAAAGCAGAATCCTTGGCTCCCTAAGACCAGTAGAGCAAAGGTCTGTAACCAAACAGCTGGGGAGGCAAAGTGGATGGCAATAAAGAGGGGCTAATATTATCCTTCGAACTGTTTTTCATTAGCACAGCAGATATAAAACATTTGACTCACCTGGGGCGGCCAAGGGAAAGGAATGACTCTATTGGGTCTAGTCTTGCTTTATCCACAGGATGCTTCATTTAATTTCTCTGCCCAGCCAAGCTCGGGGCTCAGTGGAGAGACCTGACTTAGTCCTGGGAATCTGCTGTTGTCTTGGCCTACTTTACTAACTGACTCATGGGAGATGTCAGGAGGGCCTGGTGGGTAGAATCAGACTGTGGGAATCAGGAAACTTGCTGCTGATTTATTGTGAAAGTTCAGCTAAGTCATTTAACCTTTCTGTGGCCAGTTTCTTCATCTAAAGAATGCAGGTACCTGAGCCTGAATGACTCATAGAGAACTATCAACTGATTTAGGAAATGACCTGTCAGGGTAGTGCATGGTGACCTTGGAGGGGGGATCCTCATGCTTTCCCTGAAATATGCTCCTCTATATACTACTATAAAAACTTACCTATATTTTCTTTGTATTAGCTAGCTTTTCTAATGCTGCAGCTCATGTAAGTTTTTGATTTAAGAACCTTGTGAAACTTTCATTCTGATACTTCATGCTAATAAGGTCAGAGATCTCTGAGATCCTCTTGTCCCACTACTCATTTTATAACTAAAGACACTAGGTCCCAGGGAGGTTGACTGACTTTGCCAAAGGTCATACAGGTAATGCTGAGGTAGCTAGATCTGAACTTGGACTCTCTTAGTCCAGAGTCAATGAATGTTCTTTCTACCATATTGCTTGGCTTCTTTTATATGCATCTCTTTGGAATGCCTTATATTCTATCTTTCTTCTCTTTGCCTTTGCAGAGGGTTACACAGATTATGTAGCTCCTTTTAAATGTACTCCTGGGCATTGTTCAGAGAGCTGGGGGTAAATAGATTCTGTCTATGCAGAGCTAAACCTGTTTGACGAGTCAGAAGAGATTGGTAATAATCCTGGAAAAATCTAGAAACATTCAGAGGTTGTCTCTGCAGTCTTGAATATCCTACTCTGTAACTTGATTCTTTTACCTCTGCAAGCCTCTGATTATATTTAGAATTCCTTAACATTGAGCAATACTAAGTTAATGATCTTTTTCTCAATGGAACCTGATAGGCCCCACAGAACCTGCTACCAGTGGAAACAATGAGGGGAGCTCTGGAGTTGAATTAAGTCTGCTCTATCACCTCTCCCGGGGGTCTTCATGCTCTTTGCTCAAGTCTGCCAATAAACTTACACCAAGAGTAACTCTCATTTATATTAAATATAATTAATAGACATAATAGACATAAAAGACATAATAATAATAATAATAATAATAATAATAATAATAATAATAATAATAATAATAATAATAAAAACCCAATCACATTTTCATAGGACTATAATAATTACAAAGGGTTTTCCTTACAACAACCCTTTAAGTTAGCACAAAATTTCCCCATATTATAGATGAGATTAGCCAGGACTGTAGAAATAAATAATCTGCATAAAGTTACAGTACTAGTAAGTGATGAAGTCTGGATCCTGCATGCATATCATATCACTCCAAGACTAGTCTAAAGGGTGACCCTTTGCAAGAGCAGAGAAGTGAGGGATCAATGGTAGAATTTCAGGTACTAGACATTTAGTAGGAGAGAATTTCTGGGGAAATATCTTTTCCTACATTCTTAAAAATGCACCATCTTGTGTTTACAGTTGGCATTTCTGGCTCAACATTTTGGTTATCCTAGTTGATGATAGGGCTGGATACAGTTAAGGTCTTAATCAAATTCACTGCTTTGTAGGTAAAACAAAATACTCATAGGGAACAGGATATAGTGGGAATGCATTGCATTTGAAAGTCTGGAGTCATAGATTTTAATCTATTTTTCAAAAATTAGATTTTAATCTTGTTTCAACTATGATAATTATCTGTGTAAACTTGGACAAGTCAACCTTTTTAGACCTTAATTACCTAATCTGTAAAATGTGAAAGCAGGATTAAATGATTGCTAAGGTCCCTTCCAATACTAACATGGGCTGACTTTACGAGGAATAACCCAGGATAGTCCAGAGTCTAGATTGAATGGCCAGAGTAGACATAATATTATTTACTTCTTTATGTATCCACACAGCTTTCAGTTTTTCTTGGCATCAGCTACTCTGATATACCCTAGTCCAAGGGTACAGTTTAGCAAATCTAAGTCTTTAATACATTGTTTCTGGACAGAAACTGGTGAGATCCACTGAGTCAAGTGGAAACAGTGAAGGGAGTTCTATATTTTGGTAACTTTCTTTTTGCACAGGAAATAACTTGACTTTTCTCATAGGACATGAATAGTTTTCAATGTCTAAAAGGAAACCAAGGACAATCTAAAAAGGGACAGAGATTGAAGAAACATTGACTTTTAAGATAGAAAAGTTTTTTTTTTTTTTATTGAGCTTAATTACTTTGGAGCTACTCAACTTAAAGTTCCATAAGGGCAGGAATTGCATCCTATCTAAACTCCTTATCTTCTAACAATTAAAGTAATACATTAAAGTAGATATTTAATAAATGTTTGTTATTATGAACTTTCCATCATTAGGAGTAGATCAAAGTAAAAGGGATACTTACTTTTGTACCATCTATGAATGAAAGAATTGCTAAGTAAATCAATAATAAAAATAGTATTTTAGCATGTAATGCACATTGGAGTGAGAATCAGGATATAGGTATTCTAATCCAATTTTGTAATTGACTCATTGTATGATATGGGTAGAGTTTCTAATTCTTTGGCTCTGGTAGTTGAAAGATGAGGAAATTAAGTATGTATGGATGTATGGATATATTATATATATGCACATTTATATATATACTATATATATATGCACATTTATACACACACATATATATGTATATACACACACACACACATACATATGTACATATAATCCAGTATAGTGGAAAGGGAAGTTGTTTTAGAATTGGAAGACCTAAGTTTGGTGGTAGTTCTGCCATTTCTCTCTGATGCTGGGCAAGTTACTTCCTCTTTCTGCAACTTAGTTATCACACAGAAAAGGTGAGAGCTGAATTAAATCACCACTAGTCATTCCCAGTTTGAGGATTCTGTTTAACTTAAGAGAACAAACTCTTTTGAATCATATACAATCTATATGGAAATTATAAATGATTAACTATTCATTAATGCTGGTGGGTGGGTGACTAGAATGAACGCCAATGAAAATGATGAAACAAGGGATTCCAATGTGAGGCTTGTCTTCTGGCTAGACTACTTCTATCTAGAATGCTATAAGATTTTCTGATTTCATGGATGGGAAGTGGAGAAATATTACCGTGACAACACCTACTTTTTTTCAGACACCTGGAGAGCAACTGAAATCATTCTGAGGGGGAGGGAGGGAGGGATGAAGGGAGGTAGGGGAGAGAGAGAAGGGGAGAGAGAGAGAGAGAGAGAGAGAGAGAGAGAGAGAGAGAGAGACAGAGAGACAGAGAGACAGAGAGAGACAGAGAGAGACAGAGAAAGGGGAGAGAGAGAGACAGAGACAGAGACAGAGAGAGACAGAGAAAGGGGAGAGAGACAGAGACAGAGAAACAGGTACATACAGAGACAGGGCGACAGAGAGAGACAGAGAGATTGAGAGACAGAGAGACAGAGAGACAGAGAGAGACAGAGAGAGACAGAGAGACAGAGACAGAGATTGAGAGAGAAAGAGGAGAGACAGACAGAGAGAGAGAGAGAGAGAGAGAGAGAGAGAGAGAGAGAGAGAGAGAGAGAGAGAAAGGGGGGAGAGAGTCAGAGAGACTGAGAGAGGAGAGACAGAGACACAGAGAGAGAGAGACAGAGACAGAGAGGCACAGCTACACCAAGAGAGATAGAGATTGAGATAGAAAGTGGAGAGACAGATAGAGATAGATAGATAGGGATAGACAGATGAGAGAGAGAGATTGAGACAGACAGATGGGGGGAGAGAGAGAGAAGAGACAGAGAGAGACAGAGAGACAGAGACAGAGGCAGAGAGGCAGAGAGGCAGAGACAGAGAAAGAGGGAGGAAAGTTCTGCTCTGGGAACTTGTTCATACTTTTGCTTAGCCTGAAGGCCTCCTTCATTGAGATGTTTGCAAATTCATCTTTGCCCTACAGGGCACATTTACTTTGTTGAATAACCCACCATTTGTCAAGAGAGGGCATGATGCCCAGAGCTGAGGAAAAAGGCACTTTTTTTCCTTTCTCTCCCTCTCAGCACCATTCTTAAGATTTCCTATCTGTTCAGAAGGAGTTTCTAACCACTGGACAGGGAGTCAGAGGAACTGAGTTCTAATCAGAACTCTGCTCCTCATGACTTGAGGGACTCTGGGTAAAATCACCTCCCTTACCTGATCTCTAGGGATTTAAAATAAAGGAACTGAATGAGGATCCTTAAATCCCAAGATTCTGTGATCCTGAAATATGATTAACATCTAAGCTATCTGATCAGAACCCCAAAACCTTTACACCTTAGATCCTACTTCAGAGGCAACATCTGGCATTGGAATTTCCTGATTATTATATGTTAGCAAAATAACTTAAGGAATTCTCCCTCAAAGAATTCCTGATAGATTAAATAGACTTTTACACTCCAAAGAAAGATCAGAACTCTTCCTCCAACTATCATTCAGTTCTGGCTTCTTGTAGTCCAGGATTCAGTTTCAGAGTAGAGTTCTAGGAATCCCTCTCCTCAAGCTAGATAAAATTGTTCTCTCCCTCTTCAAGTTTTCCTAAAGCAATTTTTCATTTTTCTTTTTTATCTATCATATTCTATCTTATATCTTGTACAATTATTTGTGTTTTTTCTATTAGACTATAAATTTGAGGTGGGCAGGGACCATGTTTTTATTTTCTATCCATTCCCACCATTAGATTGTAACTCTTTAAAGGAAGTGACTGTATTATTTTTCATCTTTTGACTCCAGCACCAAATTTTTTTCTTAGGTTTTTGCAAGGCAGATGGGGTTAAGTGGCTTGCCCAAGGCCACACAACTAGGTAATTATTAAGTGTCTGAGGTCGGATTTGAACCCAGGTACTCCTGACTTGAGGGCCCATGCTTTTTCCACTGAGCCACCTAGCCACCCCCCAGCACCAAATTTAACATCTTGCACTTACGAATTGCTTTGAAAGTGATTGTTGAGTCAAATCTAATGATTTTTTTTATTCTGAGCTTTAATACCACCAACCAATAAAAAAAAACCCACTACATTTCTGCATACAGGGAAAAAATACAAAAGAATGTGTATGAAACTTTCAAACTCCATTTTAAATCACTTGCTTAAAAAATATAGAATAAATTCCCCACATTACTTTCAAAACTGTTTAGCTTGTCCACACTTCCTTTTGAACATCTTTTTGTTCCAAACACCAAAATATAAAAAAAAGTTTCAATGGTCCTTTTTTCATCACTTTTATTAACTTTCACTTTTCATCTCCAACATTCCTCTCCTCCATAATGTAACAAATACACAGAGTTGAGCAAAACAAATCCATACAATGACCATGACCATGTCCAAAAATGAATGTCTCTTTTTTACCTTAAATAAATTGCAATATATATATATATATTTATCAAATATCATCTAGACATGTAGTTGGTCGTTGCTTTGACCAAAGTTCTCAAATCTTATGAATTTTTTTCTTTATAATGTTGTCTTTATATGAATTGTCCTCCTGGTTCTATCTTACTTTCCAGAATTCTTTGAAATTCTGTCCTTTATAATTTTTTCCAGTGTAGTAATATTCAATTATATTCATATTTACTACAATTTACTTAGCAATTACTGAATTGATGGGGATCTCTTTAAATTCCAGTTCTTTGTTTCTTTTTTCTCTCCCCATCCTCATTTTAACCTCCCTTTTAGGGTTGGGTAGTTTGAGCTTTTATTTCAGTGTTTCTTTTTGGCTCTGGTCTTTAATAAGAAATGCTTGAATATGTAGGGAATTGTAGGAGTTTACTTTGTAGGAATATATCAGTAATTCTTAGTTGTAAGCCCCATATCTTTTTTTCTTGTGGAAAATTGTATTCCAAGATCTACTCTCTTTTATGAGTGAAGTTGATAGATTTTGTGTGATCCTGATGGGTACTTAGATCTTTCTGGCTATCTGAGGTATTTTGGCTATGACATTTCTGAGAGTTTTCTTGTGGGGATCTATTTCTCAATATGATTGGTGAATTACTTCTGCTTTTTACTTTGTTCTCTGGTTCTAATAAATTTGAGTAGTTTTCATTTATACTTTTTTTTGAATTATAGTATCCAGGCCTTTTTCTTCATGATTGTCAGGTAGTTCAGTGATCCTTAAATTATATTTCCTTGACCTATTTTCTAGGTCAACTGTTTCTGATATCAGAATGATTTTATTTTCTTTTATTTCTTTAATTTTAAAAACTTTCTTCTAATATATGTATATATATATATATATATATATATATATATATATATATACATCTTATCCATACATATGTGTATATTTGGTTTCTAAAAGAGTCATTTATTTCTATTTGTTTTGTGCTAATTTTCAGGTATTTATTACTTTGAAAATTTTATTTCTTTTTTATCTCTTCCATTATTTTTTCTAGATATTCATGAAGACTTTGTAGAAAATCTGTTTATTTTTCTTTTAAATTTCTGCTTGCATTTGTCATGGTGTTTACTCTTCCTCTTTTTAGATTTTTGGATATCTTGGTTTTATAAGAATTCTTTAACATGGTATCTTCTTTGGTTTACTCATTTCCTCAGCCTCAGTTTCTGAATTGTGGCTTTGTGTCAGCAACAGAGTCTGTTTACTGCTACACTTTTGGACAGGCTGGTAAGCATTATTTGATCTTCAGCTAGGTCATCTGGATTCCTGTACTAATTCCTACTACCTGGGCTTAAATTTCCATGAATTTTTGAGGATCAGAGCACTAAATCTTCAGGACCTTATGTCATTTCTCTGAACAAAGTACTATGAACTGCAAAAGACCCTAGCCATCCTATTCTCAGAACACTCATGCTCACTCTTGCCACTGTTATTCCCAAAGGTTTCAAATGTCTATGTTGTGAATTTCTCAGGAAGCCCTATATTCTTTCTACCTATAAATACAGAGTCTTGCATGTTATACATATTTCTTGCTTGTCTCTGGTCACACTTGGAGCTTGCTGACTAGTTTGTCTGGCATTGGTTTTGATATCAGGCTCCTTTCATATTGCTCCTGGGATTCTGACTGACATTTTTGTGCAGTTCTGGGATGAAAGAAGTTGTTTATTGTCATATCACTGGATTCATTGATTATTATTTGCTCTGACTTTTTGTTCAGTGCTGGGATGAAAGAAGCTGCTTATTGTCATGTCATTGGATTTATTGATTATTTGTTTTATTGCAATTTAAAGTTTTTACTGAAATACATATGTGGGGAACCAGGCTTCCTGCCTCTGTTTTGGAATATTTCTTGAATAGAAGCCCTTAATACAATATTTTGTAACAAAATAGTTTTCTTCTCTAATGAAAGCATCACATATTAGTCTAGTTCAAATTTTCAGTTTATTTATTTAATCTATCCATTAGCTATCATTATATATAAGAGGGGAATGTGTTAGATGATGGAGTTATGCAATTCATACAAAATGATCTACAAACTACAAAGCATCATGATAGTGATAACACATGTTATTATATATGACAAGGAAAATGATGATTATGATAGCTTTTATTATGCTCAGTTTATGATTCTTTAGAATAACTTACATAAGGGTGCCATAAATGACTATGTTCTGCTTAGAAGGTATGCATACCTATACTGCCCAGCAGCAGGGTAACCACATGAAAAGGAAACAGATTTGATGAAGAAAAAATTCAGACTCAGAAATTGCTTGTGAGTTGATCAGAGAGGAGAAAAGAAATGAAGTCATTAGCTTAATTAAGGGGCAGAAGGGAATGATGAAACATCTCTGGCAAAACTAAATTAAGCATTGAGAAGATATTAAAAATTCATTTGAATTCCACTGGTGATACAGGTTATAATAACACTTTCCAGGGCCTGGCCTTTTAATGGGTCAGTTTGATACCAGAAAGCAATACCTGATTCCCTTCTTGCTCTCTCATTCTATCCTTACTCCCACTAAACAC
This sequence comes from Macrotis lagotis, assembly GCF_037893015.1. Taxonomy (NCBI): domain Eukaryota; kingdom Metazoa; phylum Chordata; class Mammalia; order Peramelemorphia; family Peramelidae; genus Macrotis; species Macrotis lagotis. The sequence goes on from NC_133658.1 coordinate 309,017,435, forward strand.
CCTGTCCAAATAATTTCTTAAAGCACAGACCAAAATACAAGAATATACACCAGATCAGGGAATGGTGTAGTCTCTTTTTCCATTTCTTGCAGTATGGTAGTATTTTTTTCCTTCTGTTGAGGAACAAGTGAGGAAATGTGAAGTTAGAAGAAACAAGATGTGACCTGCTAAAGAGGTTCTGGGGTTTTTCTTCCCCTCCCCAAAAGCTATCAATCTATGCTAATGGAAGTCAATTAGCCCTGCAGAAACTCCACTCCACTTTACCCCACCGAGTATAACCCTTATCTTGTCATAGTTTCTGCTACTTCAGGGTATATTCATGTTATTGGTGCAAATTCCTACTTAACCTTTCAGGAGAAGAATATAAACAGCTCCATAAATATATACTAGCTCATAATGTTACCTCCCATGCCTACTCTGTCTTCAATCCAAAGGAATTAAAGATTGGGAAATTGTTTATTAATATTTTAAAAATTTTAACTTTTAGTTCCAAATTCTCTCCCTCACTCCATTCTTACCCCTCACACTGAGGAGATAAGAGATACAATCCCCATTATATATATTAAGTAATGTAAAACATTTCAGTATTAGCTATGTTAAAAGAAAGCAATGAAAAATAAAGGAAAAAATTATGCTTCAATTTGCTTGCTGAGACTACCAATTCTCTGTCTTAAGGTAGATAACATTTTATGTCATGAATCTTGGAGTTGAGGTGGGTCATTGCTTTAATCAGAGTTACTAAGTCTTTCACTGTTGATTAACTTGACTATACTACAGTTATTTTTATAGCTTGTTCTCCTGGTTCTGATCACTTCACTTTGTATCAGTTCATCTAGGTCTTCTCAGGCTTTTCTGAGACCATCTCCTTCATAATCTCTTATAGTACAGTAGTATCCATTACATTAATATGCCATAATTATATTACATTACATTCATATACCATAATTTGTTTAGCCATTCCCCAATTGATGAGTTTCCTCTCAGTTTCCAATTCTCTGCTACAATAAAAAAGCACTGCTATACTTTTTTTTTGCACACATGAGTCCTTTTCCTTTTCCTTTGGTCCTTGGGGCTATAGAACTAATAGTGGTATGGCTGGATCAAAGGGTATGCACAATTTTATAGTCCTTTGGAAATTGGTTCAAACTGTTCTCTAGAATGGATGAACTAGTTCACAGTTTAGGGAAATTATTTAAATTTGTACATTTCCCTTTAGCCAGTGCAGCTTAAATTTCTTTATCACATCTTATTCCTTTCCTTTTTTCCACCACTGTTAAAACCATTATTTCATTTGATACTTTCAACATTCCTGTGAAATAGCTAGGATTACTCCCATTTGATTGATGGAAAGACTGTGACCCTGAGATGCAAATAATATTCTTTAGGTCACGTAGGGAGACAATCAAAGACTCAGGACTAGAGTCTGAATATCCTTAATTCTAATTTAGAATTAATCAATTAGAATCTTTCCATCATCCCAGAACAAATGATCATCTATTGCCTGGTCACTGTTGCTCCAAACCAGACCCTAGAAAATCATGTATTAGAACAGCTAAGCCATTCAGTTCTGAACTCCTACCTATAGATCATGATTCTTTATCCAGGATATCTCCCACCCCATGGCCTTGAGCATCCTTCTGACTTGCCTTTCTCTTTCCCTCCTACTATCCTTTTTGCTTATTTTTCTGAGAACTGTAATCAAAGTCACACTGTCATTCCTTGGGAAAGGATGTGTCACAAAAACATGCTCCCCTGGACACCACTCCTCTGGATCTATTTAACTTTCCTTATTTAAAAACAGCTCCTTGAAGGAAGAAACTCTCACTTTGTTATTTGTCTTTCAAACACTTAGCACAATGTCTGATATATAGCCAATGTTTCAATTCATTTAAACATTCGTTTATTTATTAATTCATTCATACTAGACTAATTTAATATAGCGCTTTTTGGAATGTTGCATACTTAGGTTCACATCACAAATATTTTAAAATTGCATAAGAGGAAGGAATAAAGTCAATTCATCTCCTGATACTCAATCACTTCTGGGGAATGATCAGTAATAGCTTAGCAGGGGATATTACCACTATGTGCCAGTTTCTAAGCAAAGTCAAGAATAATCTTGGCTGATGCTGTGGGGAAAAAAAATCACATTATCTTTGTCTGGTGGTCTTGTTGGTCCCAGAACTGGGACTAGGAGCTTAAAGAACTGTGTTACTTGGATATGTTATGCTTTGAATGAGTAATTCAATCCCCCCCCCCCTTTTATGTGACATTCTACCACCCTCTTCTTTGCCTTCTCAAAGTTTATCTTCCATACCTGGAATGCCTTGTCTACTTACCTTAAACAAATTTTAATTTGCCAATCAATAGATTTTTTTGCTTCCAAATTTGTTAATCTTTTCTTTTATTTTTCAGACTTTCTAAGTTGATTCTCTGGATTTTTTTTTTACAGAAAGATTTTATTTATATTCAATTTTACAGTTTTCCCCCCATTCTTGCTTCCCTCCCCCCCCCCCCCACAGAAGGCATTCTGTTAGTGTTTACATTAGTTCCATGTTATACATTGATCTCAGTTGAATGTCATGACAGAGAAATCATATCCTTAAGGAAGAAAAATAAAATATGACATAGTAAAATTACATAATAATATATTTTTTTTCTAATTTGATGGTAATAGTTTTTGGTCTTTGTTCAAAGTCCATAATTCTTTCTCTGGATACAAATGGTATTCTCCATTGCAGATAGCCTAGAATTGTCCCTGGTTGTTGCACTGAAGGGATGAGCAAATCCATCAGGGTTGATCATCACCCCCATGTTGCTGTTAGGGTGGACAATTTTTTTCTGGTTCTGCTCATCTCGCTCAGCATCAGTTCATGCAATTCTTTTCATGCTTCCCTGAATTCCCATCCCTCCTGGTTTCTAATAGAACAATAGTGTTGCATGACATACATATACCACAGTTTGTTAATCCATTCCCCAATTGAAGGACATTCACTTAATTTCCATTTTTTTTGCCATCTCTGGATTTTTTTTAAACTTTACTAGTTATTTTAATTCCTCATCCAATTGATGCATCTTCTTTTTCTTTTGCTGTTGAAAATAATTCCAGATATAAATTTTTCAGTTAGATGGTGCAGTGGACAGAGCACCAACCCTGAAGTCAGGACTACCTGAATTCAAATCTGGCCTCAGACACTTAATACTTGTCTAGCTGTGTGACCTTGGGCAAGTCACTTAATCCCATTGCCTTAAATAAATATTAAAAAAGAAAAAGAAAAGAAAAAAAAAGAAAATGAGCCTTTGTAGGTCAGGGTCCCCAGAAATGTTCTGAAGTGAGAGAAGGCCCTTAGTGATGAGGGAGAGGACATAATACTAATACCCCTTGGATTCAGCAGCAGTTCTTGTTATATTAATATTGAACCAAAATCTGCCTTTTTTCAACTTCTACCCCTTTCAACTTCTACCTGGCTTAGTCATTTGTTCTTCTGAAATATATCAAAGACCTCTTTGTTAATTGCTTGTGGATTTTAGACCTACTTCTAGTTCTTTTATCTAAAAATCTACCCGGCGGGAAGAGAATGGGCATAGGTAACATGAATTCTCTACTTGGCATGTATGTTTCTCTGAACAAGTTACTTTATCCTTCTGAACCCCAGGTTCTCCTGCTTTGGATAACAATTCTTGTCTATTCTATGCCTTTTAGAGAAGAAGTAAGGATAAATGAGATTGAAAAGAAAAGTACTTTCTGGTCTCTGGACCAGAATTTATTGTAGAAATTCAAAGAATCCATTTGCAGTATTAGATTTCCCTAGATTTGATCAGCCAGAGTGATTTAGAAAGCCCTTCTCATCTACTGTCAAGTCAATTACCTTAAACTGGCTTTTATTTCTGGGGCTGATGAGAAAGTAAACTTTTCCTGAATTTATACCTTCTCTCTTAGCTCTAGTACCTCTTACAAAACCAATGATGAAAAACTTTTCTGGCCTTCTGCTTTGCCCGAGTCACTCTTCAGAAAGGGGACTCAAAAAGAAAATACATTTTTTACCTTCACTCAAATTCTCTCTAGGATCTTCACTACAGAAAGAGATAGAGACAGAGAGAGACAGAGAGAGTGACAGACAGACAGAGAAATAGAGACACACACAACAAGACAAACAGAGAGAAGAGACATAGGAGAGTCAGAGAGACAGAGACAGATAGAAGAGAGATAGTAACAGAGAGAAAGGAGACACACACACACACAAACACACACATAGACATACACACAGACACACACAGACACACACACACACAGACACACACACACACACACACACACACACACGAGAGAGAGAGAGAGAGAGAGAGAGAGAGAGAGAGAGAGAGAGAGAGAGAGAAAGAGAGAGAACTTATTGCTAAGCCCTGAGGATACTAATGTAAACAGATTGTCTCTGATCTCAAAGAACTTTACATTTTAAAGGGAAAAGGCAACATATAAAGGAAGCAGGAAATAGAGGTCAAAGTGAGAAGGGTAAAGTTACCCCCCAAACTCAGGACCATTTTATTCATTATCCTACACCCCCTTGTTTCCCCAAAGCTTTGGGATGAAGCCTGCTGAGGGGAATAGCAGGTAGAAAACATCAGTAACATCTTGATGTTGGGAACTTTCCTGATCTCTTTTGGAAAGTTCTGTCTTCCTGGCCACACTGTTGAAAAGGACCCCCTTTAGCCAGCCTCCTCCCCACACTCTTCAGCAGCTCCACAACAGAGACATTTCTGGCTCAGTATCAGTCACTAGCCAGGGCTACAAACTCCTTGGCTGCTTACCACTCAATTGACTCTGCCTGTGGCTGAGGAGGAGAAAAAGGAAATTAAATCGCCAAAATAGGCCCTCTGAAGGGAAGAATTGCTCTCCCTGTCTGACAAGGGTTGGAAAGAAAGAGAAAATCCTCTGGGAAACCTGGATATTTGCCTGGCCCTTGAGCGCCATAGACAATAACCACAGGAAGTCGATGCCTGGAACTGGAGTCACTGACTAGAATAATTGAGAGATGGTCTCTGGGGACAGGATTAAGTTCTTTTCTTCACTCTGTGGTTTGGAGGAGTGTGCCAAATGCTGAGAAAGGGAGCATTTGGGGCTTCTTCTTCATTCCTTCCATCTCTTCTCCCCCCCCCCCCCCCCCCCCCCCCCAGGGACTGTGTGTCTGGGAGGGCTAGCTCAGCCCTGGAACAAGTAGAGTGAGCAGAAACATTATCCATCATGACCCTCATTGAATTGGCAACTCAAGTTGGCTTCAGTCTTCCCCCAGGGAGTTCTGGGGGATGTGAAGGATTCCCTTGGTTCCTAATCAGGACTTCAAAATCAGATGAAGTTACTGGTGTTTTTTGGTTTGTTTGTTTTTAACCAGCTGCTCCCCTTATCAGGATTCTGCCCTACGTTCAAGACTGGGGAGATATAAGTGGGGGAAGGGAGAGGCTCTTTAAGGAAGAGGGTCAGGGAAAGCATGGAAAGAAGAATGTTGGAATTGGAAGAAAATTAAAGAATTTATCGAGGCCATCCCCTTCTTTTAACAGATAAGGAAACTGGAGTCAAGAGAGAGGGAGTCACATGGCTAATCAGGGTCAGAGTCAGTAGAAGGACCAAGCTAAGCTATCCAGTCTTCTAGACCATGGCTACACCATGCTGACTTTGATCTGTGTTAAAAATTATCCCTCATGAGATTTTTATTTTTTTTGGGGGGGGAGAGGTTAACATACCAAAAATTAATTTTGATTAGCTTCTTACAACTTCTTTCTACTGTTTTTAGTACTGCCTATGATGGCTAGGCAGAACAAGATTAATCCTTGTTTCACTTAATGGCTGTCACATGTCCCCTAAATCATCTCTTTTTCAGATTAAGAAATTTTAGTTCTTCATATGACTTGAAATCCTTTACCATTGTGACTGACCTTCTATGGATGTTCTACCTGATGCAGAGAATTATAAATGTAGAAAATTTATAATTAGAAACAAATTCTGTAATCTTGTATGCTGTTAAATTTTGTTGATTGTGAAAGGTTGATTGCTCCTGAGATGTAAACTGACCCCTGTTGTTTGTATCCTGTCTCCCCCGTTCCTCCTTCACCCAGCTTCTGTTTCTCATTGACACTGGCATGACAGGAAGTGACATGTTGAACTTAGAGGCCTCACCCTTTGGGACAGAAAGGACCAGTATTTAGCTTGCCCTTTGGAGATACCTGGCCCAGGTGCTAGACCACTCCCCCAAGCACCATGCCTTGTCCAACCTACTGTAGAAGTGTATTTAAGAGGAAGCCCTGCCCCTTATCACTTCTTCTTGACTCTACCTTCTACCCTGCAGGATGTCTGCATCTCTCTTTCCTTCCTAGGCCACGCGATCCCACCCATGCTAGGCCTGGTGCTTCACCATGGGCCTCCATGCCATGTAGCCAGTGCTCTCTCCTCTCTCTCTCTCTCTCTCTCTCTCTCTCTCTCTCTCACCCTCACTCAAACTTCACCTAACCTATCCTTGCCTTCAAACAATTTATATGTTCCTAAAATTTGAGCCCTGGAACTCAACTCAAACTTAGGAACGGTCTGAGCAGGCAAGAATAGCAATTGGGTACCTCTTTAGTTCCTGATATTAAACTTCTCTTAATCACACAGACCCCCCATTTATTAAGTACCTACTGTGTACCAGGAGCTGCTGTATGGTCACTCTTTTTTCATCTTGTGAAATTCATTTTTTGAACCCAAGTGTAGAATTTTATACAGTTATCTCCAGCAGATTTCTTCTTATTTTAAAATTCAATCCAGTATTTTAGTCTATTGCAAACTTTTTGAATGCTGACTGAAAGATATTTTATGAAACATTCAAGTGAAGATGTTTCCCAGACATTTGATAATATCAAACTGTTGTTCAGAAGAGAGATTGGCTCTGGTAAACTAAATTTGGAGCATGGGAAGTGATGAGATAGCATAATAAAGAGGCTCTTGGGAAGAATCTTGGGGAACACTCAGGATTAGCAAACAGCAAAAACATAATGATCTACTGTTGCAAAGAAGCCCCAGACACTTAGTTTCCTTGTGGTTTTTTTTTTTTTGCAAGGCAATGGGGTTAGGTGACTTGCTCAAGATCACACAACTAGGTAATTATTAAGTGTCTGAGGCCATATTTGAACTCAGATCCTCCTGACTCGAGGACTAGTGCTCTATTCACTACACCACCTAGCTGCCCCTGAAGCCCCAGACACTTAGGAGGATGTTAGAACAAAAAGTGTCACAAAAACCACAGAGAGGGGAGGTGAAGAGGGTCAACAGGGTTTGAACCTGCAAAGAGGATAAAAACCACACCATTGTATTTAATGATTAACAAACTGTTGGTCTTCTAGGAAAGAACAGTTCAATGGAAGTTTTTGACACTGAATTTCAAGAGGTATGGGAAGGATTCCAAGTAAGTGGGAGATAGATGGAGGAGAGGAGGACTAATTTTTTTTAATGCTCTGACTAAAAGAGAGAAGAGACAGCAATTTGAGGGCATGATACTGTCTAATGACGTTTTTTTTTTTCTTTTTAAAGGCAAAGTCCTGAGCATGGTGTTCAAGTTCAATCTTTGCTACTATCTATAGAATTTCAGGTGAGTCATTTTAGTTTTCTGTGTCTCAGTGTCCTCCTTGGTAAAATGAGGGAGTTGGACTAGATGACTTCTAAGGTCTCTTCCAGCTCTAAATCTATAAATCTATAGTTACAAGCAACAGGAAGTAGCTTGCATATAAAGAGGGAATGAAAATCAAAGAAAGAATGATTTAAAAGGCGGGGGGGGGGCAAGCTCTGACAGGAAATAGGGGAGAGGAGGTAGAATCATAGTACCATAGAATCATTGATTTAGGATTAGAAGGGGCTTTAGAGTGCATTTAGCCCAATTTAGCTCTCATTTAACAAATGAAGAAATTAGGGCCCAGAGAAGGGAAGTTATTTGTACAAAGTAGCCAGGTAGTGAATAGTAGGATCAGGATCTGAACTCAAATCTTCTAGACACCAAATCTAGTATGCTCTATCTACTCTGCCTTTTAGATTTATTTTTACTTCCTCTTCATTTAAAAAAATGCATGTCTTTTGTTTTTACATTGCTTAAATTTTCCCCTGAATCCTGTTCCCCTTTCCAAAGAGCTGTCTCATATAACAAAGAATTTTTTTATAGATGGAAGAAAAAGAAGCTTAAAAGCACCAAATTCTCTTTTTAAAATCTATATTACAAGCAAAAACTCACTGAGTAGAGGGAGAAGAGGGATATATTAGGAAATGAATATGATATGAAAATTAAAGATCAGGGAAAATAATACCATTTTATAAAAAATAAAGTGACACTTTAAATGCTGTGTGTGCCACATCCTATGTTGTAGGGATGGAATAATCCCTTGAAAACTGGATTTGGGGATCTTTAATACTTTCCAAGTACCAGAGACGGTCAGAGCAGGTATAAGGAATGGGCAATTCTGTTGGATCAGATGTGAACATTTAAAAAAATATAATAGAGACCTAGCAAGAATGAAGGACTCAAGGAGAAGGTTTAACCTTGGAAAAGTGTAATGGATACATTTCCAGTACATTTGTACATTTGTTTCATCTCGTGAAAGTTGTCAGACATCCCAATACATGAAGTACTGAACAAAAGCCCTGAGTGAATGTTAACCTATTTTTTTTTCTTTCTGTGATTTCATAGGTTTAGAAAACTGTAGAGGAAAAAAATCTTTACCAATTCAGGTCTGTACCCGTTCTGTGATTTATGGCTTCAAAGAGTATCTGGGAACACCAAGAAGTTAGGTAAAATAGTTCAGGGTCATATAGGCACCATATGACAGAGTGGAGATGTGAAATCAATTCTTACTGACTCTGCTAACTCTCTAAACCACTGTATCATATTACCTTGTACTATACAGCATGTCTTAAAGTTGGGGGACTGTCTCAGGGAATTGGAGTTGTTACAAAATTTTTTTTATGGTATGATTTGGACTATATTTCTTTGAGGTCCCTTAAAATAATAAAATTTTGTGATTCTGTGATAATAGATCCATGACTATTTCATCAATGATTAGATGCCAGAGTTTCAGGCCTTGTTCTGCCACTTCTAGTCTCTCATCTCAACTGCCTATTGAAACCTTGAACTGTTATATCATGTAGACATCTTAAACTCACCAAATCTCAAAGTGAACTTATTATTTTTCCCTTCTTCCTAACTTTCCTATTACTGAAATCTTGATGCTGGTCTTATTATTCAACTGAAACTGCCCCCCTCTAAAATTATGAATGACCCCCCTAATCATTGAATCTAATGGTTTCTTCTCAATCCTAATTCTCTCTCAACTCCAAGCAGCATTTGACAGTGGCAAACTATCCTCCTGCATATTTCTCCATTTAGCATTTATAGGACATTATTCTTTCTTATTTCTCCTCTAACCTGTTTGACTACTCAATCTCCTTTGCTGAATCTTCATTCATGCCATGTACTCTAACTATGAGTGTTGATCCCAAGGCTATATCCTCAGCCTCTTTAGACTTTTTTTCCTCATTTAGACTTTTCTCTTTAGACTCATCAGCTCTCAGAGTCTATGAAGATGCCTCCAAGATCTATTTATCTAATTCTATCCTCTTTGCTACATCACTATAGCTCTATTATTAACTTTCTATGAGACATATCAAACTGGATGTCCCTTAGGTCACTTTAAACTAAACATATCTAAAACAGAACTCAATTATCATTTTTGTCCTATTTGTTTATTTGTTTGTTTATTCTGATTTTTGTACAAATGATGTTTTTTTATACATTACGAAAATATTCTTAAGAGTAAACATAATAACCCCTCCCTGCAAAAAATATAGACCCACATGAGCAATAAGGTAAAGGAAAGAGAAAACAATTAAAATTAAAATTAAATAATAATAATAATAATAATAATAATAATAGGTGCAGCCAGGTGGCACAGTGGATATAGCACCAGCCCTGGAGCCAGGAGCACGTGAGCCCAATTCTGGCCCCAGACACCCAACAATCACCCAGCTGTATGACCCTGGGCAAGCCACTCCAACCCCATTACCCCACCAAAAAAAAAAAAACAAAAAAAGACCCAAAATAAAATAATAATAATTATAGTAGGTGTGGTCAGGTGAATAATATTAGGGGTGGCCAGGTGGCACAGCAGACAGAGAACCAGCCCTAGAGCCAGGAGCACCCAGGTCCAAATCTGGCCTCAGACACCCAACAATCACCCAGTTATGCAGCCCCAAGCAAGCCACCCAGCCCCATTTACCCTGCAACCCCCTAATAATAATAATAGTAATAATAATAATAATAATAATAATAATAATAATAATAATAATATATGCTTCAGTCTGTGTTCCAACACCTCCAGCTCTGTCATGGGTGGATCACATTCTTTATGATAAGATCATCATAAAAAGTTACTTCTGGTGGCGCAGTGGATAGAGCACCAGCCCTGGAGTCAGGAGTACCTGAGTTCAAATCCGACCTCAGACACTTAATAGTTACCTAGTTGTGTAGCCTTGGGCAAGGCACTTAACCCAATTTGCCTTGCAAAAAAACCTAAAAAAAAAGCTACTTCCATATTTTTCCACTGTTGCCATTGCTGATTGCAACTCCCTCCATCCATACTTCCCCACTACCATATACTATATTTTCTCTCTACTTTCACTCTGTCCCTCTTCTTAAATGCATTGTAGGGTAGCTGAGTGGCTCAGCAGACAGATCCCTGACCCTGTGGCCAAGAGGCCCCAAGCCCACCTACCACCCCTGAGGCCCAGCAGCCAACCAGCTATGTGGTCCCAGACATGCCATCCAATCCCAGCCCCTTATAAGAAGTACAAAAGAAAATGTGTTATATATGACCACTCTCCCTCCACAGTCCATCCTCTCCTCCATCATTCACATCCTCCCTTCCCACTATCCCCCTTCTCTCCTTCTTACTACAGATGTCTATACCCCATTGAGTGTATATGCTATTTCCTCTCCTAGCCACCTGTGATGAGAGTGAAGGTTCCCTCATTCCCCCTTGCCTTCCCCCCGTTCCATATCATTGCAATAGCTCAGTGTAATAAAAAAAATCTTATTATATGAAATATCTTAGCCTATTCTACCTCTCCTTTTTCTTCCCCCATTACATTTCCCTTTTAGCCATTGACTCCATTTTTACCGTATATTATATATCTTCAAATTCAGCTCTCTCCTGTGCTTCATCTATAAAAGCTCCTTCTACCTGCTCTATTAAATGAGAGGGTTCATATGAGTATTATCAGTATCATTTTTCTATGCAGGAATACATGCAGTTCATCATCATTAAGTCCCTCATATTTTACCCTTCTCCTCCATTCTCTATGCTTCACCTGAGTCCTGTATTTGAAGAGCAAACTTTCTGTTCAGCTCTGGCCATTCCAACAAGAACATTTTAAATTCCCCTGGTTCATTGAAAGTCCATCGTTTTCCCTGGAAGAGGATATTCAGTTTTGCTGGGTAGTTGATTCTTGGTTGCATTCCAAGCTCTTTTGCTTTCTGGAATATTATATTCCAAGCCTTATGAGCTTTTAATGTAGTTGCTGCTAAGTCCTGTGTAATCCTGACTGCAGCTCCATGAAATCTGAATTGTGTCCTTCTGGCTGCTTATATTTTCTCTTTGACTTGGGAGTTCTGGAACTTGGCTATAATATTCCTGGGGGTTGTTTTTTATGGATCTCTTTCTTGGGGAGATCAGTGGATTCTCTCCATTTCTATTTTGCACTCTGATTCTAGGATATCAGGGCAATTTTCCTGTAGGAATTCTTTGAAAATGACGTCAAGGCTCTTTTTTCTGATCATGACTTTCAGGTATCCCAATAATTTTTAAATTATCTTTTCTGAATCTGTTTTCCATATCAGTTGTTTTTTTCAATTAGATGTTTCACATTTTCTTCTAATTTTTAATTCTTTTGGTTTTGAAGTATTGTGTCTTGATTTCTCGTAAAATCAGCAGCTTCCCTCAGTTCTATTCTACATCTGAAGATTTTTGTTTTCCTCAGAGAGCTTTCTTATCTCTTTTTCCATTTTACCAGTTCTGCTTTTTAAAGCATTCTTATCCTCAATAACTTTTTGAACTGTTTTATCCACTTGACCTATGCTGTTTTTTAACATGGTATTTTCTTCAGCATTTTTTGGATCTCCTTGACTAAGTTGCTGAATTCTTTTTTAATGTTTTTCCTGTATCTCTCTCATTTCTTTTCCTAATTTTTCTTCTATCTCCCTCAATTGATTTTCAAAATCTTTTTTGAGCTCTGTTATAGCCTGAACCCAATTTCTTGGAGTCATTAGATTCAGGAGCTTGTACTTCCTCATCTTCAGATTGAGTATTTTGATCCTTCTTGGGATCATAGACAAAGTATTTCTCAATCTTGTTCCTCTTTTTTCTCTGCTTACTCATTTCTCCAGCCTGTGCCTGGTCTTGGGGTGCTTCCTGAGCTTTTGAGTATTATTGGGACACCCCCCAACAAGGATCTCCATGTGTGAGGCTTTGTCTTTCCTCCTGGTCTGTGAATGACCACAAGTGCATGCCTCTGCCACAGGGCTGAGGGTGGGGTGGGTCCTGCTGTTCTATGGGGGGACTAGACTGCAATCAGGATCTGAATGTGGTCAGAGCCCCAGAGTTCTGTTCCAGCAACAGAGGACAGAACTCTGAAGTATCTCTCCACTACCCTACCTAGGCTCAGCACTCATGCCTGGTGGCTTCTGCTTACTGGCTCTGCCTGCTTCTGGTTCCTGGATCCGGGCTGTGGCCATGTTGTTCACTGAATGCCCTGAGGGCTGGGTTTCACATGCTCACTCTGACAGAGGTCCCCCTGCTGATCCCCCAAGTTGTGCCCAGTGCTCTCTGGGGTGTGGGTCAGGAAACTACCCCCGGTGCCATGAGCCGTGTCTCCCAGTGTCCTGGGGCTGCCTCCAGGAGGCTGAAGTTCCTTCACTCTGGTGGGCCGCCCCTCTAACCCTGTGGAGCAGAGCCTTTCCACTCTTTTCCAGGTGACCTTGGGCTGGTGAATTGCTTTACTTGATCCCTTTGTGGGCTCTGTCTCTCAAAAATTCAGTTAGAGCCCTTATTTAATAAGTTTGGAAATATCAGAGAGAGAGCACATAAGAAAGGATCCTCTCCTGTCACCATCTTGGCTCCGTCTCAATTATCTTTTTCTCAAAATCCATCCCTCTTCCAAACTTTCCAAATTCTGTTAAGGGTACCATTATTCTTGCATCACCCTGGTTCTCAATCTTGGGAATCCTCATTGAATCCTTAGTCTTACTATCTCCAACCAGTTGCCAAACCACATATTTTCTAGTTTCATGACCTTTTTATTACATCTCTTTCTCTCCACTCTACTATCCTAATTCAGACATTAATAACTTCTTTCCTAGATTAAATATGTGTTTGGTGTTCTTTATTCAGATCTTTTCCCACTAAAATCCATCCTTCATCCAATCATAAAAATTGGTTCCCTAAAATGTAGGTCTGGTTATTTTATACCCTCTACCCCAACCCCTCAACTCAACAAACTCTATTGGCTCCCTCTGATTTCTAACATATAACAAAATCCTTTTGTTCTTTGTAAATGAGGCATACTCATCCAGATCCATATTCCAGTCTAGACTTGTAAGAGACCTTAGAGTCTAACAGTTTTATTTTACAAATGAAGAAATTGAGGTCCAGGAGCTGCTCAAGGCAACATAGAAAGGGTAAGATATATATTGAAACCTGGTTCCTCTAACTCTAGAGCCAGTTTTATTACCACTATACCATGTTGCTTCCTTCCTTGAATTAGGCTTTTGATCACCTTCTTATTCATAGTTTGGTTCTAGCTTTATTGATAAGATTTGTAAGACTAAAAACAAAAACAATCTTAGAGATACTCCATACTTGATCAAGAGGCTACCAACCTCTTAAGCTGTGGACCAGACTTCCAAATCAGAATTCTCAGACATCTTTCTAACTTGTTATTCACTTTCCAAATATTTCTTTCTCTTCTGTTGATCTTGGTGCTATTGGCAGCAATTTCCCCTTCAAAATTTCATATATGATGTATTTTAGGCATTTTCATTAATGCCCACATGGAAAATTCAGAGTTGGTGGTAGTCATCTGACTTAACAAGTCGTAGGAAGCTCTATGTTTTAATCTATGTTTTATCTCTCTTGCTGATAATAGGGGTAACAAATAGCTGATTCAATATCTTCATTTTAGAGTTAGGATTGGCAGCACTCTTCTTTTGACATTTATTGGATGTTCTTTCACCTGAGAGCACCTATGGAGCCTCATAAGGACAAGTAATTGTTTTTTCTTCAGAGGATCTAGCTCATCTCTTTGAGAAGAGATTCAAATACATTAGTAGCATGTGTGCAACTATTTTCTTCCCCTCTTCTCCTTGCCATATCCTTTATTCTAACCTTCTAGAACTGGTCAGGAGTATTTTAAGTCTCACATCCCTTTTCTTCTTTGTTTTAACATGGAAGACCTTCTATTTTTGTTTTTAAAGGACCTCTATATTCTTCCTGATACATGCTTGTACACATATATCCCCTTTACCTTCTTTTCTACAAGGTTGACTACTACCTGCTTTTTAGATAATAGTCCCTTGGTTTTGGCAGAAATATGGAGATCCTCCACTCTATGCAGGTCCCTACACATTTCTCCCTGCTTTTCCTACTTGCTAGAAAGGTCTTCAGTTCCTTGTTATTATAGTTGTCATCAACCCCAGAGCTGTTGCCCTTTTCCTCATGTTCTCAGCACCTTCTTGTCTTGATGACTTTTTAATCTATTAACACTTTTATAATCACACACTAATTCCTTCTCCTTCTTTCCTCAGTTTTGTGTTTTATCTTACCAGGACCTCTTCCTAATCTTTTGTTAGTAGTTTTTCTTCCTTCTAGAGTTCTCTTCTATTTTTTCTTCTTATTAACCTACCTTCTTTTTTATCTACTTCTTTCTTCCTGGAGTCCTCTGTCTTCAATTTCAGGATCTCTTCCTTCTCAGCTGCTTATTTTTCTCCTCAACAGCTTCTTTTCCTCCTCTTTCTTGTAGTTCATTCCTGCTCCTCACATTCTTCTCCACTTTTCCTTTATTTCTTGTCTCTTTCCTTTGTTTTCTCCCTCATTAAGATCTCTAAAATGTTCACTTCCCAAAATTGATTTACTGATTTTCTTTATAATACTATAACATTCCCAATGTCATTAATAATTCATTTTCCTTTTTTGCTTCTCCTTCCCCCTCCCCTTTTCATATCAATTCCTCAAGCTTTTTCTTCCATATAACTTTTCCCCTATCAAATCTGGAACCCAATTTAGACCTTCCTAAATGGATTATTAGTTCCATTTATATTAGTCAACCATAGATTCTACTGAGGGGGCTAGCAATGTTTGGTCAATATCACCTATAAAGAGAACCATCTGGAAGGTCTCACCAATTAGAGGAAATCCATCTTCTCTAAGTATTCAGTTCAGAGTCTTTTAGATAACTGTTTTGTGTTCCTTTAGTGAACATATGTCTCTCTGTGGGTGCTCTTGGGCATTTTTTGGCATTGATAATACTTTAATAAGATATAATTTTTTTGTCTTGTCCTAAGTTGCCCTATTGATACCACATTAAGGATGATTAGGGGAAAGGAATAATTATTTATTTATTTATTGCTTACTATATACACCAGACACTGTGATAAGCACTTTATAAATATTATCTCTTTAAGCTTCACAGCATGCCTGGAAAGTGGGTGCTGATATTATCACCATTTACAGTGGAGGAAACTGGTTTGGCTAGGGTTACACAGCTATTAAATGTCTGAGGCTGACTTTGAACTTTAGTCTTTCTGACTTCAGGTCCAGCACTCTATCCACCATTCTACCTGGTGGCCTCAGTTGTATGATTGACTGTCATTCACAACCTAAGCTACAACCTTAGCCAATTTTTTGGAAAACTGAGAGAGAGAAAAAAAGAGAAGTAGAACTTGTATGTCAGTTAGTGAAAATCTAGTCAGATACACATGAGGAAGCTCCTTGTTGGAAGAGGAAAATACACTTTAAAGTGTATTTTGCATTTTGTATTACTGAATTAAATACCTTTTTTGGTAATCCATTAACAATAAAGGAAATAGAATGCTACATTCTCAGTCCCTTAAGTCAATTCTATAACTATGAAGCTATAGTTTCTTATAAAATATTTAAAAACTATTTAATCCTTTCTCATATTGTCATAAAGGATAATCTTAATAGAAGTGCAGATAACTTACCATTAAGACTTTGCCAAGGTAAGAAATTCTATGGAGCAATACTTATGGATATCATCTTGATTACCTTTTGAAGTGGGTAATATTGTTTGTAATTTTTCCCATTTAAAAAATTTCTTCTTCTTTCCTGAAATATCTTGTAAAATAATGCTTTCATGATTTCAAAATTGAGTCATCCTCAGAACAGATTTCTTCAGTATGTATTTGGTCTGATCTGACCACTCTTTCCAATTTCATTTTCTTAAGTACTACATATATTTCTTCATCTAACAAATTGGGAATAGATATATTAGGGTTCAGTGAAGGGTTCTGTATTCACTGATATTGAAAATTGGTCATTATAGAAACACTGAAAAGTCTGTTTCATGTTTTCCTCTATTTGTTGTACTATTTTTTTTATCTGTGAATAATCCTGGGATGATGTAGTTTAGTTCAGTCATAGTCTTACTTTTTCTTCACTGATTTTTCCTGATTTGTGGGGTAAAACTGTTTGTAATCTTCCGCCAAACTTTTTTTCCAGAAATTTTTTTATACAAATGGTAATATATTATAATTGGTATTATATTGGTATTTATACAAATGGTAATATATTAGTATTGCTCTTAACTGCCCTGTAGAGACAGGAGAGCAATTGTTTATTGACTGGTTAGGATTCTGGGCTATGTTAGCTTTCTTATTTTGGTGAATGCTATATAGCATAGTAAAATGTTTTCAGTAGTTTTTTTCACTTCCCATTTTTCAATTTCAATAGCTATTTAGACTGTTAGGTTGAAATGCTCAAGCTTTCTTCTCATCAATGTCTTTTTAATTTTATGTGAATTTTGACCTTTTCTCTGACTAGTTGATGATCTTACTGCACACAGATGGCTAATTCTGATATGACTTCCATTTCACTGCTTGTTTTTTCCTGTCAAGATAGAATTTCATTTTTTATGATGTTGTTTGGTATTCTCCATGTTCTTTTCAACTTTTCTTTTGGAGAAAGTATCCATTTGTTAGAAATGTTAATAAGGAAACAAGCATTTATTAAGCTATGTGTTAAGTTCTGGGACCACAAAAACAATAAAGACCAAATAGCCTCTGATCCTCAAGGAGTTTACATTCTAATCAGGAGGACAATACGAAAAAGGGAGCTTTTTAAAAAGTAGAATTGGGGAAGGGGCAGAGAAGTAAGGTACCCACAAAGGATTGTGATTTTGAAGTCCAGGAAATCAAGAAGAAGGGTAATGAAGTGAGACTACTCTGGATCTTGCCACAAAAAAGAAGCCTTAGGAGAAGCTCATCAATGGGAGATGGGAGACATGCCTTGAGGAGAGATATTCCAGACTGAACATATCTCAGGAGTTTTAGGGTAAGGAAGCCCCAGAAAGAAGTTGCAGGATAAGACAGTAGAAGAGGAATAATTTTAAAATCCAGAATGTAGAAATGGGTCTGGGGAAAGGAATGGTAGGCTTCTGAATGGTCTACAAGTCTAAATCATATTTTCTTACTATTTTTTTGTCCACTTTTTCATTCATTTCCATACTTGGTTTGAAAGATTGGTCTCATTATTTAAAAAAAACTCTCTACCTCAAATTTTCTGCAGCAAATGTTGGTGCATGAATTACCATAATCTTCATTTGGTCTTTTTGCTTATGTCCATCATAATTCCCTTCAAATTCTCAAGTATTTAATGAAATCAGATACTCAACTTCTTCATTTGCCCTTCCAAAGACAATGTATGAGGTGTTCTTCCATTTCGTTTCAACTTCTATTTGTCTTCTGGATATTTTTACCATGAGCATGTCAGTATTGATGTGAGCCAGTTTTCAGTTATTCTATGAATATCAATTTATTGGTCCAAGAACAGAGATCTGGCATTTATAATTCCCACAGCTGAATTAGATAATATATAAACCCCATGATTCTTTGTGCCATCTGTCTCTCTTTTCATACTTTATCACCATTACTACAGGAGAAGGTAACTATAGAGATAGCCATTTAAACACTTTTCTTTTTCAAGTTTTTTGAGTTGCTATGCTAAATGATTCTTTCCTTATATATCATTAAATCTCTAATCTTGGAAGTCTTATTGTGTGTGTGTGTGTGTGTGTGTGTGTGTGTGTGTGTGTGTGTGTGTTGGAGTTGGAGGGGTGGGTTGAGGATGAGAATTGAACATTTAGCTATTAGGTTTAGCTCTGGATATCATATAATAGTTATTGGCAAACTGGAACATATCAAAGTAGGATGACTACTAAACTGAAAAGTTTAGAAATGGCATCATTTGAGGGTTAAGTAAAGGAATTAGGAATGGTATGTCTGGAAAAGAGAAGTCTTAGGAAATGTTCACAAAATTAAATCTTTTGAGTTCTGTCAGATGGAAGAGGAGAAGACTGTGGTACTCTAGGAAACTAAAGTTATAAGTAGATGGTCTTCAGCTCAAACAGAGTGGTATTCAAATAATTAGAGCTCTATAAGAAAGAAATAGTTTTATGATCTATTGAGCTCCCTCACCAGAAGTGTTGAAACAGAGCTTGTTATGAATACTATAGAGATTCCCTCCCGTAGTGGGTAGCAAATTGGATTAGTTAACTTCTTGGTCTCTCCTGATTCTGATATGCTATAGTTTCTAAGCTTTTATAAGCACTAAAATACTGTGATTCTAGGTAAGATTCTACATGAAATTATATTTAATTTTTCTACAGAATAATCTAGATCAGCAATTTTCAAACTTTTTGGTCTCAAGACCCCTTTACATGCTTAAAATTTATTGAGGACTCCCTCCAGATCTTTTGTTTATATGAATAATATCTATTGGTAATGTATTAGACATTAAAACATTTTAGTATTATTAATAAAATAGTTTAATAAAATATTATTTAAAAAGATTCTTAGGGACCCCTAGAGGTTCTCAGAGCATGCTTTGAGAATCACTAGTCTAGACTATTTCCTTGGTACTCCATTCAATTATATGACCTGGCCTTATTTCAAATTGTATCCCCGAGAGAACATCTCAGCCTACTTAGCTTGAAACCTTGACCTTCCAGTTCAGAGCAGTTTCATTGTCAAATCTTGTAGGGAACACCCTTGGGTAGAATGTCACTGATTACTTACCATTTACTGAGCAGTGGTCTCAGAGCACTGATGGACACTGATTGCACTAATAAATAGGAATTTGTTTGTGTAAATCTCTAGAAAGCTCTTCAAAGATGGTCTACTTGTTTGTCTTCTCTCCACTGTAGTAGGATGTAGGACATGAAAGCAGGAGAACCACTTAAAAGTGTTTAAAGTGACAACAAGGAGTAATTAAAGAAAGGGATAGCTTTTCTAGAGGAAAGGGGAAAGAACATCTCTCCCAACAATCTCTTTAGTGTTCACAACTGTATCTGCCCCTTATAGTAGGACTCACATACGTCTGGCCCTGAAAATTGGCAGAGACAGGAATAGGGACAAATAGTAGACCTGGATCTTTATAAAAGGATGCCCAAAGGCTCCCACTAAGCCCTTAAAGCTAGTCATTCAGTAAGAGTGAGATTTATTGTCAAGGGTACTATAGTCCAAAGCCACCAGGATGGAAATACAATGTGGTTAGCCAGAAATGGAATCCAATTTAGCAAATATTTATTGAGCATTTACTGCCAGCCATATCAGCCCTGTGCCAGGCATTGTGGAAAATATGGAAGCTTATAAGATTTGGCCTTTGCTCTTGGGAAACTTATTGGGGAAGTAAATACACTAAAGGTTAAATAATAAATAGTTAATCTCCCCACCTTCACCCCCCTTGAAGCAGTATTCAAATGTCAAAATAAATGATAGAGACAAGGAATATTGTTGGAAGTCAGAGGAGGGAAGTCAGAGGAGGGAAAGTTCTTGCTTTAGTGGTCTTGGAAGGCTTCATGAAAGATGTAAAATTCAAGCTGGGTCCTGGAGAATGGGCAGTATTTGAATGGAATGAAAGTTTTTCAAGGGATGAGAGTGGGAACAGAAAGCAGTGCCTGTTTTTGGATTCACTGATTCTCATTTTTGAGGGGACCCTAAAAGTTATCTAGTTTAACTTGTACCCAACCAAGAATAACCTCTATAATATCACTGATATATGGCCATTCAGTCCCTGCTTAAAAACTTCCAGTGATGGAGGATCTCTCTGATGTTTATTGCCTATGTGATTTTAGGCAAGTTACTTTACTTGTCTGGGTCTCATTGTTCTGATTTATAAAATGAGGCTACTAGACAGCTTCTGAAGTCCAGCTCTATATCTGGTAGTCTATGAACCACTCACTACCACCTGGTAGTAGGGGCAACTTGAATTCTTAGATTTTCCTTACAAGAAAGTGAAATTGGAAGCTTCCAACTATTGTTTCATGTTTTCCCCCTTTCTTGAAGAAAGTCAACATGTCTCTTTCCAAGTGTTCTCCTCTCCAGGATGAACATCCCCAGATCCTTCAGTTGATTCTTATATAACAGCACCTATTTTGTTCAGGTCTCCTTCCTCTGGCTTGTCTGAGAGTATCTCAATTTTAGTACTACAGATGTGATGCAAGCATGTCAGAGCATAATGGGTCTTGCCTTGGTTCTAAACTTTATGTTTGTTAATACAATACTAAAATCAAGTTAAGATTTTTGGCTGTCAAAAAAAGCAAAACAACTTTTTTTGTTTTTTAGCTTTTAACAAGGCAAATGGGGTTAAGTAGCTTGCCCAAGGCCACACAGCTAGGTAATTATTAAGTGTCTGAGACCGGATTTGAACCCAGGTACTCCTGACTACAGGGAAGGTGCTTTATCCATTACGCCACCTAGCCACCCTGCCACCCCAAAAACTTTTTCATACGAAAAATTTCCCTAAGATTTCCCCACCTATACTCAGGTAGTTAAATGTATGAATGAGACTTTGCTTTTAACCTTATTAGATTTCATATTATTAAATATGATTGTCTATTGTCATATGATTAAGTCTATTGTTTTTTCTAAATGTTCTTCAAAGAGAGGATTGTGAATTGATTTCTGGAGGTATTTGATCAACCAGGGAAGGGTGACAGGGTAGGTCACATCACCCTCCCCTCTTCAGAGGCTTGTCTTCAACTCATTCACACCCATCCTTACCCAATAACATTCTCTAACTTCATCCCTTTCCGACATATAAAATCCCAAACTCCCCATTTCTGAGACAAGACTTGACCCCTCAGGACAATTACAATTTAAGTACTATCCAGGCACCCGTACTACTCTTTTTTAAGTACCATTGGAAAAATTGTGACTTTAATAGGTATTACTTGGAGTTCTGCCAGAGCAGATCTCTGAGGGCACTGCCTCTCTCTTTTCACTTTGTGTGGAATAAAGTAAACCACACAGGATGAGCAGACAAGGATGAGTATAGATTTCATATTACTTTCCCCTACCTCTCTACTCCTCTTGAGAGTTTCACCACCCTTCTAGTCACTCAAGATCACTATATCAGTGTCATTTTCAGTTCCTGACTCTTCCTTACCACAAGTATACAATCTGTCACCCCAAAGTTCTTATATCCACATCTCTTGGATCTGTCCCTTTCTTCATACAACCACAAGAGTTTATACCTTCATCTCACAGTCTCTTAGTTGGTCTTTCTTCCTTAAGCTTCTCTTCTCTTTTATTCATCCCTTACTTTGTAGCCAGTGTGGCTTTCCAAAGTGTAGATCTAATCATGTCACTCACCTACTCAATAATTTCTAGTGGCTCCCTATTGACTTTAAGATTAAATTTTATTCCATCTTTATTTCAGCCTTTTTGGTGTATTTTTTGTAGAAGTTTTATGTTGTACATACATATTATACAATTTTTAATATAAGTAACGATGCTCCCTTTTTTAACTGACAAAAATGTGAAAACAGAAAACCACTGTTTTAGCTCATTGAAATATTTTGTGATCCTTTGTCATCTAATGTGTTAGACACCAGTTAGGTGTTACTCATCCAATTGATCAGCAGGAACATTCTGTTGGGGGGGCCTATCTCTGAGGTGATCCTAATTATAAATGATTATATTTTGTTTTGAGTCATTAAACTAGTAATACTTTCACTTCTTAGGCTATCCAGGGAAAAGTCTGAGAATCAGACCTGATTCTATTGCTAAATTATTAATTTTCCTCCTCTGGGCCTCAGGTTCCTTATTTGTAAAACAAGGAGGTTGGTTCTTCCCTTCCAGCTCTTGTAGCCTATGAGGCTGATGCCAATTTCAGTTTGGTAGATCATCATAATTAAATAAAGCAATTCTATCCTAGCAACATGGAAGCAGGGGACGTGGGAGTGGGTGAAGTACTGAACACTCTCCTGACACATTGACCATTTTAGAACCATATTTCTGAATCAATCAATCAATAAACTTTTATTAAGTAACTGCTATGTATCAGACACTGCAATAGGTGCCAGGGATACAAAGACAGAGTACAATAATTCCTTGTCTCAAGGATTTTATATTCTAATGGGGAGACAAGTACATATATAAATATATTATGTGTGTCCATTTTTTATTGAGTTATTTCTGACCCCACAGACATTTTCCAAGGGGTTTTCTTGGCAGAGAAACTGGGTAATTTGCCATTTCCTTCTTTAATGTGTCCCTATTGAGGAACTGAGGCAAATGAGGATTAAGTGACTTGCCCTGGGTCACACAACTAGTAAGTGTGTGAGGCCAGATTTGAATTCTGGACTCCAGACTGGCCGAGTGTGTGTGTATGTGTGTGTGTGTGTGTGTGTGTGTGTGTGTGTGTGTGTGTATTAATATTAAACTAAATTAAATGTGACACAGGACAGAAAAGGAAGACAATGAAATACATGGATCGGAACAGTATCTAACAATTTCTATCTCTGAGTTGAGAACTTAAATCATTTTCAAGAGTTCTCCCCAATTTTTTTTCTGAGACAAATTCAGGCAAGATGGTTCTGATTCTAACAACTTAGAGTAAATAAGGCAATGCTGTCATACCAACATAGAAGCTGGCAATGTGGGAGGGGGTGGAATATTGAACATTCTTCTCAAAATCAAGATTTGATCTTGAAGTCAATAGGGAGTCACTAGAGATTAAAGAGTAGGAGAGTGACATGATCAGATCTACACTTTGGAAAGCCACATTGACTGCAGAGAAGGGAATTGATAAAAGAGGAAAGAAACAATAATTGTTTTAATTTCTCTAGCTTTTGCTACTGAAGCAGATAAGTAAATCTGATTATGGTCTCATTTTTTCTTAGTGCTCCCTCAGGGCTGACTGCCTAAGCTAGAATTTCCTGTCTTCCTACTCCTAGTGCAGGCATTCACCCAAGGTCATATGTCCCTGCTCATCAGAATGGAGGAGATGATCACATCTGGAATTTACACAGGATACCATTCAATAAGGCAGATTCAGCTTCCAATGTAATCACATTCTCCAGAGCCTCCCACTCTTTCAAGTAGAATAAAGATGTTACTAGGAGAGTGAATATAATGAGATTAAACATAGTGGGGAGCAAGGTAAGTGGCCTTGCCTTAGAGAGATTCCTGAAGCAAAGGCGCCTATAATGAAGAAAGGACATATATTAAGACCCCCATCTTGTGCATTTCCATAACAACTAGACCAAGTGAATTCTACAGATGCAAGGGCAAGACCTCATAGCCAGTCTCACTGACCCCCCACTAGCAGCCTGGTATATAAAACTGAGGAACAGTCCAGCTCTTGGAAATCTTTTTAATACTTTTGCCAAGCTATCCAACTGATGCTTCACAGAGAATAAAATCCAATAAGTCCACATTTTTTACTGAAACTTATCATTCCCTTGCTGCTTGTTGTTTGAAGGTTTGTCTGTTGTATTAAAGTGTTTGTCTCTTTTCTTTGAAGGATACCTACATTCCACTCATTTTTTCAGTCTTTGTTAAATACAAATGAAGAGAATGGAATTCAGATTCAAGAAGACAATCCAAAGGTTTCCCCAAACAGAACCCTCAGTCAGTAATTCAGTAGATAAGCATTTATTGGTGGTTTTTGTGAAGCCCCAGAAAATATAAATTTTGATTGCTGAACCCTTGCAGGATATCATGGGGTTTACAGGCTAGATTTCCTCCCCTTCCTCTCTACTTATTGATTCTATCAATTAATTACAAAAACTGGCATAATTAGTTCTTTTGCCCTGAGTCATTTCATTTATGACTTCTTGATATTGGAAACCCAAATTTTGATAAAACCCATTGGTTTGGGATCTCTCGGACCATACCTTAAATCCAAATCACTCTGACCCCCACTGAATGGCCAATAATAGATCCCAGTTCAAACTTCATTTGGTCATTGTTTGGGTTTTGATGTCTTAGAGAGAATGTCTTCCCCTCCCATACTGATTTTTTTTTATGTAGTTAAACTAGGTCAACTTTTGGCCACCTTTCTTACTTAGCCTTAATCACTAAATGGGTACTACCCCAGTCAAATAGACCTGGGAAAGACATAAGTTTTAAAAAGTCAAGGTTTCCCCATTGTATGGGTCATCCCTAGTCATTTTAGTCTATATTTTGCCACTGGTCTCAGTTGGCTTTTGAGGAGAAAATGAGGCCTTTCACTTAAATTCATTTCCCTTGCAAATCAAGACATTACTTTTCTGATGTCAGTGGTCCTTTTTGAGAAGGAAGAGCAAACAACAGCAACAATCATTCATATGTATCTCTATGTCAATGCTAAGTGTTGTCATCAACAGGAACCCCTAGCAGCACACAAATTAGTAACAAAAAAAGCAAAATGCTTCCAGGGGAAGCAGGCACCAAGAGAAGATAGCAGAAAATCTCTTTTTTATGATTCTGCTATTTTTTCCTGATGGTTTTTCTTTTCTGGTGCCACATTTTTTGTGCAATTAGCAAGATAATTTCCATGAAACTGGACAAGCATTTATTAAGCATTATTAGGTACCAGTCACTGGAGGAAGGTGCAGAGATACTTATTCCTTTAGAAAACCTAGGAATTCTCATCTCCCCTTTTCCTTGTCCTTGAATTAGGAGCTAACCTGTCCCTTCTCTGAGCTCTCATATCATTATGTTCATTATGTTCTTATGCCAATAATGTATTCTGGTTTTTATTATATTTGTTTGTGTTCATGCTTTACTTCCCTTAATATACTACAAGCTTCATGTGGACATCAAACATATTCAAAGAAAAAAGCAAACTAAGAAATATAACAAGTGCAGAACCAGTGAGGCATAGAGGATGTATGAAAAAGACACATTGTGGTCCACTATTTCTCACAGACCAAATCTTAGAAATGTCAGAGATTGACTTGGAGGTGTGACCATAGGGAGTGCCACTATCTAGCCAGATGTTGAAGCCTTTAATTTGTGCCCTATAGAGAGTATCTCATT
This sequence comes from Macrotis lagotis, assembly GCF_037893015.1. Taxonomy (NCBI): domain Eukaryota; kingdom Metazoa; phylum Chordata; class Mammalia; order Peramelemorphia; family Peramelidae; genus Macrotis; species Macrotis lagotis. The sequence goes on from NC_133658.1 coordinate 309,043,036, forward strand.
GGGGGAATAATGAGATATAGCTAAGAAACTCATTTTAAGTTTTCTTCTTATTTACCAGTCACTGACCTGTATCTAATAAGACTTTCCTAAATAATTCTCTACCTGGTGAGAAGATGGTGTAAAAAGCTCTGAAATGGTCTTCAGGACTAAGAAGTGACAAAAGCCCTAGGCTAGCAGTGGGGAGATCTGAGGTCTTGTCTGAGTCTTACAGTCTCACTTGTCCCATCTATACAAGAAAAGTCTAATTAATTTTAAAAATTTCTTTGTATTCTGAACCCCTTTGGCAATCTGATGAAGTCTATTTTTCAGAATAATGTCTCTGTGTTTAATCTATAATATCTCTGAATAATACATAAATTAAAATACATAAAATTACAAAAGAAATCAAATATATTGAAATATGATTATTCATTTAAAAAATTTGCAGCCCTCTAGGTTAAGACCCTTGAAGTAGTCATGTCATGGAATTATGTTTTGTATGACTGTTCATGTATAACTCATATTAAATTGCTTTCCCTTCTCGATGAGGGAGGAGTGGATGTAAGGGGGAGAATTTGGAACTCAAAAACTAAAAAAAATCCAAATGTTAAAAAATTGTTTTTACATTTAATTGGGGAGGGGAATAAAACATTAAATTATACATATGTATCTATGTGTGTGCATATGTATGCATATACATGTGTAAAGGTAGATACATATGTGCTTGTGTGTGTATATATATATATATATATGTATCTATATGAATAAAATAGATATATTATTCCCTTATTTGTTCAATAAACTCCTGTGATTCTCTATTAACTCCCCATGTAAAATATCAATTCTCCTGTTTGGAATTTAAAGTTCTCTAAATTCAGGTTCTTTCTACCTTTCCAGTCTTCTTATATGTTGCTTTCCTTTGTACATTATGGCCTAGCATTATGGGCCTACTTCCCATTTCTCACACAGAGTGTTCCATCTCTATTAACTGTATGGCATAGCTTAACTTTCCATAACTGTATTTGGAATGCTCTCCTTCCTTAGATCTGCCTTTTATAGTCAGTCTTTGGTTTCCTTCAAAATACCTCAAGGACCACTTTCTGAAAGAGGCCCTTCCTGGTGTTCTCAATAGAAAGTGCTTTCCAATTCAATATTACCTTGTGTTTATTTTGTTTGTTTCTTATTTATTCCTAGGTATGAACATATTTTCTCCCCTGTTGAAATATAAACTCTTTGAAAGTAGACTGTTTCATTTTAGTCTTTGTATCCTTAGTAGTGTCTGGCAATCAATCAATTTTTAAAAAATAATTGATTTTATTTTTAATTAATGGAATAAAACAAATATTTCCAAAACAGTATAATAAAAATGATGATTGCACATGAAGTTGCAAATCCATTATGTATAACTTTGTGTTCCTTTAAAATATATGATTGTTATCCTGTAATTTTCTTTTTTCTTCTCTCCTCCCCCACCCAAGAGATGAAGGGTCACCATTAGAAACATATATATTCATATTTAAATAAAATGTCATACTATTCATATTTTTTTATCATTTTTTTCTCTGTATATAGAAAGCATCTTCTTTCATATGTCTTTTGTAGTTAATTTGGGTATTTATAATAGTCAAAATGTAATATTTGCCCAAAATTGTTCTTAAAAAATATTGCTATTACTCAATGTTCTCCTAGTTCTGCCCATTTTAGGCTTCATTATTTTGCCCAAGTCTGTCCATGTTTTCTAAGATAATTGAGCTCATCATTTCTTATGGCATGATAGTGTTCCTCTACATTTTAAAAGTTCAAATGTACAAAGAAAGGAAGAAACTATCCTTATACTTAAGCATCTTACAAACTAATGGGGAAGAACACATGTAAACAAATAAGTGCTTTCAAGATGTATGTCAAATAGAAGGAATGTAAATTTATAAAGAAAGGCTCAAGGAGCTGGAAAAACCAGGAAGGTTTCCTGTGGAAGGTCAGGTTTGAGTTGAATCTTGAAAGATGCTAGAAAATGTCAAGAGGCAGGTGGGGGGGGTCAGGAGAGGACTCTAGTTATGGGTGCAAAGGAAAAGGAATAGGAAATTGAGGTATCCTACATGAGGAACAAGTGAACTAGCATCACTGGTCACTGGAATGTGTGATGTGGAGTAAAGTAAGAGAAGGCTATAAAGGTAGGAAGGAGCCATGTTGTGAAGTACCTTAAATGTTAAACAGGGAACTTCATATTTGATCTCAGAAGCAATATAAAATCACTAGAATTTATTGATTGCATATTCAGAAAGAACAGTTAGATGGAAGTGTATAAAGCACCAAGTCTGGAGTCAGAAAGAACTGAATTCAAATTTGACCTTGGTCACTTTCTGTGTGACCCTGGAAAAGTTGCTTTTATGTGCCTCTATTTCTCATCTGTAAAGTGAGCTAGAGAAGGAAATGGCAAAAGAGCCAGGATATTTGCCAAGAAAATCCCAAATGGGGTCATGAAGAATTGGACATTACTGAAATGACTGAACAACATGTTCAGAATTTTACTTTGGCAGGGTGGATTGGAATGGGGAGAGACTTGTCAGAGAGACCAATTAGAAGGCTATTGTAAGAGTCAGTTATACAGTAAACATTTATTAAGTATTTACTATGTGCTAGGCACTGTGTTAAGTCCTGGGAACACAAATAGAGAGAAGAGACAATCTGCTCTTAAGGAGCTCACAATGCAATGGGGCAAACATGCAAACATTCAAACAACCATGGACAAATTAAATCTATACTGAAAAAATTGAAGGTAATCAACAGAAAAAAGGCATTAGTACTAAGGAGGATTAATAGAGACTTGTAGAATATGAGGCTTTCACTGAGACAAGAAGGAGATAGAGATGAGGAGGGAGAGAATTCTAGGCATGAGGTAAAATCCGTGAAAATCCTGGAGCTGGGAGGAGGGATATCTTGTGTGTTCTCCTCACTGTTTTGCAGGATATGCAGTGTAGAGGGATAGAACAGGAGGAGGAGGGAATGTGTAAGAAGACTTGAAATGTGGAAGGGGGCCAGATTAAAGAGCTTTAAACACCAAAGAGGGGATTTTATATTGATCTTGGAAACAATCTCTATTGCATCTAGAGTTATCCCGAAGTTGAATGAATGAGAGGTGGGGATAGAGTGGAGAACAGAATCTGTTTTAGAAAAATTAATTTTACAATTGAGTAAGTATGACTTGGAGTGGTGAGATCCAGAGGCAGAGGTACCAACTAGTAGGTTATTGTAATAATATAATGTGTAGTTGGTGTCATAGGAGAGAACAGGGTTTATACAAAAGAAGATACAAAGGTAGAAATTCAGTATTTGTCAACTGATTGGATATGGGATCATGAGAGAGAATGAGGAGTGAAGGATAAAACCTAATTTGTAGACTGGGGATGGTACTTTGGCAATTATAGGGAAGTTAGGAATAAGGGAGAGTTGGGGGGATGTTAATGAGTTCAATTTGGGATATGTTGAGTATAAGATTCCTGGGTTGGAGGTATGAGCTTGTATGTCAATAGGGTGACTAGAATTAAGATGATGACACTCTGAATTAGATTGGTATGACTAGAGAAGGAAATATAGATTGGAAATGTGGAGTTAAAAAATGAAAAGATATGATATACATATATATGCATATATACATATATATATGTGAAGTGAGTGAAAGTGATGAGTTAAAGTGAAGTTGAGATTATGAAACTGGGAGATTTGGAGATGATGGCACCCTCAAAATAACAGAGAAGTTAGGAATAAAGGAGTTGAAGAAGAAAAATGAATTCTATTTTTGATATGTTGATTTTGAGATGGTTTCAGGATACACAGTTTAAAATGTCTAATGAGCAGTTGGAAATTTGGAATTGAAGATTGGGACAGGAATGGATATATAGATCTAGTAATAATGTCTATAGGTAAGATATTGAACCCATGGAAACTGAGGTGATCACCAAATGAGAGAATGTATTGGGAAATGAGAAATTGGCTGTAGAAAGAACCTGTGGAAGGTATTCCTTGAGTAAGGGATATGGCAAAGATGAAGATACAAGAAAGGAGGCTTCAAAGGAACAACCAGACAATTAGGAGTAGAGCAAAGAATGAGAAGAGTCATAAAAACCCAAAGAGGAAAGAGTATTCAGAAGGGATAGTGTTCTGGGTGGTCAAATACTATAGGTGCCTTGGTGTCAAAGAGGAGGACTGAGCAAAGGCTATTGTCAATCAATGAGAATATTGGTAACCAAGTTACTTCTGATTCCAAGCCCAGGACTAAATCCACTGCTCTATACTGAGTAAAAGAATAAAACAAGAAAAACATATTAACTGAAGCCAAATAATTGAGAAGAGATTTATTTTTGTAATTATTATAAATAACTAACATTCATTTAGCATTTTAAGGTTTGAAAATCATTTTACATATACTACTTCGTTTGATCCCACAGAAAAGTTGCTATAATCCCCAATTTGCAAATGTAGAAACTGAGGTTGAGAAAGCCTAAGTGACTTGTGAAGAAGGATTTGAACTTGTTTTCCTGATTTTAAACTGGTCTGACAGTTTGTCTACCTAGTGTAGAAACTATATGTATCTATAATTTCTGTTATTTACTAATAAAATCATATTATCAGAAATTTAGAAATAGTAGAGACCCCAGAGGCCATATAATCCAACTCTGACATTTTTGCAAGCACACAAGCAGGAAATGAGAGATGGGATATGAAGCCAAGTATTATGTTTGTAGATATGGTGCCAAACCTTCATATACTACCATCCTATTAACCCTGCTCCTCCAAGATGTGAACATTGATTTTATCATTTAGGTAGAACCCACCTATCTTTATTTGTCTGATCCTCTACTAAAACAAATAATAGCAACAACAAACTTTCCTGTGTATATAGCATGAATTTATTGTTATTATTTTTGCCTTTAACTACATGGTTTTATTCAACATGAAGATAGTTAAAATTGTTATTTTGGTTCTGTATTCTTTACTGTCAATCACTTCATATATGCCTCATAGTTTCTCAATTCTCCATATTCACTTATACTTATGGCACAATTACATTTCCTTCTGTTTACATAGGAATAAGGACAGAGCTTGATTTCCTTGTACTGGTGAGAAAATGCAATATACCCAATGTACATTAACCCTTTCTTTACACTATTCGGTCTTAGGGTTGCCTGCCAAGGCTCAAACAGTATGTGCCTGAGTCAGGAAGCCAGTTCATTATCTACTATACCTATAACAAAAACTTCTAGTGGAAATATTTTTCCATAGACTAAGTCTTGCTCCCTGCCCCCTGTCAATAATCTCTTTAAGGTAAAGTCCCAGGATTCAGCCATTGGAACAAAATACATAAACAATTTTTTTAACTTTTATTGAATACATACATACTGTTTTTATAAGTCTAGTTTAAATGAGAAATCAAAATAAACATGTCATTTATGGCTATATAAATATAGATATAGACATAGATATTCTTGAGGGGGAACTACTTTGAGTTCCCCTCTCCCCACCATAGAAATCTTTTCTTTTTTCCCAGAATGACAGCCTCTAAAGAGTTCATTTTCTTTTCTATTGCATTCAGGTCTCTAGTCTTGTTTAAGAAGTATCAAAGCATTTCATCAATCAAGCAAAGAATCAGATGTGTGGCTTTGAATACAGTAGATATTCATGTAAATAACCAAAGTTTTCCTGCATTGACATAGAGCTACTACTTCCAAGTGTCTGGGTCTGAAAAAAGCTATCTTTAGGAAGAAGTCTAACTATTATTTACAGAGTGACTTTTGGGATTTGTGCATGTGAATATGTATATGTATGTGTTAGTGTATGTATGTATGTATGTATACATGCATGCACATATTGTGTTTTAATTTTCAACTCTTCCTATCTTGTTGAGTGATGAATGACAAATTGAACTGGTTTGCACGCATGTTTGACACCACCCTACACCATTTTTTTTTGCAAGGCAAATGGGGTTAAGTGGCTTGCTCAAGGCCACACAGCTAGGTAATTATTAAATGTCTGAGGCTGGATTTGAACTCAAGTACTCTTGACTCCAGAGCCACTTCTCTATCCACTGTGCCACCTAGCCGCCCCTATACCACCCTACACCTGGAGAATTTTCCATCTATCTCCATATTCTCTGGAGTACAACCTGGAATCCATTGGACTCTTTATTTCTTTATTTCAATTCATAGACACAGCGTCTTCAGGGAAACCTACCACTCCCCACCCTGTCAAGGAAGCAAAAAAAAAGGAGTCATACCTTTTATTAGAAATTTTGAAGGCACCAAAGACATTAAAACTTTTCCTTTCTTTCCACTGATTACAAAGTGGACCATCTTTCCTACAATCAGAACCACAGGATTTAGAATTGAAAGGCATCTTAGAGATCATTTAACCCAGATGAGGAAATTGAGGCTATTAGAAATAGAAGAGACCTTTATTATAGCTTTCTCATATGACAGAGACCCAGAGGACAGAGGTGACTTACTCTAAATCACACAGTAATCAGTGATGAAGCTGAAACTGGAATCTGTCTACTGACCTCAAGTTCAGGGCTCTTCCCATTATGTTACATTATTTTTAGGCTAATATCTATAGGGAAGGAGTTTGAATTGTTTTCCCAGTAATGGTGATCAGTTGCTTAGAACATGACAGTTATTGTTGTTATATAAGGTTTCCAAGAGTATGATCATAATCTTCAATATTTATTATTATTTCATCAATGCATGGACTCCCTTTATTGATGCAACTCACAAACCTCCCATGCCTTATCAATTAAGCTAGCCAGTTAGCTATTAAAAGATACCTGCTATATGCCAGACACTTTGCTAAGCCAAGATCTCTTTCTCCCTTTTGCCTCCTCTTTCTTGTTCTTACCCTTGTTGCAGTTGCTGTTCTTGTTCTTGTCCTTGTCCTTGTTCTTGTTCTTATTCTTGTTCTTTTTTTTATAAAATTAGTGGCAAGGTGAACAACTCTCAGATGATGAACCTTTCATCATTTTTCTAGGTTACTCTGCAGATGACAGATGCACTTTCCATAATTTGACCCACATTGGATAATTTTTCACCTTAAGAAGGACCTGCATGATGATGACGATCATCATCATCATCAATATAATATTAATGAGAAACAGTGTGGACCAAAAGTGGGATTGAAGTTAGACAGCCTGGGTTCACATTCTGCCTCACACATATTGGCCAAATGATCCTGGACAAGAATCTTTCAGTGTCCCCAGGAAATGCTCTAAAAATGAAAAATTGCACAATAATTGCAAGCTTCCTTTTGTAAATAGTTCCTTATGTAAATGAAACCATATATCTGGATAACAACAATAATATTACTCCCTTATTTTTATATAGTAGAGGCAGTATTACATATTGGAGTTAATGTTGGACTTGGAGTCAGTATAAACTGGGTTAATTTCTCAAACTTACACTTACTGTGTGACCATGAACAAGTGACTTAACTCATCTGAACTTCAGTCTTTTCATTTGTAAAATGAAGGGGCTAGATGACTTCTAATATAAATTCCAGGTATACATTTTTTGAGACTATAAACTTAGCACTTTTGAGATTTAGGCCACTCCCTAGTATTAATTTCCCAAGAGGCAGTGAAGTGAATTCTCATATTGAGAGTTTTCCACACTGACTATATCACAGATACAACTTATATGTAATACTTTATAGTTTATAAAGCACACATTCGTTTCATTTGATCCTTGCAAAACTTCTGTGCTAGACCAAGGGATTATTATTCTCATGTTTCAGGTGAGAAACTGAGACTCAGACATTACAGTATAGGTAGTCTAGTCAGATATGTAAGAAGGGACACATAAATTGTTTTAGTAATAATTCACAGGTAAGCAAGTGAATTCCCAAAATAGTGTTAAATGATATTTCATTCTTATGTAGCTGACTTTTGATTGGTACATTTAAGGGTGTTAGAGTTTGCTTCTGCCTAAATTGATTCATCTGGAAGGGATGCCAACTTTCTTGTTTACTTTTGAGTATAAAAGAATGTATCCCCCCGGAGTGGAGGCAAGGAGCCACTCACACTCAGTTGGTCATCCTGGAAGAGCTGGCCATCTCCTGGTAGGATCTCATGTGTTCCTATGACACACCTTGGAATGAGCCCAAAAGGGACCCAGATGGCATGTTATCCTTATTGTTTCCTTTGCTTTAATAGTGATAAATTATAACTAGTTATATTTTCTGAGCTATATCTTCCTTGAATCCTAAAAGGATTAGAAAATTAAGTGATTTTCTTATTGGTGTTTGCCTCAGTGGCCCACTAATTCTGTGCCCAGCATTAGTAGGTGCAATTTACTTCTATGTCATCTCCTTGACAGCCATCACACCACAATGTACATACTCTCTGCTCTCTCATTCTCCCCTTTCCAGTTCTGGAACTATTATAATATCAACTCATTGTTCTTGAAAAGGGTGTATCAATCTACTCCCCTGTGGTTCCATTGTAATGTTCCAAACCAAAATATTTCTCTCTTATCATCATACCCCCATGGGTACTACACTTATTAAAGTGTAATCTGCCTTTGATTTTGTGTATATTCCTAGCACTTAGCAGAGTTTGGAGCATAGTAATCACTTAACATACTTTTTCATTCATTCATTCATTCATTCATTCATTCATTCAGATTGCACAAGTATTCAATAGTAGAGTCAGATAATAGGCCAAGTCTTTTGACAGCTCTTTCCACTATAATTCACGGCCTCTCAAAGAATCTGCCCACATTCTTTCACTTGAAATCCCCTGAAGAATCTGATTTCTTGATGCTTTAATCAACTGGACAAAGATTGGGATAAACTATTGCTGTTGCTGCTTTTCCTCATCCTTCTCACAGGGGAAAAAAGCAAGACTGGATGTATTTTCAGGATGACTTTTCAGAGTATACTTTGTAGCTACTTAGCCAATATAGAATTTAGGGCTAAGACATTTTAGAGAACATCTAATCTCTTCATCTTTTTTTTTTTTTTAACAAATCAATGCCAAAAGAATTTAGGTGATTGTCCAGATCAAGTTTGACATCATTTAAACAGAGAACCAAGAATATAGGGAAGAATAATGAAATATATGAATCTCAGTACTAAGTAGAAACAAGGCTGGTGACTGGATCTAGTTAGGTAATTTCTGCTTATAGAAGGACTTTTGTTTGTTTCTGTTTTCATAGAGATTGTAACAAAAATTTGCTAATTGATAACTAAAAGTAACTGAGAAGATTGACCTCACAATGCCATCAAGCTATTACACTGTATCATTTTTCCTTATTTACAGTCAAACATCTAGAAAGAATCATCTGCATTTGTTACCTACATTTGCTCACCACCCATTCACTCCATAATCTTGCTGTCTTTCAACCAGACAACTTGCACGAAACTGCTTTCCTCAACATTATCAATGAAAATACACATACACACCCACACTCACACATACACACAGACACATATACACATATACACATATTTATACATATATATATATATATATATATGTTTTTATCTGGTAGGATGAGTTGTCTATATTTGTGTATGTATATGTATATGTATATGTACATGTATATGTATATGCATATGTATATGTATATGCATATGTATATGTATATGTATAAACATATCACTCTATCAGAGTGTGTGGGATTAAAATCCACTAAAAAAACTACAGAGACTCCTCAGCAAAATTTTGTCTTTTTCTTGAGAAAAGGGCATGCTCCAAGTCTCACAAAGGTAGCAAAGATCAAGGAGCTGCCCGGAGGTGACAGTCAAACAAGATTATATGGCCTAGTGCCATCTCGCCCCCCCCCCAAGCCCCATCTCTTCCCACCTGATTGGTTAAGATTTTCAGAGTTACAATCTTTACTCAAAAACTCTACCCAGTTACAAAGAAAAGAATAAAATGTTTTCATAGAATATTACCTCACCATCCAGATGGTGAGAATATCAGAAGCTTTCTAATGACCTTTTGTTGTCTATCTAAATGAATTAATGTCTGAGTATGCAAGGCCTTCTAAGAAAATCTACTATTTTCTTAGTTTAGTACTTATTATCAAAAAAAGAGGAGGCAGTCTACTGTTCTCCCTCTGGAAATAGTCCGCTGTTTCTCTCCCTAACAGCATTGAGAGGGTGTCTGGCTTAGAATGCAAGATCCTTCTCCCTTCTTTCTTCTAAGAATAGTCTAAGAGTAATAGTCTAAGAGTCTGTCTTTGTTTTAATGATTTTTAACCCTGAGAGGACTTCACTAGGAATACTAACTCTTAAGTGGGAATATTCTACTCAATCTAGACATAGATATATATCTTATCCAATCAGCATCTTTTTCATTAGAAAAACATAGACCTAACCCAGACAAAGATAAATCATGGAAATAATACTATAGGCCAATATTATTAATAAGCATTGACTCAAAAATTTTGAATCAAATCCTATTAGAATATCAAGATTTATCCAAGGACTCCCTCATTATAGCCAAGTGGATGCACAATCACCTCATTGGTAGTAAAAGACAGTAAAAGCCTTTGACAAAGTATAACACTCTTTATGCTAAAAACTCTGTAAAATTCAGAAGGGTTTTTAAATTTCATAAAGAAGCACTTATCTGGGGCGGCTAGGTGGCGCAGTGGATAGAGCACTGACCCTGGAGTCAGGAGTACCTGAGTTCAAATCTGGTCTCAGACACTTAATAATTGCCTAGCTGTGTGGCCTTGGGCAAGCCACTTAACCCCATTTGCCTTGCAAAAACTTAAAAAACAACAACAACAACAAAAAGAAGTACCTATCTCAAACCAAAATCAAACATCATTCACAATTGGGATATACTAAAACATTTTCTAATAAATAAATGAGTAAAGCAAGGATGTCCACAACTATTATTTGATATAATTCTGGAAATGCTAGCAAGAACAATAACACAAAAGAAAGGAATTAAAGAAATAAATTTAGGTAATGAGAAGATAAAACTCTCCCTGTTTGCTGATGATATAATAGTTTTCCTGATCCTTAGGGATTTGGAGAAGATGCTAATTGAGATAAGAGCTTTAGCAAAGTTAGTTGTAACTACAAAATAAATTCTTAGGAAAATAACAGCATTTCTATATTATAATAATAGCAAAACACAGAAAACATTAATAGATGAGGAAATTCTAAATGAAATAGTTGCCAAATGCATAAATAGTTGGGGCTCAACCTCCAAAAGTACCCCAAACAATTACATACATTTAATAAAAAAGCACTCCTTAAAGAAATAAAGAACAACTTGAATAACTAGAGGACTATTCAGTGTTCATGGCTAGACTGTGCCAATATAATAAAAATGATAGTACTACCAACATCAATTTACACTTTTAATGCTATACCAATCAAATTGCCAAGGGAGTACTTTATAGAACTTGATAAAATAAAACAAAATTCATTTGGAAAAGCAAAAGATTAAAATATGAAGGAAAATCATGTAAAAAAGTAAAGACATTAAAATCAGATAGGGTGGAGCATTTCCAGACCTCCAATTATATTTAAAAGTGGCAGTCATCAAAACCAAACCATGTGGTATTAGTTACTAGAGAGATAACTCAATGAAACAGACTAGACAAGAGAAATTAAAAAATAATAGAACTGTCTGGCAATTAGTTGGTACAGTGTATAAAGCACCAGCCCTGGAGGGGGTGGGGCTGAATTTAAAATTGGCCTCAGACACTTAATGATTGCCTAGCTGTGTGACCTTGAGGAAGTCACTTGACCTCATTGCCTTAGATAAATAAAAAATTTTAAAAAGAAGTAATAGAACTGAAATAACCCAAATGCTTGCTAAAGTGGAAAATATAAATTACCTAGGGAAAAACTCAATATTTGATAAAAACTGCTAGGAAAATTGGAAAGTAGTCTGGAAGAAATTAGGCTTAGACCAACATCTTAAAACATACTCCTCGAAACATTCTAAATACATATATGTCTTTAATATTAAAGATACTAAGTAATTGTGGGAAAAAATATTGAAGCAACTTCTCTGATGGACTTATGAAAAGGAATGGGATCTCTCCTAGAGACAAAACTGATGGGATTTGAACACAGACTGAAGTACATTTTTTTTCTTTTTCTCTCACTATTTTTTTTTGAGGTTTCTCTATCTTTGTAGGGGGAGGGGCATTATGCTTACTTTTACAAAAAGTCTACTGTAGTAATGTGAAAATAAATAAATTAATAAAGATACTATAAAAAGGTTAGAGAAACAGATCATATTGCTTTCACAGTATAGGTAAAAGTCATAGTCTTAGCTAAATAAGAGACTGAAGAATTACCAAAGATAAAATAAATAATTTTGATTACTTAAAATTGAAAAAATGTCTGTACAGACAAAATAATACATCTATGATAAGAAGGGAGTGGCCAAAGATGGGGAGGGGGAGAAGAGATTTTTATATCAGATTTCTCTAATAAGGGTTTCATATCCAAGATACGTAAACAATAAATGTATATGACTAATAGCTATTCCTTCATTGTCAAAGGATATGAACTAACATTTCTTAAAGAATTAAAATCACATAAAAAAAGCTCTGAAACATTTACAATGAGAAATTCAAAACAAAATACTGTTGAGCTTTTACTTTACACTCTGAAAACTGGTAAAAATCATCCACAGAAGTGGCATCTTTTGAAAGGGCTGTGAAAAGATAGACACACTAATACATTGTTGATGGATCTGTGAAATGGTTCAACTGTTTGCATAATTTGGAATTATGCAAATACATAGAAAAATAAATACAGAGAAACATAGAGATAGCTATATGAACTAATACAGAATGACTAAGCAGATCCAAGAAAACGATATATTCATTTACTACAATAATGATAATGGAAAGAACAATGACATATTAAAAGCCAGAAGTAAATATAGCAAAATTATAAAGATCAAATAGGACTAGAAGGAGGAGATATGAGAAACCCACCCCTTTGTGGAAAGGATAGATCCACAAGGACTTTACATTACACTTACATTTTGGGATTTTTTAAAAATATATCAATAAGTTGTGATGACCTTCTCCCCCCTAAAAATATCATTTTTCATATGGAATGGCTACCTGAAAGGGGAAGGGGAGAGAGACACATTTGGTGATGTGAGAAACAGAAAATAGAAATAAAAATATGCACAATCATTTCATTGATGCCTTTCATCTTACATCACAGATATCTCCCACATATTCCTCTCCAGATTGAATTTTTCTTTGTGACAAAGAAAAATAATTTAGAAAAAAATCCAATATAGAATCTATCTGGCAATATATACGACATTCTGTCCCAGTAGTTTTTCATACCCTGCTGTGATAGCAGAGGAAAGTTTCATTATCTTTTCTCTGGAATCTTCAACCAATGAGACCTTTATTGCTAAGTCCAATGGCTTTTTTCAGTTCTCATTATTTTTTATCTCTCTGCAACTTTTGATACTGTTGATCACTTAGGTATTCTCTCTTCCCTTACCTGCTATTAACACATCTCATTTTGGTTCTATTCCTATCTGACTGACCATTTCTTCTCAGTCTCCTTTGCTAGTTCATGAGCCATCTATCTTCTTCCTTAGTATAAGTCTTTTTTAGAACTGACCTAGCCCTTCTTTTCTCTAATACTATCCTCTCTTGGAAATCTCACCCATAAGTTCAGTTGCCATCTCTATACTTCAATCAATACATCCATTTCTAATATCTCCTAAAAAAATAGAAATTGCCTTCTGGACATCTGGATGTTTTTATAGATATCTCAAACTCCACATGTCCAAAACAGAACAGAGTTTCCTCATTAAATAACAATTATAGCTTTTATTTATACAGCGCTTTAAGTGCTTTACAAATATTATCTCATTTTATTCTTGTAATAATCCTGGGATGGGGTACTCATATTATATCTATTTTTCACATGAGAAAATCAAGGCTCAGGGAATTTAAGTGACTTATCCAGAACCCCACAGCTAATGTGTTTAAGGCTGTATCTAAAGTCAGTTCTTCCTGAATCTATGTGTTACATTCTGTCCATTGCACTATATAACTGTCACTCTCCCAAAATTTCATTTCCATTTAAAACATCTTATCTTCCCATTCAGCCAGGGTTTTAACCTTAGAGTTACCTTTGGCTTTTCCTTCTCTTTCACATCCATACCACATTCATTCAGATATCAAGCTACCTTCATAACATCAATCATATCCTTGCTTTTCTTCCCATTCATACAATCACTACACTCAGGTTTTCATCACCTCTCACCTAGGTTACTGGGTATCCTAATTGATTTCCCTGCTTCCAGCCTTTTTCCATCTCTAATACATATTTCACATGACTACAAAAATGTGTTTCTAAGGCACAGGTTTGGCCATGTCATACCTCTATTTTTCTCCTTGATCTGATAATTCTGGAATTTGTATGCAAAATTCCTTGGCATTTTCATTTTTGGATCTCTTTCAGGAGGTGATCAGTGGATTTTTTTTTTCAATGATTCTTTTACCCTCTGGTTCTAGGATATCAGGGCAGTCTTGATGATGTCTTGAAAGATGCTGCCCAGGCTCTTTTTTGATAGTGGTGTTCAAGTAGTCCAATAATTCTTAATTAATTAATTAATTAATTTGTTTATTTTGGGGGGTTGTTTTTTGCAAGAAAAATGGGGTTAAGTGGCTTGCCTAAGGCCACACAGCTAGGTAATTATCAAGTATCTGAGACCATATTTGAACCCAGGTACTCCTGACTTCAGGGCTGGTGCTTTATCCACTTCACCACCTAGCTGCCCCTTAGACCAATAACTCTTAAATTATCTCTTCTGGATCTGTTTTACAGGTCATTTACTTTTCCAATTATATATTTTACATTTTCTTCTATTTTTCATTTTTTTATTTTGCTTGACTGATTCTTAATGTCCCATAGAGTCATTAGATGCCATTTGTCCAAGTCTATTCTTCAAGGAATTATTTTCTTCAGTTAACTTTTGCTCTTTTTCCATTTAGTCAATTCTATCTTTTTTGATTGATATCTTATTTTTCCAATTTCATGCTAAAAAAGTTTTTCAACATTCATCCACTTTCATATTTATAAAGTACACAATTTTCTTCTACCCTCCCTTCCCACTCACATCTCTTCAGCAGTGAATAGTCTAGTGAACATTTTAAATGTATATATGTCTTTAACATAGTTACATATTTATATATGTTTACATATTAGTTTACATATTAGTCATTTTGTGTGAGGAATTAGAACTGAAGGAAAAGAAAGAAAGCCATGGAATAGGAAAGAAAGCCATAAGAGAAATTTAAAAAAAGTGATCATAGTATTTATTCAGATTCTGTGTTTTTTTCCCTGTCTGGATGTGGAACACATTGTCCATAACAGATCTCCTAGAGTTGTTCTAGCTCTCTGAATTGCTGAGAGGAGCTGTATCCATCATATTTGATCAATTCAGAATGTTGATCTTAATGAATACAATGTTCTCTTGGTTCTGTTCCCTTTGCAGCATTAGTTTGTGTAATTCTTTCCATGCTTCTCTAGAGTCTGATCAATCATGATTTCTTATAGAACAATAGTACTCCATAAAATTTCTATGCCATAGCTTGCTCAATCTCACTTCAAAAAGAGCTGCTACAAATTCTTTGGAACATGTGGGACTTTTCCCAACTTTTTTTTATTTCTTCTGTATATAGGCTAGTATTGATATTTCTGGGTCAAAGGGTATGAGAATTGAAATTAATTTTTCTTTAAATGCTTAGTAGAATTCACTTGTAAATCCATTTGGACTTGGAGACTTTTTCTTATGGAGTTTATTGATGGTTTCTTCAATTTCTTCTTCTGAAATGGGGTTATTTAAGTATTTTATTTCCTCTTCTGTTAATCTGGGTAGTTTGTATTTATATAAAAATTCATCCATTTCATTCAGATTGTCAAATTTATTGGCATACAGTAGTACAAAAACTTTGAATTGTTTCTATATTTCCTCTTAATTGATTGATTTTTTTGATACTGATAATTTGGTATTCTTTCCTTTTTTAAATCAGATTAACCAAAGATTTATTTATTTTATTTTTTTTCATAAAACCAACTCTTAGTTTTATTTATTAGATCAATGCGTTTTTTGCTTCCAGTTTTATTAATCTTGCTTTCATTTTCAGAATTTCTAATTTGGTATTTAACTGGGGATCTTTAATTTGTTCTTTTTCTAGTTTTTTAGTTGTATACCCAATTCAATGGCTCCTCTTTCTCTATTTTATTCATATAAGCATTTAGAAATATAAAATTTCCCCTAAAAACTGTTTTGACAACATCCCATAAATTTTGGTATGCTGTTTCATTGATATCATTTTCTTGGATGAAATAATTATTTAAATAATTTGGGTTTTTTGAGCCACTCATTCTTTAAAATTCAGTTATTTAGTTTCCAATTAATTTTTGGTTTATCTTTCCATTGCCCTTTATTACATATAATTTTTATTATATCATGATCTGAAAAACATGCATTTATTATTTCTGCATTTGATTGTAATATTTTTATGCCTAATAAATGGTCAATTTTAGTATAGGTGCTATGTTCTGCAAAGAAAAGGTATATTACTTTGTTATACACATTTATTTATGTCCAGAAGTCTGTCTCTAAGTTTTCTAAGTTTTATTCACCTTCCTCACTTTCTTGTTTATTTTGTGGTTTCATCTAATTCTCTTCATTATGTCCCCCAATGAGGTCCTATATTATCAAAGGTTTGCTGTCTGTGTATTCTTGTAATTCATTCAGCTTCTCTTCTAAGAATTTGGATTCTATACCACTTGATGCACATACATTTAATAAAGATATAAATTCATTGCTTATGGTGTCTTTTAAGAAGATATAATTTTATTCCTAATCCCTTTTAATGAGATTCATTTCTGCTTTTGCTTTGTTCATGAGGTCAGGATTGCTATCCTTGATTTTTTTTACTTCCATTGAAGCACAATATATTTTTCCCCAGTCTTTTACCTTTACCTGTGTGTATCTCTCTACTTCAAATGTATTTCTTGTAAGCAACATATTGTAGGATGCTGGTTTTCAATTCATTCTGCTATACCCTTCTATTTTATGGGACAGTTCATCCCATTCACATTTACAATTAAAATTACAAAATCTGTATTTCCCTCCATATTGTCTTTCCCCATTTGTACTTTTCTCTTTCCTTTCTTCTTATTCCTCCTTATCAATGTTTTGCTCCCTTTCCCCTTTAACTTTCCTCTTAAATTTTAACTTTGACTTTACTTTGACTTTTACCTTCACTTCCCCTTTTATCAGGCCCTTCTTCCCCTTTCTTTCCCTCTCTCCTCTCACTTCCCTGTAGGGTAGGATAAATTTTTAAACACAATTGGGAATGTATGTTATTCCCTTTCTGGGTCAAATATATTGAGTAGAATTTATTTAGTGTTCACACCCTCCCTTCTTTCCCTCTACTGTAATAGGTCTTTGTATCTCTTCACCTGGTGTTATTTATCCACTAATGCCTAACATTCTCCTAGTATAGTCTTCCATTTTATGTTTTTGTTTTTTAACCCTGTCTTGTACTTACAATACCTTTGTTGAAATATACTCCTTTTATCTGACATGATGGAAGTATTATTTGCAGTATTTTGATTGTTTATTTGATCAATTGATAAGCAGTATTACCTCATAGACATGTCCCCTCTTCTATATCATTAGAAATATACTTCTCAAAAGTCACAAAGTGGGACGGCTAGGTTGTACAGTGGATAGAGCACTGGCCTTGGAGTCCGGAGTACCTGGGTTCAAATCTGACCTCAGACAATAATAACCTAGCTGTGTGACCTTGGGCAAGCCACTTAGCCCCACTGCCTTGAAAAATCTAAAAAAAAGTCATAAATCACATCAAATTATAATCACCTTTTCAAGTACTATCCATGGACATGCAATTCTCATGAGCAAAAGAATCAAGCAAAGCCAAATCATGTCATGAACCATTTATATTGTCCCTCCATTCAAAGCAATTCCCTCCAGGTATAGCCAAAGTGTCAAGCAAAGCACAATCTCTTCATGATGCTTTGATATTCAGTTCTTTTAAGTACACTCTCTCCCACTGACCCTTTAGCACCCTAAACATGGTACTAAAATCCTGTTAATTAAAGTATGAATTAAGGCAAGCTCTTTCTAATCTGTTTATCTAGAACCCTTCAAAGTACTCTGCCCCTATTTTACTTCAACTCTCCTTAACCAAGTATGTAGTAAAGTAAGGTCACTTTTGATTTAATTATGTGTACAGCCTCTAAATACTCCAAGTACTGGAACACCTTGAAGGTCTCTCATAAGAATTTTAGAATTGATTGTAAGGCATGGAAGACACTGGCACAGGACCAGTTAGCATAGGGTACCCTATAAGAAAGTGCTGAGCGCTGTGAGAATTACAGTAGCTCAAAGAAAATGTGAGATACATAAGTTTAGAGTAAAACCCCAGATATTTATCTGAAGTATTTGTAACCAACCCGTCATAGAGCCTTTTGAGCTCATATTGCTCTGATCAGTCACAGGTGGACTCATAGTAATTTTTCTCAAATATAGTGATATCATTTTGGTCTTCTTTGATAACAAAGGAGAAGAACCAAACATACCCATTGCCTCTAAGTATAATATTCAGCCCTTTAACTATCCTAAGAGAAATACAATTTTCAAGAATTGCAAGTATTATCTTCCCTTGTTGGAATGTATACAATTTAATGTTCTTGAGTAGCATTTGTTTTTTCTTTCTATTTACCTTATTATGTAGTAGGAAATTGAATTTTCTGTTCAGTTCTTGTCTTTTTACCAGAAAATTTTAGAAAATGTTATCAGAAAATTTTATTGAAAGTTCATCTTTTTCCCTGACAGAATATACTGAATTTACAGAGTAGTAAATTTTTGGTTGTAATCCAAAACCCTTTGTTCTCCAAAATATCATGTTCCAGGCTCTCCAGCCCTTTAATGTTAAAGCTAATAAGTCTTGTGTAATTCTGATTGTGCTTCTTTTGCATTTAAATTGCTTCTCTTTGGCTGCTTTCAGTCTTTTCTCCATTCTTTGAGACTTTGGAATTTGACTATGATAGTCCTTGAAGTATTTTTGTAAGGTATCTTTCTAGAGGTGTTCTGTGTATTCTTTCAAGGACTTTTTTGTCTTTTTGATCTAGTATATTTGGGCAGTTTTCCATGATAATTTCCTGAAAGAGAATTTTCCAGGCTCTTTTTTTATCTAGGACTTCTGGTAGACCAATAATTCATAATCTCTCCTAGATCTATTTTCCAGATCATTTGTTTTTCCTAAAAAGATACTTCTTCAATTTTTTAACCTTTTGATTTTGTTTGATGGAATCCTGATGTCTCATAGATTCATTAGTTTCTATTTGTCCAACTCTATTTTTTTACGGTTTTATTTTCTTCAGTTAACTTATGTGTTTCTTTTTTCAGTTGGTTAATTTTACTGTTAAATGAGTTATTTTCTTTTCCAATTGATCAATTTTATTTTTTGATGATGCATTCTTTCCCCAGTTGATCATTTTTACTTTTAAAGGAGTTAATGTCTTTGGTCATTTTTTCACAGTTCTACTGTATGGATCTCATTCCCCCCCCCCATTTCCTTCTTCCTCTCTTCTTTGGTTTTAAAAAATTTTTTAAGTTCTTCCATGTAGTTTTGTATTTGTGTCCAATTCATAAATTCCTTTGAGACTTCCCATATAGGTAATTATCATCTCTCTCTCTCTGTCACTCTCTCTCTCTCTCTCTCTCTGAATTGCTTCTATGGTTAGTATTCTTTTTGTTTTTTTTTGCTCATTTTGATTGTTGAGCTCTGTTCCTGGGGTATAGGGAGCATAGTCCTGAGCTTTTTGTGCTGTAGCTGGGCTCAGATCCATAGAGAAAATGTTGCTTATGCAGCCCAGGTGTTGCCTATGTAGAAGTTTGTTTCCTCCTTTATGTCTAGGCTCTGCCTGTGCAGTGGTTTGTTACCAACTAAATCTTGTCTGTTGTCTCAGTGTTGTCAGGGTTCAGACTTTGGGGATGAGACCCTCCCTGCTGGTCTTCTATTTAATTTCTTGGACCTGGACTGCTGTCTAGCTGCCAGGAGCTATGCTGCACTATGGCTAGAAGTGTCCTGCTGGTTTTCCTGCTCTCTTGCCTAGCTGGGCTTTACTTCTTCTTTTCCCCTGAAGAGAAAGACTTTCACTGAAGATTCTTCATGATATCACAGTTGAAAACTTATTTTGGTCGTTTGTGTGTGTGTGTGTGTGTGGAATCTGTAGCTTAGATATCTGTGTAGAGGCTTCATTTAACATTGTGTAGGGAAAAACTTCAGGGGCATGCTTGGCTCCCATCAATTCTATTTTTTAAAGAAGTTATATTTTTCCATTTGCCTAAATGTATTTTTGAAGGAATTTTTTTTTTACATTTGTCCAATTGTACTTTTAAAAGATTTATTTTCTTAAGTCAATTTTCATGATTCCTTTTGCAAAATGTTGAATTCTTCTTGAATTTCTTTCCATAATTTTTCTACTTAATTTTAAAAATCCTTTTTGAGCTCTATCAAGAAGTCTTTTGGGTCTGTAGACAAATTCATATTCCTCTCTGGAACTTTACATGTAGTGTTTTTTCTGAAATGATTGTGTTCTTCCTTATCTCCAAGGTAACTTTCTAAAGTCCCAACTTTCCTCTGACTTTTCTTATTCATTTTGATCTCAGGTCCTGGTACACAGAAGCATACTTCTTGTTTGGGGGAAGGCCTACTTGCAGACTTTACCTGTTGAGAACAGCATCAATCTGTCCACTGGGTTGGGGTCATTAAAAGACAGATCTTCCCTGTTGAGAACTTTAGGAATCTGCTTATGGGGCTTGGGACTTCTGTGTTGAGAACACTAGTGACTTGCTCACTGGGCTGGGCTATCTTACCAAGTCATGTTAGCTGAACAGGGGGTCTGGGTACCTGTGTTGGAACCCTCCCAGCTCCTACTGTGCTGTTGGCTTGCTAAGTAAGTAATGTAGGGACATCCTCCAACTGGCCTCTACACCCAGCTGATGCTAGTTTCAACTCCCTGCCTTGGGCTCTTCTCCTTGCTCCTGATCCCACTTCCCCTCCACCTGAGACAGACCTTTCTGGAAAATGCTCCACTCTTTGTGGTTTCTGTTGCTCCAAAATCAGTTTAGAGGTGTGATTAAATGTTATTTCTGAGGGAAATCCAAGAGAGCTTATGGAAGTTCCTGATTTCTCTTTGCCATCTTGGCTCCCCATACCTTTAATTTTTTTCTTAGGATTTTGCAAGGCAAATGAGGTTAAGTGACTTGCCAAAGACCACACAGCTAGGTAATTATTAAGTGTCTGAGGCTGAATTTGAACTCAGGTACTCCTGACTCCAGGGCCGGTGCTCTATCCACTGCACCACCTAGCTGCCCCTATACCTCTATTTTTTAAACCTTTGGGTTGTCTATTCTCTAAAGGGGAAAGTACAAATTCCTTAGTCTGATAATGATAACATTTCATGGGCTAGGCACTACTTACCTTTCAGACTTATTCATATTACCTCTTCTTCACAGCAATAGATTTCAACCCATCTTGATACTAAAATGAACTCAACATTTCATTTACCACTTTGGTGCATTTGCACTGGTTATCCCTTATGTCTGGAATGAGTTTTCCTTTCATTTTTCCTTCAAAGTTCAACTATAGTGCTACCTCATCTAGGAAGTCTTCTCTGATCATTCTTACTATTAGTTATTCTTTTTCACTTTTCTTTGTGCCATATTTATTTGTTTATATGACATATCCCATAGTAAAATGAATGTTATTCGATATTTCTGTGAGGCCGGATCTCTGGAGAAAGTGTCTGGTGTCTCAGCTATTCCTTTCCTGAGAAGTTACAGAAAACATGGGTCATTTCTAATGGATCATTTGCCTCTTTGAAGAGTCCCAAAAAATAGTTAAAACTGAGGATATAATCTTTGTTTCTGAAGAAACTACTTCCCTCAAAAACCTTGATTTCATGAAATTATTCTTCCTAGACTTTTCCATGGGAATCCAACCACCACAAGGTATCCTAGATTAAAGGCATTTTTTCTTTGCCTCTTTATTTAATATGCTCTAAAAGAAGAGGTTGGGGTCAAGATCCTAGGAATCACTATACATTCAGATTTGGAAACTGAGACCAGAGGTGAGGTGATTTGTCTTCAGCATCATCCTCATCCTCATCACCACCAACATTATCATTGTCATCATTATTACCATTACTGTTTTCTCAAAAACAAAATGATTGATTGATATGCTTTATATCTTTTTCTATTTATCCATTCAGCCAATAAACATTTATTATACACTTACCATGTTATTGTTAAGCAGGTATTGGGGGCAAAAATGTAAAAATGTAGTTTCCCACAAATTGTTTGTGCTCAGTATGAGGAATGAACACTGTAGGGATTTCTTGAAGCTCACTCAACTTTAGAACATCATTGATTCACTTAGGCATATGTAGCTGATGGAAGGATATTGCATAATTCATCTATGATTGGAGACTAACATCCTCTGCCTTCAACCTACATCTCCATTGGAGCTTTGGGGATTAGATACCCTAGTGTTTTCCCAGAAGTGAGAGTAGGGAAAATAGACATTAGGTTTTTGTCAGAAAGCTGAAAAGGGATCAACAATAGTGACCATGGGATAGTTCTATAGGATTGGCTTCCATGTTAAGTCTTGTCATTGAACCCAAAAGAGAATTTCTGACTTTGCCACCAAAGGATCCAGTGGGTCCCATCCAACTGATCTAAATCAATTTCAAGGAGTCCTTTGGAGATAGTTGGTAACTCTCATAAATAAAAACTAGCAATCATATAGAATTTCAGGTTGTGCCAAACACAACACAAACTATCCAATTTGGACCTTATACCAACCCTCTAAAGTAGGTGCTATCATTATCCTCTTTTATTGACAAAGAAACTGAGATTTAAAGAGGATAAGTGATTGGCACAGGGTCATGCAGTTAGCAAATGTTTGAAGTAGGATTTAAACTGCAGTTTGACTTCAGTGGCATCACTCTATCCACCAAAGGGGTAGAAATAAAGGAAGTGAGGCAGTCAGTTCTGAGAATCAGAGAGAGCCTGGGGATTAAACAGAACAGGTGATGGATGAACATTTTATTGACAGTATTTGGTCTTTACTAGTACTTGTCACCAGTATCCCAGGCAATGACTCAAGTTTTCACAAGCAAGCATTCTAGGCAAAATGCAGGTAGCAGATGAACAACTCATATGGAGTAAGTGCTAACCATTTGGGCTCCATATTGTTTAAGTAAGTGAGCAAAGTGAAAGGGCAAATTGCCTTTGTGTTGCAATAATTTCTCTCTTTGGCAGGTTTTATTTCATCCTCTTACTCTGAGGTCAAAGATGTTTTTTGTAGTCATGGGGATGATTAGAATTCTGTCAGTAACTATCTCCATCCTGATTGATTCTCTCTCTCTCTCTCTCTCTCTCTCTCTCTCTCTCTCTCTCTCTCTCTCCTCTCAGCAATCACATGTAAGTGACCTGTCCAGGATCACACTTTTAAGTGCCTCTGTCTGAGACAGAATTTGAACTCAGAACTGGTGCTTTAATCATTGTCCCATCTCACTGTCTTTCTTTAGATCATTGGATTTAGAGGTAGAAGAAACCTTAGAAACCATCTGAATCTAGGATTCCCAATGATACTAGTTCAATCCCCCTAACTTTATGGATGAGGAAATTGAAGTCCATAGATGGTGGGAACCTTGTCCAAGGTCACATAAGTAGTGAATAGAGGAGATGGAATTCAGATTCAGGAGTTTTGAGTCAAATCCAAAATCCAAATCTTTGCTCTACACAGAGTACCAGACAACCTCCCTCAGAAGCCTTGATTTCAAGCAATTGCTCTTCTTAGACTCCTGCCCATGGGAGTCCACCCACCACAGGGATCCTAGATTGCAGGAGTCTTTTCTTTCCCTCTTCCTTTAGAATGCTCTAAGAGAAGAGGTTGGGGTCAAGGTTCTCAGTCCTCAGGAATCAGATCCTTTTTTAGCACTATAACAACACAGTCTCCTTTCATCCCCTTGTTCAGAGAATAAATTAGTGAAGAGGTCAGCAGGATAATGTTATCAAGAGATTACCTCTTCTGGGAAAAAAGGCAGGTTGTCTCCAGGCTCAGTGCTCTGCTCCCTTCATCTTTAACCAGGAAGCAGGGGCTATGACCTTAACCATCCAGGCTAGCCCATCTTTATTAAGAAACTGAAAACATGAAGGACTGGGAAAGAGAAAGTCTCCTCTCCTGTCTGTGAGAAGGTCCCCAAGGAGCTGGCCACTGGGGCTGTATTTGCTCTGCTCTCTTCCTGTTGTGGTAGCACCATCCTCCTGCTTTGGATCTTTCACAGAGCTGCTACCCTTGCCAGTCCCTGATTCATTTTTCAGACAGTGTCAGCTAAAAGAGAAGTGAGCTAGGTTGCATTGTACCCTGGGAATTGTAGTTTTGTAACATTTGCAACTTTTTTGAACACACAGTCGATGCCTCCTCATTATTGCTTAAAGCCCCTTGTGAGGGGTATGATAAAGAGCCCATTAAATAGTGAAATGTGAAATATCGTGTTTCTACACTTTGGATTAGTTTCTCTACATCTTGAGAAAAAAATCTAATTATGTAAATAATGCATAAATCCCTTAAGAAAAAGGTAAACTTTAGTCAGCCTTTACAACTCAACTTAAAGTTTCTGCTTTGGATGTGAAAAGAAAACGTTTTCTTTTGTGTGCAAATAAGAAAACCTTTTTAAGTCTTGAGAGAGGTATTATTACATATAGTAAAATCCTTGGTTTGAGAGTCCTAGGTTTTACTTCTACCCTAGGTCCTCCCCATTTCCAAAATTAGGTTTTACTTCTAGTCTAGGACCTTTCTCCTTCTCTCAATGTACTGTGGGAGGAAAAGGAGAGGAAGGAGTGATTGCCATTGTTAAATTTCCTTTTTGGGTTTTAGATTTCTCCTCTTGAAGCTGTAGGTACTGGATTATTTCACTTAAGTCAGAAATTTAGTGCTTGAACTAAACATGGCCCATAACATTCCCCAGTGGGATGCAACCATAATAAAATGGAACTGGGAAATATTTAATAAAAATTAAAATCCAGCAAAACATAGGTAACAGTAGATTTTTAAACAAAGTCCATATTTGTTCTTTTTTGTTTGTTTTTGTTTTTTAGATTTTTCAAGGCAATGGGGTTAAGTGGCTTGCCCAGGGCCACACGGCTTAGGTAATGATTAAGTGTCTGAGACTGAATTTGAACTCAGGTACTCCTGACTCCAAGGCCAGTGCTCTATCCACTGCGCCACCTAGCCACCCCAAAGTCCATATTTGGCCACAGCCAAATAAGTGGATTAATAACTTTCTTTTCTATTTGAGTTTGACATTACTGGATTAAATGTTCTTCTTCCCATTATCTTTAATATTCCACGGTTCTAGGATTACATACTCTTTAAATTAGGAGTTGGGAGATCCGGGTTCAAATCCTAGCTCTGCCATTTTTTGCCTGTGTTACACTGTACAAGTGATTCACTTTTCATGCATGGGCTTCAATTTCCTTATATGTAAAATGAAGCAATTGGACCTCTGATATCTCTTACAATTAGGCAGCTGTAAGGTGCAGTAGGTAGAGCACCAGGCTTTGAGTCAGGAAGACTCTTCCTGAATTCATATCTGGCCTTAGACATGTATTAGTTGTTTCGATACTGGGTAAGTCACTTAACCCTGTTTGCCTCACTTTCCTTAGCTTCAAATGAGCTGGAGAAGGAAATGGCAAACCACTCCAGTATCTTTGCTAAGAAAATCCTAAATGGAATCACAAAGAGTTGGACTTGACTGAACCACAACAAGATGCAGTAGCTAGAATGCTGGGTCTAGAGTCTAGAAGACCCAAGTTCAAATCTTGCTTATGATCCTTTCTTAATTGTAGGATCTTGGACCAATCACTTAACCTCTGTTTGCCTTAGTTTCTTCAACTGTAAATTAAGGGGTATAATAATAACTCTTACTTTCCATGGTTGTTGTAAGGATCAAATAAAATAATATTTGTAAAGTATTTTGCACAATATAAGCTCACAATCTATGCTTCCCATGACTATTTTGGACCTCGGTTATTGCTATGGGTATGATGATTTCTGAGCTATCAATTTTACAAGATTATTGTGAGAAACAAAAGAAAAACGGATATGAAAGTACTTTAGAAGCATTAACTTATATATGAATACAATATTTTATTGAAAATAATCATAATAGCAATAATAATTACTGTTATTGCTAAAATTATCTTCTCCTCCAACATGGTACCTAAATAAAGGGAAGGTGGCTCTTGGGCACATAAGGAGAAGTTATGCAGTTTTTCATCTTCCCTCCCCAGAGTTCCTCTGTCTAGCAACATCAGGAAAAGATGGCCAAATGGTCATTATGTCTTTGACCTTGTAATAAGGGCAATAGCCATTTATATTCCCATAATACTTAAGGTTTACAAAGTGTTTTCCTTACAACAATATAGGAATGTGTAATTATATATCTGTCTATGTAGTTGTGTTTTATACAGCATACATGTCCATATGGGTAAGTATATAAAAACATGTGCATATACATGCATGTGTATATACATTATTTCATCAATGTCAATCAATCAATAAGATTTCTTAAATGCCTAATATGCAGGGTACTATGCAAAACTTTGAGGATACAAAAATATACAAAAGACAGTCCCTGTCCTCAATGAGCTTACAATCTAATGGGGAAGATAGCAAAATAACTAAATATGTGGAAACAAGCTATATACAGAAAGGGAAGGCACTAAAATTAAAAGGAGCTGCTAGTCAATAAACATTTATTAAACATTCTGTATGTGTCAGACACTATACTAATCGTTGGGGATACAAATGCAAAAAATGAAACTGTTCCCATACTCAAGGAATTTATAGTGTAATGTGATATGATAAACTATAAAAGAAGCTGTATTGAGGCCAAGAAAGGAAGTGAGAAGGTGCCCAACAAGGGGGGCATGTGGAGAAGACTCAGAGTAGTATAGTCAGGGAAAAAATAAGATATCCTAAAGCCAGCTTAAATTGCTCCTTAAATGGAGGTTTTACAGTTCATGATCCCACTCCCCCCAATCAGAAGGGCAGTGGATAATAAGGAGGCTGAAGGTATCTTTCAAGATGATGAAGAATGAGCTTCCTAAGGCGTGATCAAAGAGTCAGAAAAGTCCCCAAGTTGTGCAGCTGGTGAGAAATTAAAAGCACAGGAAGTTCTTGGTTTGGGAAATCCCTTCACAGACATAGAACAATAATTGATCTTAATTTAGAAGATTAGAGAATTATCTAGGAGCACTGAAAAATTAAAGGACCTGAAGTATCATCTCATATTCAGCAAATTGGCAAAGATGAAGAAAGGTGATAAAAAAGTAAATACTGGAGGTGCTATGAGAGATAGACACACCAGTGCATTGTTGGTGGAGCTATGAATCAGTACCCCCATTTTAAAAAACAATTTGGAATTATACAAATACTGTGTCTAAAATGTCGAGACCTAGGGAATCCACTACTAGGCATATCCTTCTAAGAATGTCACTGATAGAAAAAAATTCCTCATATACATGAAAATATTTTTAGTAATATTTTTTGTAAAGAAATGAAAATGAAGAAGATACCCATCAACTGGGGGATGACTAAATAAATTGTGGTACCTAAATGCAATGGGATATCATTGAACTGTAAGAAATGATGACTGATGAATACAGAGCAGCAACAAAATAATACATGGCGAATTAACCAAAATCAAGAAAACAATATTCACAATAACTACAGCAATGTAAATGGAGAGACCAACCCTGGTACAATTAAAAATGAACATTGCATAATTTCTAATATAGGAGAAAACATCTTTCACTCCTTTTCAAAGGTGGGCGGTTTTCAGGTATGGAGTACTGCTTATATTTTTAGACTTTTTAATGATATCAGTTTTTATTATTTTTTTATCTTTTTAAAAAATATTATTTGTTATATGTGACGGCTTTCTGGGAGAGGGGAGAAAGAGTTCTGGGAGACATTAGGTTTTATAAAAACAAAATAAATCAACATTTTTTTGTCAAAGAAAAGTTAAATGATTTACCCAGGCCTTGTATGTATTGAAGGCAAAATTTGAACCATGGACTTCCTGATTTTAAGAGGAGGTTATACAGTCTTTCATTACAAATGTTATTATTCCAATTTTAAGAAGATGAACACAAGATTCAGAGAGGAATTAGGACTTACCCAGGTCACATGACTAATTAATATCAGAGCTAGGATTTGAACTCAGGTCCCCAGATTCAATTTCTCGAGTAGAAGGATTATGTTAATACTGAGGATTCCAGAACATAAAGGCAGACCTGAGGATGAGGAGGAATGGGGAAGGTAGTAGAAGAAGAAATACAATAATGATGTAATGACAATTGACTTACTATAGAATGGAAAGCAGTTTGGGCCTTACCTAGATCAAAGACCGCATCTCTATCTGGTGCATCAACTCTGGTTCTGGGCTTCTCATTTGCCCTCATGAAAGGGTCCAGGACTGAGGGATATTCCTGATCCTCTCCCACAACAACATTTATCTATACATTTACATCTCTCTACACAGGAAGGGTGTCCTCTCTGCTAAGGTCTGACTAATATGATAAATCACACAAAAGATTAATGATTGAAGAGTGAAAACTGTCTCCCCTCCCTATTCAAATATTTGCATTCTAACAGGGTCCTTCAATACCTTAACCCCAGAGCTCTTCACTTCCATTGGGTTCAGTAACATTGAAGAAAGGGAGAGCTATTCATTTAAATTCATCATACATCATTTGAGTGCTTGCTGAGGGAGATTGACTGTATAGATGCCACCCATCGCATTCCCTAGTGTTTACAAAGCACTTTACAATTACTGTCTTATTCACTCTTTATAACAGCTCTGAGCAACTATACTATATGGGATATCATCATTTTACAGATGAGGAAACTAAGTCTCAGAGAAGCTAGCTGACCTGACCATGGTCACACGAACTATTAAGTGTTAGAGTAAGGATTGAGACTCAGCTCTTTTTTTTTTAGGTTTTTGCAAAGCAAATGGGGTTAAGTGGCTTGCCCAAGGCCACACAGCTAGGTAATTGTTAAGTGTCTGAGGCCTAATTTGAACCCAAGTACTCCTGACTCCAACTCAACTGTGCCACCAAGCTGCCCCTCAACTCTTTCTTAAATATAAAACTGATAATGATGGAAATAATGTTTATTGTTAACATTTGTATAGTGCCTCTTTTGTGCCTGGCACCATATTTTTTCCATTTTATTTTCACAATAATTGTGGGAGATAGATGCTATTATTTCTCTCCATTTAATAGATGAAGAAATTGAGACAGACAGGGGTTAAGTGATTTGCCCAAGGACACACAATTAGTGAATATCTAAGCTTTGGTTTGAACTCAAATCTTCCTGACTTCAGGGCCAGCCCTCTTATCTACCGGGCCACCTAGCTGTCTAGAGTTGGAAAGAAACACAGGACTTTTTGCTCTAGTGACGGTCTCAGCCAGAAAGTATGGATATTTTGGGATAGTCACCTAAGAATCTTTTGTCATTAATTGCATTAGTCTAAATATATCTCCCCCCCCCCCAGGAGATTTCAGAGTCTTTCACATAATCCAAACTTAGATGTACTTGACACTTCATCTTAAATATGCCAGCCTATACCTTTCACAGTAAAACACAACTAGTTGCGTTTTTAATTTTATATTGACTCTAAAGGAGGACTGGACACAAATTACCTCTTTTCCATTTCCAAGGACAGAATGATTTAACCCTATGGATGACATCATTCTCAGGATTAGAGTAGGGCTGTGCTCTTAAGACTATTTCCTTAGATGGTTTATGGTTAAAGTGATCAGATAGTGAGGACTCCGCTTTCTAATCCCTGTCCAACACTGAGAGGGACATTCCTTGGCTTTCTCTGTGGAAAGTGGACTTCAGATTATCCTTGTTCTAAATGTTTGTTTTTGATTGACCAGGGGAATCAATGGAATTCAATTGGCATATTTCTCTCCTTGAAGATTCAAGGTAACATAAAACACATTTCCATTGTTGCCATGGAACCATTGGTGTGTTTTTTATTCCTATGAGAGCATTTCAGACCCTAGGCTGCTTGCTATATTTAAAGATTGCTCTATTATCTATGGCTAAGCAGGAGGCAGAGGGGACAGCTATTGTGAAATCAAATCAACAGATTTGAGAAACTGATCCAAACTCAATAAACACCTGGATCACTTGGTATGGAGTAATTATAATCTTACAGGTAACTAATTATTTATGAGCTATGAAATAGGACCTGGGCCCATCACAAACAAGGGAGAGAGAGCTAAGGCATAATAGCAGGTTAGATCCCACCTTTTCTACTTACTAAATGTGACTTTGGGCATACCATTTAACCTCTCTGGACATTGGTTTCTTCATCTATAAAATTAAGATGCTTGACTAGCTGATTTGTGAAATCACTCACAGCCCTAAAGCTATGATTCTATGAGAGCAGATAGGCAGAACCATGACAACAAAGGCCATGGTACTGGGGAGAAATCTGTATGTGAACTTTCCTACTTTACCATGAACTGAACTGTGATGTTTTACCCTTCTCTTAACAAATTTTCATAGGTGTTTAGGTCACAGAATCAAAGAATCTCAGAATTAGAATGGATCTATTCCAGCCTATGTCTGAATAAGACTTCCTATAAAGCATGCTTGACAAATAATCAGAAGCCTCTCATGAAGTCTCAGTAGTGGAATTGCACAGTGACCTCTGGAAGAGGCCTATTTCCCATTTTTCCGAGCTCTCCCTCTCTGTCTTTCCATAATTTTCACCTGTTGTTCCTCATTCTTTTCTTTGGGGCTAAGCAGAACAAATTTAATTTCCTTTCCATTGGTCAACTCTTTAGCTACTCACAGATAGTTATCATGTCCCTTCCAAGTCCTTTACTCCTTAAGGAAAGCAAACTGATTCCTTCCATGTATGTGCAGATGGAATGGTGTCTAATATCCTATCTATCTAGGTCAATCTCCTCTGGACCTATTTTCATTTGTTAAGATTTTTCATCAAATGAGATACTCAGAACTAATGCAACAATACAGATGCAATCTAACTATCCTGAAAGGAACAGTGAGACTACCTACATTTATGTCTGGAACCTGGGTCTTTTTTTTTTTTCATAAAGAAGTTTAAATGTGGAATGTTTCATGAATTTGTGTGTCATCCTTGTAGAGGGGCCATACTTATTTACTCCATATCATTCCAATTTCAGTATATGTGTTGCCAAAATCAGCATGACTTTGGACTTTTTTCTTAAGGTAACTTAAAGCATTAATTATTTTTGAAGGGGGGGACTTCCATGTCTCATTATTGATTTTTTATTGAGTTAATAGTCTACTAAAAGGGTCACCCTATCCCTTTGTAATCATCCCTTTCAAATGAAACTAGGGATTAACACATAAATTAGCCTTTCAAGGCAGGCTCCGAATATCCCAGGAGTTAATTCTTCATCATCATCATCATCATCACCACCATCATCACCATTATTAATTATTATTATTATTCTCAGTATGATTAGAATTTTATTATGGTCATTTTTTCCACCTACATGCTTCCGACCCTTCTTTCTCTACTTTGTTTCCCTTCTATTCCCTAAGCTAAACCCATATAATCCTACCTCTTAAATTGAGTAAAGGGAGTTCAAGAACAAACCCTTTCAATTTGTCAGGGGAAAGCTATGGCTGTATTGCCTTTATAGTTTGATGGCAGCCGGTTTGTAAATAATTAATGAAACCCTAATTCCCTTTCCCTCAGTTACTCCATATTCAGAGACCAATGCTCCCCTCCATTGTTGTGTAGTAAGCTTCAAACTAAATCAAGTAAGTCACAACTTCTCAGTGGAAAAATATTTTTTTAGGTTTTTTCCAAGGCAAATGGGGTTAAGTGACTTGCCCAAAGCCACACAGCTAGGTAATTATTAAGTGTCTGTGACCAGATTTGAACCCAGGTACTCCTGACTCCAGGGCCGGTGTTTTATCCACTGCGCCACCTAGCTGCCCCGGAAAAATAGTTTTTAAAATTAGTCAGGCAATCATAGAATCACAGGTCACAGAATGATGGAGCTGTATAGGACCTTTGAGATCATCTGTCTGAGCTTTTTTCCTTTGATACTTGAGGAAAATGAGACTGAAAGAGGGGAAAAGAATTTCCCAGTATCACACCTATAATTCATAGAGGCCAGGACATATTCCAATATGAAAACACTTGGAGTCAGGAAGACAGGGATTCAAATCCTCCCTCAGGAACTTCCAAGTTATGGGACCTTTGGCAAGCCCCTTAACCTCTCTGGACCCTTAATTTCCTTATCTATAAAACAGAGATAGTAATAGTACTACCTCAGAGTTATAAAGATTAAGAGAGATAATGTATGTAAAGTCTTTTCCTAGCCTTTGAGCTCTAGTTAAATGTGAGCTATTATTTATGAACCATGTCTGAAGACTTCCACTCAATTCTTATCCCCTTTCATCACATTGACATCATATGTCGACCCTTGGATAGGAGAATAAAACCCTAGATTTGGAGATGAAAGACCTAGCCTTAAATTTCAGCACTCTTTCTTACTACCTGTCTGATCTCAGGCTGAGCAAAACTTTTGACTGACCTGGACCTCAGCTGTCTTCTCTGCACAATGAAGGGGTGTTGGGCTGGGTGATCTCTATGGTTCCTTCCAGCTTCCAATCCTTTGGTCTCTTTGGTATCTATGGTACTTTCTTTTTAGTCCTTCTTGGCAGATACATTAGAGGTCAGATGTACAGACACACCCTGAGGCCAGACTGGCACAGCCTTAGGTCTTTTAGGTTCGGAGTGACACTCATGGAGGAAAAACATCTGCAGTGGCTCCTTCACTGACAAGAAAACCCACAACTGGGTCACCTGGGGAGGGGAGGGAATTGCAATGGGAGAAGCAGGCATGTGGTCTGTCTTGCACATATACAGAAAGTTGTCACCCTAATGATGTGCAACTGGAATGTTTGCTGCTGAAATACCAATCCTTTGGGGTGTCTATAGACAAACAGAAACATACCTTTTGCCTGTCAAGTGAGAATTTCTCCTGACCAACCTCCTCCCTTATGCATAGCACAAGACCAATTTAGAGAATATTAAAACTTCCTGAATTTCTTCTTTTCTCCTCAGTGGCAGTCAGGCTTAAACCTTTAAAAACCAATATAAATCCTTAGATGCAATTTACTTCTTGCTTTGTAGTCACTCTCCCTCCCTCCTTCCTTTTCTTTCTCTCTTCAAAACAGACAGCAAAATCCTCCATTTGCCTCCAACAACAAGACCTCCCAATGCATTTTTATCCTTGTGTTTTACTTCTTGTGTCATTGATCAATAGACTGAAATGCCACATCTCTATCACAGCCACACATTTTGATTTCACAAATTGTCCTGGTCCAGTGGAGCTTATCTTTAAGAGCCTTGATGCCTAGAAATGTCATGGCCTCCAGGGGGCCCAATGGATTGTGTTGGGGGTGGGGGTGGGTGGGAGGTGGGGGTGGGGCAGCTTGCTTTGGGTCCTTCTAGCCTTCAGCCCTCCTCCTTCTTCCCTTCATCCACCTCTTCTTTCCTCATCCTCCACCTCAACCCCCACTTTTTCCACATCGCTCTATCTGCTACTGGGATTGTCCTGAAAATGTTTTCAGTGAGTCTAAAGGAGATAAATTTAAATCTCAATACTTTTATTCAATTGCAAAAGCAGATGAGATCCACCTGTACAATCATGATTTGAAGATTAAATATTAAGGAATAATTGTAGCCAAGGTATAGTATAGATAGAGTACTGATCTGGAAGTCAGGAAGACTGGAGTTCAAGCTCCACTTCTGACATGTGTTTGTTATGTGCCCTTAGAGAAATAAGCCATTCAACTGTCAGGACTCTTTTAGAAGAGAAGTTGCTGAGAAAGTGCTTATGTCTGTTAGCCGAGGGCATTTCCAGAAGTTCCCTATGACAATGAATTCACAGGACTAATTTTTATTGTTTATCCTGACACAGGAAAATGACTTATCTCAGGACTGTTTTTGTCTGAACTTTATTTGAAAAGAAAAGGATGAGATCATCAAAATGATACCATCTAGCATTTATACACAGCTTTATGAATGACAAAATGTTTTATATGTATTATCTCATTTAATCCTCATAACAAGCATGGGAGGTAGGTGCTGTTATTTTTCCTATTTTACAGATGAGGAAACTGAAGCTGAGGAAGTTAAGTGACTTGTCCAAGGCCACATAGTCCAGAAGTATCCAAGGTACTTGATTCCAAGTACAGCAGTACAGTACTATACCAACAAATTTCATTATCATCATCATCATCAAGTTTAAAAATATATTGCTCTACCAAATATTCATAATCTCTCTAATACTTAGAATGAAAAGCTTTCAATGAGATCTGAGAAAGATCAGACTCACATGGGCTCAGAATCATGTATGAAAGCTATCATTCTTGTGGTTCTGTCTGCTATTGAAACTACACTAGGGATGTCTTCAGTGAGCCCCTAGAAGGGAAGCTCACATACTAATGCTTTAATTCAGCTACAAAAAAAGCAGTTATTTTGCCCATTCATGCAATAGTGCATTAAATATTGAATATGAATAAATAACAATTGGATATTGACTTTTTAAAGTCTGTTTCTCTCTGAACTTCATTCAAAAGGATGAGAACGAGATAATAACAACTACAGATCTTATTTCTGTAGTTGTTTGAAGTATATAGAGCACTTTTCTCATAATCCTTTGAAGTAATTGGTGAATGAATGAATGAATGAATGAATTTTTTTAATTATTAAATTCCAAGCACTGTGCTAAGTATGGAATATATGAAATTGAACTCCTGCTCTCAAAGATCTAATATTCAAATGGAGGAAGGTCACAAATGTAGGAGGGATCAATTAAGGGGAACATGGAAAGCCCCAGGAATCCTAGGGATACATCTTCAAGGTTTGATGGTGAAGGCCAAGGATACTTAGAGCACAATGGCAATTAAGACAGTAATTTTGGAAGTGGGGTGGGGTATGGAGAGCAGAGGGAGAGATAAAATAATAAAATTCAGGGGACCAGAGCATGTGGAGCTAGAGCAGATGGCTAAAATATATAGATTTTTATCTTATTGGAAAGATTGTAATTGGCAACTCCATGCTCATCCAAATGGTATGAGTCAACAGCCAGATGAAGGAAGGAGAGAAAGGGAGTGGAAGAGGAAGAAGGACCCTTTCATATGGCCTGTTTTTGTTGAGCTCATTGAATAGTATCAAATAGTATTAGTATTAACCCCATTTAAAAAAATATGGAAGCTAAGGCCCAGAGAGGTGATTTGTTTAAAACACAAAGCTAGTTTAATTTTGGAAGAAATAATGTAGGTTTTCTGACAGCAGTTGCTGAATTGTTTGGAGTTTTCTTGGCAAAGATATTGGAGTGGTTTGTTATTTCCTTCTCCAGCTCATTTGACAGATGAGGATACTGAGGCAAACAGAGTTAAGTGACTTGAGGCCAGATCTGATTGAAGGAAGATGATGTTTCCTGTCCCCAGATCAGGCATTGTATCCTTGGTGTCATCTAACTGCCCTTCAGAGATTTCTTAAATCATTGGAAAGCAAAGGAAGAGAATCCCTAAGCCTTTCTAGCTGAGGCCCTCCTGGATACTTCACTAAAAAAAGATTAGCGACATTTAATGAGAGCTCCCTCTTCTCTCTTCTTCTCACATCACTCTGACATTATCTTTTTCATCCTATCCCTTTCTACATTTTCTCTAAATGATTATTCCTACTTTTATCCTTGCTCTCTACTCTTCACTACCTCATTATCTACTGCTCCCTTCCCTGATACATACAAACATAGCAAGTCTCTCTCATCCTTTTAAAAAATCCCAGGATCCTATCATGTTCTCATCTTATTTCTTCCCTCATCTTCTCAGATAACACCTTGAAAAAGCAATCTACATTTTCTTCCTTCACTTCCTCTCTTCTTACATTCATCTGAATCTTCTGCAATCTGCTTTCCTAACTTATTTAGCTAAAATTTCTCTATCCAGAATTGCAAATGATCTATTAAATGCTAAATCAAATCCATTCTATCATTCTCATTCTTCTGACTTCTCTGAAATTTCTGACACTATTGACCATCTTTTCCTCTTGAATATTCTCTCCTCTCTGGTGTTTTGTAACACTGCTTCTTCTTTATTCTCTTCCTACTTATTTGACAACTTTTTCCTCATTTGCCTTTGCTAGAGCTTTTGTATTATACTCACTAATTGTACTTTCCCTAAGAGCAGACTGGCTGTAGAGAGTCAATTGTTAAATTTTCCGTGTGAAGTTTTATGACTCAAAAACAAGGAATTCCTTAAATCAGAGTTTATTTAGTGTTTTGTTGGTTGTCTAAACTTAGTAAAGTTTTGAGAAAATATTAATAATACAGATTAAATTTTTTTATTATTTTTTAGGTATTTGCAAAGCAAATGGGGTTAAGTGGCTTGCCCAAGGCCACACAGCTAGGTAATTATTAAGTGTCTGAGATCAGATTTGAACTCAGGTACTCCTGACTCCAAGGCTGGTGCTTTATCCACTATGCCACCTACCGCCCAATACAGATTAAATTTTAAAGAGTGTTGTATATTTTTTCTTAGAGCTGGCAAATATTTACCAGCTTTTGATAAAGGTTTCATTTCCAAGATACATAAAGAACTGATTCAAATATTTAAGACTTAGGGCTATTTTACAATAGATAAATGGCCTAAGGATGTGAATAATAAGTTTTCAAAAGAAGAAATCAGAGCTCTTGGCAATTGTATAAAGAAGTTTATATAAAATTAAATAGAGACCTACAAATGAAAGCAAATTTTAGGTGCCATCTCATATTAGACTGGCTAATTCGATGAAAAGCAAATGTTGAGTATTGGAAGAACTATGGAAAAACAGGTATTCTAGTGCACTATTGAGTTTTGAGTTAATTGAACCAGGCATTCTGGAAAGCAACCTAGAACTAAACCTGAAAGTTACCAAACTCTTCACATTCTTTGACCCATGGCCCATGTCCCAAGATAATAAAAATAAAAAAAGGAATTCAAATAGACAAAAATATTTATATCTTTTTTTCATGGCAGGTCAAAATTGAAACTATGGGGTGAGTCTCCTATTAGGAATGGCTAAGGAAGGTGGAATTTAAATGGAATATCACTAACCCCTAAGTAGTGCTGAAATGGACAGCTTCAGAGGAAACTGGGAAGACCTCTATGAATTGATGCAGAACTAAATGATTAGATATAGAACATTTTATACAGTTATAACAACATCACAGGAAAAAACAACTTTGAAAGACTCTAGAACTCTGATCAATGCCCATGAGCTCAAAAGAATGAAAATAAAACATCCTATTCATCTTCTGGTAGAGAGTTAAAAAATTTAAAATGCTGAAGAGACATATATTTTTGAGCATGGCTAATGTAGAAATTTGTTTTGCTTGACTATGATGGTATATATTGAAGACTTTACTTTTGGTGTTTTTTTTTTAAATTGGCTTGTTCAATTAGGGATAGTGGAAGGGATGGGTAAATTGTTTAAAACCTTGTTAAAAATAAAAACAATTGCATTTTGTATTCCTTCCTCTTTCCTCCTAGGCATTCCTTCTTTGTTTTTTTTTTTTTTTTTTTTTTTTTTTTTTTTTTTTTTTTTTTTTAGTTTTTGCAAGGCAATTGGGTTAAGTGGCTTGCCCCAGGCCACAGAGCTAGGTAATGATTAAGTGTCTGAGGCTGTATTTGAACTCAGGTATTCCTGACTCCAGGGCTGGTGCTCTATCCACTGTGCCACCTAGCCTCCCTGCTTTTTTGGTTTTTAATGACATCTTTTTTGGTTTTCCTACTAGTTTACCCACTCCTCCCAAACCACATGGAGTATTTACCAAATCTCTATCTTGAGCTCTCGTCTCTTCTCTTCTTCTTTATCTTAATTTCACCATTTCCCATGGGTTTAATTTTCATATCTATGGAGATGACTTCTAGATCTATATATTCATCCTTACTCTCTCACCTGAACTCCTGTTGAACAATACAAACTACTTATTGGGCATCCCAAACCAAATAATCTTATGGACATTTAAAACTTATCACATCCAAAGTGGAACTCATCTTTTCTCTTAAATCCTCTTTTCTTTCCAACTTCTCTATATTCTGTTCATCCAGATTCATAACCTCAGTGTTACTCTCAAATCTCAAGCTCTTTGCTTATAAATCTAATCTTGTAATTTCTTATTCTAGTTCTTGTCAATTTTACATTCAAAATGGTTTCTGCATCAATCCCTTTCTCTTTCCTCACAGAATCACCACCTTAGTTCAGTACCTCATTACCTCTCATCCTGGAATGCTGTGATATCCTGATGATTTGTCTTCTTAACTAAAGTTTCTCTGGCCTCGGATCCTCTGATCCATCTTTAAGTTAGCTGACAAATTGTCATAAAATATCAGTCTGACTAAATCAGTCCCCTGATCAAGAAGATACAAAAGTTAGCTCTTGAATTGAGGTTCAAATATAAACTTTTCTGTTTGACTTTTTTTTTTTTGCAAGGCAATGGGGTTAAGTAGCTTGGCCAAGGCCACACAGCTAGGTAATTATTAAGTGTCTGAGGCTGGATTTTTATGACACCTTTTTTTGGTTTTCCTACTAGCTTACCCACTCCACCCAAACCACATGGAGTATTTAACAAATCTTTATCTTGAGCTCTCTTCTCTTCTTCTGACTCCAGGGCCAGTGCTCTATCCACTGCACCACCTAGCTGCCCCTTCTGTTTGACTTTTACAATCCTTCACAACTAGCTCTACCTTACCTTTTCAAGATTATTGTATACAACTCTCCTTTACACATTTTATGGAAAGTCTAGAATCTAGACAATTTGATCTATTTGCTGGTCCCTCTACATGATATTTCACCTTCTGTTTCCATGCCTTTGTACATGATGGTAATGGATTATTTCCTCATTTCCCCTTCTTAAAATCTCTACTTTTCTCCAAAATTTAACTCAAAAACCACTTCCTATAAGAAGTTTGTCCTGATTCCCCATGCTTCAATCATTTCTAGTAAGTTCCTTCTTGTCTCTTTTGTATCTATTTTGCATAAATAGAAATAAGCAGGGCCAAATGGAAAGAGCTTGGGTTTGGTGTCAGGAAGATGAGTTCAAAATTCAATCATATACATTTACTAATTATATGATCCTGGGAAAGTCACTAACCTTCTTGATGGATCAAATGTATTGTTTCTTCCCAATAACATATCAACTTCTTGATACCTTTTCTAGTTTTGACTGTCTGAAAAAAGAAATGTTTTCCTACGTCTAGCCTTTTATTAGTCCACCACCTCTAAAGAAAGAGTACCTGAACCTGGGCTGTTTGTGGAGCAATTATCACTTCTTAATTCACTGTGAAATTTTAAATTGCAGGCAGATTGAAAAAGAAGCAGAGAGGAGAGAGCTGTTGTTGAATTCCTTCACAGAGGCTTTTGTTCTGCAGTTCTTTTCCAACAATTCTTACCTTTTGGCACCTCAGAAATCCTGGACTCCCACCTTCTAATTCCTCCCTCCCTATAAAGTAACACTTTTCCTTATAGACTTTCTCCCTTGGCATTCTCCTCCATGCCTGTAGTCTCATCTTCCGCCATCTCTATAAAGAGAATTCACACATCCATATTGCTAAACCAAGCCTTTATTCTGACCAGCATGAAGCTCTATACTGTCTACTGCCTATGAGACACCTCTCCCTAAATATATTGGCAGCCCTTAAAACTCAATGTGTGTCAGGCCAACTTCATTAGCTGACTTAGAAAATGATAAGATCTAGAGCTGAGATCCCAGAGAGTCACCACAGAGGCCCTCTAGTCCAACCATCTCACAAAGGAGGAAAAACTAAAGTACAGAGGGTGACATGTTCAATGTCACAGTTGTTGACAGAGTCAAGATTTGAACTCAGGTCTTCTGACCCCAAAACTAATTCTTTTTCCTTTATACCATGTTGTGTCTGTTTCACTATATCTGTTTTGGCACCATCAATCTTTCTGTCTCCCATATTCATAACGTTAAGATGGTCATTGACTCTTCACTCCCAGGGAAATCTTCATAGATTTAGAGCTGGACAAGAACCAAGTATTTATTTTGAACAGCCTCCTCATTTTATAGATGAGGAACCTGAGGTCCAGCTAAGTGGAGGGATTTGTCTGAGGATTCATGGAGAAAAAAGTAGAGTCAGAATCTGAATTCATATCCTCTAGTTCCAAATAAATTGTTTCCATCTTAGGCAATAGTTTTAAACTTCTATTATACTTTATTCTGTAGTTCTAGTCCTCATTACCTCTCACTTATTGTTCTATGACATCTTTCTGACCTATTAGGATTCTGTCCTCCATGCTCTGTTCCTGCCCTGTACATCTTTCCTTCACACTGCTATCAGATTAATCTTTTTATATGGTTATGAATGTTACTCCTCTGTTCAAAAGTATTAAATAGCTCTGAAATTTCTTCCAATTGTAAAGGACAAACTTTCCCTTATTGTAGCATTTAAGGTCTTTGGGAATAAGGTATCACTCTACCTTTCTAACTCATCTCATATTATTCCTCTTATATTCTATATTCCAGCTGAACAGGACTATTCTCTATCCCCTAGACATGAATGATATCTTGCCTCTTTGCTTTTTCTCATGCTGTTCTTTCAGCCAGGAAGACATGCTCTTTATTTTCCTGCTGACTTGCCATTCTTCCATGAAGCCATTCATGGTCTTTCTGGTTGGTAATGACCCTCCCCCTCAAAGCTCACAAGGCACTTTATTTTAGATATTAATACTGTACTCATCATCTTTTTCACTTCATTGCAGCAAACATTAAGATCCCACTATTTAAAAGGCACTGTCCTAGGTGCAGGTAGTATAAAGATTGAGAATAAACAGATTTTGTACTCAAGTTTATATTCTACCCTTGGGAAACTGATAAGCAACAGATTAGTGAGTATAAAGCAATTTGAGGAGGGGAGCTGAATGCCCTGGAGGGGGAGGATGTAGAGGCTCAGGTTTAGTTTTTCATAAAAGGTAACATCTAAAATGAGCCTGAGGGGCAGCAAGGAGGTGCAGTGGATAGAGTACCCATTCTGGAGTCAAGAGGACCTGAGTACAAATCCAACCTCAGACATTTAATACTTGTTTAGCTGTGTGGCCTTGGGCAAGTGACTTAACCCCATTGCCTTGCCCCCCCCCCCCCAAAAAAAAGATTAAGGTGAGCCTAGAAGGATGCTAAGGATACCAGGAAAGAGTGAATGTATTCTAGGCATGGAGATGGGAGGTTGAATTGAGCTCATTGAGGAGTTAGTAGGCTAGAAAGCCCAGAGAGAAGGGAGATAAAATCAAGTTGGTAAAAGCTGTAAGAATCAGATTGTGGAAGGCTCAAAATGAGGAGCTGGGCTATTTATATTTCATTTCTAGCAGCTATAGAGAACCAGTGAAGATTTAGGAGGAGAGTTATATGATCAGACTTCTGTTTTGGGAATGTTAATATAGCAGTTAAGTGGAGGATATATTGAAGACAAGAGGAGTAGAAGCTAGGAAACAAATTGGGAGGCTATTCATGTAGCAGCTGGATGGTACAATGGATAGACCACTTGGCCTAAAGTCAGGAAGTCCTGAATTCAAATCCAGCCTCAGACACTTCCTGACAATGTGATCCTGGACAAGTCACTCAATCCTATTTTCCTCAGTTTCCTCATCTGTAAAATGAACTGGAGAAGGAAATGGTAAACTACTCCAGTATCCTTTCCAAGAAAACTCCAAACGGGGTCACAGAGAGTCAGACATGACTGAAAACCATTATACAACAATAAATAATTCATTCAAGAGGTGAGCTAGTATAATAACTATGAGAGAGGCGAGAAGGGGATAAAATAAAATATTTTTGTTCATCTTTGTCTTCTTCCTGGTTACTAAACCGGAAGCTTTACCAGAGCAAGAATTTCATCTTCTCTAAACTTTTACTATAACCCTAAGCATATAACTAAGTGTGCTCCAAATGCAATACCGCTTAACAAATATTCCTGGATATTGTTGTATGTCCTTCCTTCCTGAAGAAGAATATGACTTTAGGGAGATAATACCATGACATGCAAGATAAGCTCCTCTGGAATCTTCTGAGTCCAGTGGCAAGATATAGAATGGGAAGACTGGAGATGATCCTGGATGTTGTGGGAAAAGTTGGCTTTCTGGTCTAAATGGAAACAATTACTACTTACATTTATTCTGAGCCAATCAGAAACAAAAAGAAAGACTAAATGGGACTTGGCCTGGGACCTATTATTGATCAAAGAGAACCCCAGTGATTTGGGCTTAAGGTATGATCTTTAAGAAAGATCCATTTTCTTGAACAACGATCAGGATGAGGAAAATGTGTGTATGAAACTTTCCTTTACCTGATGAGATCCTTCCACTTCTTGGATTACTGAGTGAAAAAGAAAAGATAAAAAGAGGAAAAGAGAAACTGGCAGGCAGTTCATGTCAACAACAACAAAGAACCTGGGAGTCTGGTATGGTCTGATAAAACAGAATCTGATGTTTATCTCCCTCTACAAAATGATACAATATTTGTTCAGAAGAGATAAAATATAGTGGAACTCTGTCATGGATAGGTATATGTTGGAATAAAAGAGGTGCTGAATTGTGAAGACCTGGATTCAAATCCTAGTTCTAACACTTAATGCCATTTCTTTAGAGCCTCTTCTCTGGTTTATAAATTGGAAATAATAGCCCCTTGCAGTACCTACCTCACAGCATAAGTACACTGTAAATCTTAAATTGTCAGAAAAATTGTAAGCTACTCTCTATTATTAGATAGAGTCACCCAAGAGCAAAAGAACAGTCTCTTTCCTCTTTCTATACTATTCCAATGATAAGATGGTAAGTTCAGTATTTATCTCTGGACTAATTTGCACACAGTGGTCTCCAACATTTTTCACATACTTGTACATAAGACAAGCATCTCTATATTGAAAAATTAACTGTAATTTTTCAATTAATAAGTATTATTTTCCCCTTTATATTGTTCCCTATCAACACTAGAAAAGAAAAGAAAAGAATATTCACAACAAATAGTCACAAATTCCCACATTCACCACAAATTTATAATTAGTCACTCACTCCTTGGTCAGTTTTCACCATAAATATTCTAGACTTATGAATGAATGAGTCAAGTCCTGAATATGTATAATAGTTAAAATGACTTAGTCACTAACATTTGTTAAAATGATATTGCTCTTACTATATAAAATATATTCTTGGTTCTGCTCATTTTACTCTTCATTATTTTGTGCAAATCTATCCATACGTTTTTTTTTAAAGATAATTGAGTTCATCATGTCTTATAGCACAGTTATATTCCATCAGGATCATGTAGCACAACTTGTCTAGCCAATTCCCATTTGACAGGAATCTCTGCAATTTTTAGTTCTTTGCCACTACAAAGAGAGCTGCTATAAATAATTTAGAACATATAGGTTCTTTTCCTTTTTCCCTAATCATCTTGAGAAACAGACCTGGTAGTGGTATTATTGAGTCAAAAGGTATGGGCAGTTTAAAACTCTTTGTGCATAAATCCAGATTGCTTTCCAAAATGACTGGATCAGCTCATAGTTCTACCAACAGTGAATTAATGTCTCATTTTTTTCCCACAATTCCCTCCAACATTTTTTACTTTTTTCCTGAAATTTTCATTTTAACAATTAACATTATACATCATACATTAACAATATACATTAATCTCCAAATTCTGCTCACTTCAGTATGCATAAGTCTACACAATTTACCACATTTCTTTGAAATATTCTTTTGCCTTTTCTTACTGACACAATAGTATTCCATTACATTCATAACTCATAATTTGTTCAGACATTCTCCAAG
Organism: Macrotis lagotis; assembly: GCF_037893015.1. NCBI lineage: Eukaryota > Metazoa > Chordata > Mammalia > Peramelemorphia > Peramelidae > Macrotis > Macrotis lagotis. The sequence continues at coordinate 309,087,058 of NC_133658.1, forward strand.
TGATGGGCACCTCCTTCATTTTTAGTTCTTTGTCAGCACAAAAAAGATTTTCTACATATTTTGTATATACAGGACCTTTTCTTCTTTCTTCAGTCTCCTGCTAAGCATAGACTTAGTAGCAGTATTGCAGAGTGTCATAAACATAGGACCATCATTTCAGATTGCTTTTCAGGATGGCTAGGCCAATTCACAGCTCTAAGTATGTACAAATGTACATAGTTTCCCCATAACTGCTCTAACATGTCATTTTCTTTTTCTGTATGTAAATTGTGCCAATCTGATGGGTATGAGATAGATCCTCAATGATGCCTTAATAAACATATCTCTAATTATTAGCATATTTAGAGCATTTTATGAGACTATAGGGAACTACTTCTTCATTTCCTTCAATAACTTTTTAACTGGAATATGGTTTGATAAGGCAGAGCCAAGATGGAAGAGAGGTAGATAGCAGTAAAGAAAGCTTCCTTCCAAACTTATATAAATAGACTTAGAAAATGTATCAGACTAAAGGCTGATGAGAAAATTTAAGAAAAAGTCAGAGTAATTTTCTAGCAGCGGCTAGGTGGCAGAGTGGATAGAGCATTGGCCCTGGAGTGAGGAGTCCCTGAGTTCAAATCTGACCTCAGACACTTAATAATTACCTAGCTGTGTGGCCTTGGGCAAGCCAGTTAACCCCATTTGCCTTGCAAAAACCCAAAATAAAAAAAGCACTCCATGAGTAGTGCACCTGGGCAAGTGAAAGTCCCAAACCCATGCCACAGCACAGTGCCAAAGACAAGAGACAACTGACAGATATGTCATCCACTCTCCAGTTCTGGGACACATATCCATGGTAAAATGAAAAGGACTCATGGGTCCTTGGATGGAGTTCCAGGGTTTGGAGCAGTGGAAAGCCCCGGGCAAGGAGAAAGGAGCAGGTTCAGAAGCAAACAACAGTGGTGTGTCTCAGACCCCAGGAACACAGCAAGATCTAAGTTCCAGCATCTAACCCCAGCCCCAGAAAAATAAATAGGACCAGAATCCCAAAACAAGCAATACCCTGAAGTCTGT